>NC_133017.1:3085362-3411792 GCF_048564905.1 Vicugna pacos
TTTGTAGCTCTTCCTATCACCAGTTTCAAGAATCACACTTTTATCTCAGATAAACAGTCTTGGAGCGAATACTATCCTATAGATATATAATTTGAATAGATTCCATCAAGATGATATTCAGTGCTCCTGACAATCTACATGCATGACGGATTCAACAAACATGCATTCCTGAATTGGGATCATGTGGATTACTTATCTTTCATCCTCTATAAAAGAAATATTTTCATTAAGTAACGTGTACTCATTTTCACAAGCTTTTCCTAACACCAGGTTCGAATTCGTGCATTTTTCACAGAAAAATACTTCTGGAGCTATTTACACCTAATAGATATGTAATTTACTTAAATTCGATCAACATGGCAACCCGGGTTCCGCACATGATACATGCTTCACGGATTCGACAAACATGCGTTTCTGAGTTGTGAGCATGTGGATTACTGACCTTTCATTCACCAAACAAGGCATATATACACTTAGAAATATTTACTCTGACTTGATAGTTTTTTTCTATCACCAGGTTCTAAAATCAGACATTTTGAACCAGAAAACTCTCGTTGAGCGAATTCTCACCAATACACATGTAATTACATTGTTTACATAACCATGGCATTCCGTGTTCCGAACATGATTCATGCATCACGGATTCAACAAACATGCATTTCTGACTGTGAACATGTGGATGACTGATGTTTCAACCACCAAACAATGAACCTATGCACATTGAAATATATACTTTGACTTTGTAAATTCTTCCCATCACCAGTTTCAAGAATCACAATTTTATCCCAGAAAAACACTCTTTGATCGAATTCTACCCTAGAGATATGCAATTTTAATCGATTCCATCAACATGATATTCCGTGTTCTGTACATGCTACATGCATGACGGATTCGACAAACATGCATTCCTGAGTTGAGAGCATGTGGATTACTTATCTTTCATCCTCAAAATAAAGGAATATTTTCATCTAGAATCGTGTACACATTTTCACAAACTTCCCCTAACACCAGTTTCGAATTCTTGCATTTTTTACAGAAAAATACTTCTGGAGTGATTTCAACCTACTAGATATGCAATTTACATTAATTCGATCAACAAGGCATTCCGGGTTCCATACATGCTACATGCAATGTGGATACGACAAACATGCATTTCTGAGTTGCGAGAATGTGGATTACTAATCTTTCATCCACCAAACAAGGCATATATACACTTAGAAATATTTACTGTGACTTCATAGGTTGTTTCTATCACCAGTATCTAAAATCAGATATTTTGCACCATAAAAAAATCTTTGAGCAAATGCTCACCAGACACATGTAATTAACATTGTTTACATAACCATGACATTCCGTATTCTGAACATGTTTCATGCATTACAGATTCCACAAGCATGCATTCCTGAGTTGAGAGCATGTGGATAACTCATCTTTCATCCTCAGTAAAAGGAATATTTTCATCTAGAATCGTGTACACATTTTCACAAGCTTTCCCTTACACCAGTTTTGAATTCGTGTATTTTTCACAGAAAAATACTTCTGGGTCGATTTCAACCTACTAGATATGTAATTTACATAAATTCGACCAACATGGTGTTCCGGGTTCCATACATGTTACATGCATGACGGATTCGACAAACATGCATTTCTGAGTTGCGAGAATTTGGATTACTAATCTTTCATCCACCAAACAAGGCATATATACACTTAGAAATATTTACTCTGACTTCATAGGTTGTTTCTATCTCCAGTTTCTAAAATCAGATATTTTGCACCATAAAAAACTCTTTGAGCAAATGCTCACCATACACATGTAATTTACATTTTTTACATAACCATGACATTCCATTTTCTAACATGTTTCATGCATTACAGATTCCACAAATATGCATTTCTGAGTTGTGAACATGTGGATGAATGATGTTTCAACCACCATAAAGGAACCTATGCACTTTGAAATATTTACTTTGACTTCGTAGCTCTTCCTATCACCAGTTTCAAGAATCAAACTTTTATCTCAGAAAAACACTCTTGGAGCTAATACTATCCTATAGATATGTCATTTGAATAGATTCCATGTACATGATATTCTGTGATCCTGACATGCTACATGCATGACGGATTCGAGAAACATGCATTTCTGATTTGGGAGCATGTGGATTACTTACCTTTCATCCTCTATAAATAGAATATTTTCATCAAAAAACGTGTACTGATTTTCAAAAGCTTTTCCTATCACCAGTTTCGAATTTGTGGATTTTTCACAGGAAAATACTTCTGGAGTGATTTACATCTAATAGATATGTAATTTACATAAATTCGATCAACATGGCATTCCGGGTTCCATACATGATACATGCTTGACGGATTCGACAAACATGCGTTTCTGAGTTGTCATCATGTGGATTACTGACCTTTCTTCCACCAAACAAGTCATGTATAGACTTAGAAATATTTACCCTGGCTTCATAGGTTTTTTCCGTCACCAGTTTCTAAAATCTGAAATTTTGCACAAAAAACACTCTTTGAGAGAATTCTCACCAATACACATATAATTAACATTGTTTACATAAGCATGGCATTCTGTATTCTGATCATGTTTCATGCATCATGGATTCAACAAACATGCAATTCTGAGTTGTGGACATGTGGATGACTGATGTTTCATCCACCAATCAAGTTACACAAGCACTATGAAATATTTACTTTGACTTCGTAGCTTCTTCCTATAACCAGTTTAAAGAATCAAACTTTGCTCCCAGAAAAACACTCTTAAAGACAATTCTACCCTATAGATATGTAATTTGAATAGATTCAATCAACATGATATTCCGTGTTTCGTACATGCTACATGCATGACGGATTCGACAAAGATGCATTTCTGAGTTGAGAGCATGTGGATTACTGATATTTCCTCCTCTATAAAAGGAATATTTTCACCCAGAATCGTGTTCTCATATTTACAAGCTTATTCTTACACCAGTTTTGAATTCGTGCATTTTGCACAGAAAAGTACTTCTGGAGCGATTTCAAACTAATAGATATGTAATTTACATAAATACGATCAACATGGCATTCCGGGTTCTGTACATGCTACATACATGACGGATTTGCAAAGATGCACTCCTGAGTTGAGAACATGTGGATTACTAATCTTTCATCCTCTGTAAAAGTAATATTTTCATCTAGAAACGTGTACTCATTTTCAGAAGCATTGCCTAACACCAGTTTCGAATTCGTGCATTTATCACAGAAAAATACTTCTGGAGCGTTTTACACCTAATAGATTGAAATTTACATAAATTCGATCAACATGGCATTCCGGGTTCCGTACATGCTACATACATGACAGATTTGACAAACATGCGTTTCTGAGTTGTGAGCATGTGGATTACTGAACATTCATCCACCAAACAAGTCTTATAAACACTAAAAAATTTTGACTCTGACTTCATAGGTTTTTACATCACCAATTTATAAAATCTGACATTTTGCGCCAAGAAACACTCTTTGAGCGAATTCTGACCAATACCCATGTAATTTACATTGTTTACATAAGCATGGCATTCTGTATTCCGAACATGTTTCATGCATCACGGATTCCACAAACATGCATTTCTGAGTTGAGAACATGTGGATGAATGATGTTTCAATCACCATAAAAGGAACCTATGCACTTTGAAATATTTATTTTGACTTTGTAGCTCTTCCTATCACCAGTTTCAAGAATCACACTTTTATCTCAGATAAACAGTCTTGGAGCGAATACTATCCTATAGATATATAATTTGAATAGATTCCATCAAGATGATATTCAGTGCTCCTGACAATCTACATGCATGACGGATTCGACAAACATGCATTCCTGAATTGGGATCATGTGGATTACTTATCATTCATCCTCTATAAAAGAAATATTTTCATTAAGTAACGTGTACTCATTTTCACAAGCTTTTCCTAACACCAGGTTCGAATTCGTGCATTTTTCACAGAAAAATACTTCTGGAGCTATTTACACCTAATAGATATGTAATTTACTTAAATTCGATCAACATGGCAACCCGGGTTCCGCACATGATACATGCTTCACGGATTCGACAAACATGCGTTTCTGAGTTGTGAGCATGTGGATTACTGACCTTTCATTCACCAAACAAGGCATATATACACTTAGAAATATTTACTCTGACTTGATAGTTTTTTTCTATCACCAGGTTCTAAAATCAGACATTTTGAACCAGAAAACTCTCGTTGAGCGAATTCTCACCAATACACATGTAATTACATTGTTTACATAACCATGGCATTCCGTGTTCCGAACATGATTCATGCATCACGGATTCAACAAACATGCATTTCTGACTGTGAACATGTGGATGACTGATGTTTCAACCACCAAACAATGAACCTATGCACATTGAAATATATACTTTGACTTTGTAAATTCTTCCCATCACCAGTTTCAAGAATCACAATTTTATCCCAGAAAAACACTCTTTGATCGAATTCTACCCTAGAGATATGCAATTTTAATCGATTCCATCAACATGATATTCCGTGTTCTGTACATGCTACATGCATGACGGATTCGACAAACATGCATTCCTGAGTTGAGAGCATGTGGATTACTTATCTTTCATCCTCAAAATAAAGGAATATTTTCATCTAGAATCGTGTACACATTTTCACAAACTTCCCCTAACACCAGTTTCGAATTCTTGCATTTTTTACAGAAAAATACTTCTGGAGTGATTTCAACCTACTAGATATGCAATTTACATTAATTCGATCAACAAGGCATTCCGGGTTCCATACATGCTACATGCAATGTGGATACGACAAACATGCATTTCTGAGTTGCGAGAATGTGGATTACTAATCTTTCATCCACCAAACAAGGCATATATACACTTAGAAATATTTACTGTGACTTCATAGGTTGTTTCTATCACCAGTATCTAAAATCAGATATTTTGCACCATAAAAAAATCTTTGAGCAAATGCTCACCAGACACATGTAATTAACATTGTTTACATAACCATGACATTCCGTATTCTGAACATGTTTCATGCATTACAGATTCCACAAGCATGCATTCCTGAGTTGAGAGCATGTGGATAACTCATCTTTCATCCTCAGTAAAAGGAATATTTTCATCTAGAATCGTGTACACATTTTCACAAGCTTTCCCTTACACCAGTTTTGAATTCGTGTATTTTTCACAGAAAAATACTTCTGGGTCGATTTCAACCTACTAGATATGTAATTTACATAAATTCGACCAACATGGTGTTCCGGGTTCCATACATGTTACATGCATGACGGATTCGACAAACATGCATTTCTGAGTTGCGAGAATTTGGATTACTAATCTTTCATCCACCAAACAAGGCATATATACACTTAGAAATATTTACTCTGACTTCATAGGTTGTTTCTATCTCCAGTTTCTAAAATCAGATATTTTGCACCATAAAAAACTCTTTGAGCAAATGCTCACCATACACATGTAATTTACATTTTTTACATAACCATGACATTCCATTTTCTAACATGTTTCATGCATTACAGATTCCACAAATATGCATTTCTGAGTTGTGAACATGTGGATGAATGATGTTTCAACCACCATAAAGGAACCTATGCACTTTGAAATATTTACTTTGACTTCGTAGCTCTTCCTATCACCAGTTTCAAGAATCAAACTTTTATCTCAGAAAAACACTCTTGGAGCTAATACTATCCTATAGATATGTCATTTGAATAGATTCCATGTACATGATATTCTGTGATCCTGACATGCTACATGCATGACGGATTCGAGAAACATGCATTTCTGATTTGGGAGCATGTGGATTACTTACCTTTCATCCTCTATAAATAGAATATTTTCATCAAAAAACGTGTACTGATTTTCAAAAGCTTTTCCTATCACCAGTTTCGAATTTGTGGATTTTTCACAGGAAAATACTTCTGGAGTGATTTACATCTAATAGATATGTAATTTACATAAATTCGATCAACATGGCATTCCGGGTTCCATACATGATACATGCTTGACGGATTCGACAAACATGCGTTTCTGAGTTGTCATCATGTGGATTACTGACCTTTCTTCCACCAAACAAGTCATGTATAGACTTAGAAATATTTACCCTGGCTTCATAGGTTTTTTCCGTCACCAGATTCTAAAATCTGAAATTTTGCACAAAAAACACTCTTTGAGAGAATTCTCACCAATACACATATAATTAACATTGTTTACATAAGCATGGCATTCTGTATTCTGATCATGTTTCATGCATCATGGATTCAACAAACATGCAATTCTGAGTTGTGGACATGTGGATGACTGATGTTTCATCCACCAATCAAGTTACACAAGCACTATGAAATATTTACTTTGACTTCGTAGCTTCTTCCTATAACCAGTTTAAAGAATCAAACTTTGCTCCCAGAAAAACACTCTTAAAGACAATTCTACCCTATAGATATGTAATTTGAATAGATTCAATCAACATGATATTCCGTGTTTCGTACATGCTACATGCATGACGGATTCGACAAAGATGCATTTCTGAGTTGAGAGCATGTGGATTACTGATATTTCCTCCTCTATAAAAGGAATATTTTCACCCAGAATCGTGTTCTCATATTTACAAGCTTATTCTTACACCAGTTTTGAATTCGTGCATTTTGCACAGAAAAGTACTTCTGGAGCGATTTCAAACTAATAGATATGTAATTTACATAAATACGATCAACATGGCATTCCGGGTTCTGTACATGCTACATACATGACGGATTTGCAAAGATGCACTCCTGAGTTGAGAACATGTGGATTACTAATCTTTCATCCTCTATAAAAGTAATATTTTCATCTAGAAACGTGTACTCATTTTCAGAAGCATTGCCTAACACCAGTTTCGAATTCGTGCATTTATCACAGAAAAATACTTCTGGAGCGTTTTACACCTAATAGATTGAAATTTACATAAATTCGATCAACATGGCATTCCGGGTTCCGTACATGCTACATACATGACAGATTTGACAAACATGCGTTTCTGAGTTGTGAGCATGTGGATTACTGAACATTCATCCACCAAACAAGTCTTATAAACACTAAAAAATTTTGACTCTGACTTCATAGGTTTTTACATCACCAATTTATAAAATCTGACATTTTGCGCCAAGAAACACTCTTTGAGCGAATTCTGACCAATACCCATGTAATTTACATTGTTTACATAAGCATGGCATTCTGTATTCCGAACATGTTTCATGCATCACGGATTCCACAAACATGCATTTCTGAGTTGAGAACATGTGGATGAATGATGTTTCAATCACCATAAAAGGAACCTATGCACTTTGAAATATTTATTTTGACTTTGTAGCTCTTCCTATCACCAGTTTCAAGAATCACACTTTTATCTCAGATAAACAGTCTTGGAGCGAATACTATCCTATAGATATATAATTTGAATAGATTCCATCAAGATGATATTCAGTGCTCCTGACAATCTACATGCATGACGGATTCAACAAACATGCATTCCTGAATTGGGATCATGTGGATTACTTATCTTTCATCCTCTATAAAAGAAATATTTTCATTAAGTAACGTGTACTCATTTTCACAAGCTTTTCCTAACACCAGGTTCGAATTCGTGCATTTTTCACAGAAAAATACTTCTGGAGCTATTTACACCTAATAGATATGTAATTTACTTAAATTCGATCAACATGGCAACCCGGGTTCCGCACATGATACATGCTTCACGGATTCGACAAACATGCGTTTCTGAGTTGTGAGCATGTGGATTACTGACCTTTCATTCACCAAACAAGGCATATATACACTTAGAAATATTTACTCTGACTTGATAGTTTTTTTCTATCACCAGGTTCTAAAATCAGACATTTTGAACCAGAAAACTCTCGTTGAGCGAATTCTCACCAATACACATGTAATTACATTGTTTACATAACCATGGCATTCCGTGTTCCGAACATGATTCATGCATCACGGATTCAACAAACATGCATTTCTGACTGTGAACATGTGGATGACTGATGTTTCAACCACCAAACAATGAACCTATGCACATTGAAATATATACTTTGACTTTGTAAATTCTTCCCATCACCAGTTTCAAGAATCACAATTTTATCCCAGAAAAACACTCTTTGATCGAATTCTACCCTAGAGATATGCAATTTTAATCGATTCCATCAACATGATATTCCGTGTTCTGTACATGCTACATGCATGACGGATTCGACAAACATGCATTCCTGAGTTGAGAGCATGTGGATTACTTATCTTTCATCCTCAAAATAAAGGAATATTTTCATCTAGAATCGTGTACACATTTTCACAAACTTCCCCTAACACCAGTTTCGAATTCTTGCATTTTTTACAGAAAAATACTTCTGGAGTGATTTCAACCTACTAGATATGCAATTTACATTAATTCGATCAACAAGGCATTCCGGGTTCCATACATGCTACATGCAATGTGGATACGACAAACATGCATTTCTGAGTTGCGAGAATGTGGATTACTAATCTTTCATCCACCAAACAAGGCATATATACACTTAGAAATATTTACTGTGACTTCATAGGTTGTTTCTATCACCAGTATCTAAAATCAGATATTTTGCACCATAAAAAAATCTTTGAGCAAATGCTCACCAGACACATGTAATTAACATTGTTTACATAACCATGACATTCCGTATTCTGAACATGTTTCATGCATTACAGATTCCACAAGCATGCATTCCTGAGTTGAGAGCATGTGGATAACTCATCTTTCATCCTCAGTAAAAGGAATATTTTCATCTAGAATCGTGTACACATTTTCACAAGCTTTCCCTTACACCAGTTTTGAATTCGTGTATTTTTCACAGAAAAATACTTCTGGGTCGATTTCAACCTACTAGATATGTAATTTACATAAATTCGACCAACATGGTGTTCCGGGTTCCATACATGTTACATGCATGACGGATTCGACAAACATGCATTTCTGAGTTGCGAGAATTTGGATTACTAATCTTTCATCCACCAAACAAGGCATATATACACTTAGAAATATTTACTCTGACTTCATAGGTTGTTTCTATCTCCAGTTTCTAAAATCAGATATTTTGCACCATAAAAAACTCTTTGAGCAAATGCTCACCATACACATGTAATTTACATTTTTTACATAACCATGACATTCCATTTTCTAACATGTTTCATGCATTACAGATTCCACAAATATGCATTTCTGAGTTGTGAACATGTGGATGAATGATGTTTCAACCACCATAAAGGAACCTATGCACTTTGAAATATTTACTTTGACTTCGTAGCTCTTCCTATCACCAGTTTCAAGAATCAAACTTTTATCTCAGAAAAACACTCTTGGAGCTAATACTATCCTATAGATATGTCATTTGAATAGATTCCATGTACATGATATTCTGTGATCCTGACATGCTACATGCATGACGGATTCGAGAAACATGCATTTCTGATTTGGGAGCATGTGGATTACTTACCTTTCATCCTCTATAAATAGAATATTTTCATCAAAAAACGTGTACTGATTTTCAAAAGCTTTTCCTATCACCAGTTTCGAATTTGTGGATTTTTCACAGGAAAATACTTCTGGAGTGATTTACATCTAATAGATATGTAATTTACATAAATTCGATCAACATGGCATTCCGGGTTCCATACATGATACATGCTTGACGGATTCGACAAACATGCGTTTCTGAGTTGTCATCATGTGGATTACTGACCTTTCTTCCACCAAACAAGTCATGTATAGACTTAGAAATATTTACCCTGGCTTCATAGGTTTTTTCCGTCACCAGTTTCTAAAATCTGAAATTTTGCACAAAAAACACTCTTTGAGAGAATTCTCACCAATACACATATAATTAACATTGTTTACATAAGCATGGCATTCTGTATTCTGATCATGTTTCATGCATCATGGATTCAACAAACATGCAATTCTGAGTTGTGGACATGTGGATGACTGATGTTTCATCCACCAATCAAGTTACACAAGCACTATGAAATATTTACTTTGACTTCGTAGCTTCTTCCTATAACCAGTTTAAAGAATCAAACTTTGCTCCCAGAAAAACACTCTTAAAGACAATTCTACCCTATAGATATGTAATTTGAATAGATTCAATCAACATGATATTCCGTGTTTCGTACATGCTACATGCATGACGGATTCGACAAAGATGCATTTCTGAGTTGAGAGCATGTGGATTACTGATATTTCCTCCTCTATAAAAGGAATATTTTCACCCAGAATCGTGTTCTCATATTTACAAGCTTATTCTTACACCAGTTTTGAATTCGTGCATTTTGCACAGAAAAGTACTTCTGGAGCGATTTCAAACTAATAGATATGTAATTTACATAAATACGATCAACATGGCATTCCGGGTTCTGTACATGCTACATACATGATGGATTTGCAAAGATGCACTCCTGAGTTGAGAACATGTGGATTACTAATCTTTCATCCTCTGTAAAAGTAATATTTTCATCTAGAAACGTGTACTCATTTTCAGAAGCATTGCCTAACACCAGTTTCGAATTCGTGCATTTTTCACAGAAAAATACTTCTGGAGCGTTTTACACCTAATAGATTGAAATTTACATAAATTCGATCAACATGGCATTCCGGGTTCCGTACATGCTACATACATGACAGATTTGACAAACATGCGTTTCTGAGTTGTGAGCATGTGGATTACTGAACATTCATCCACCAAACAAGTCTTATAAACACTAAAAAATTTTGACTCTGACTTCATAGGTTTTTACATCACCAATTTATAAAATCTGACATTTTGCGCCAAGAAACACTCTTTGAGCGAATTCTGACCAATACCCATGTAATTTACATTGTTTACATAAGCATGGCATTCTGTATTCCGAACATGTTTCATGCATCACGGATTCCACAAACATGCATTTCTGAGTTGAGAACATGTGAATGAATGATGTTTCAATCACCATAAAAGGAACCTATGCACTTTGAAATATTTATTTTGACTTTGTAGCTCTTCCTATCACCAGTTTCAAGAATCACACTTTTATCTCAGTTAAACAGTCTTGGAGCGAATACTATCCTATAGATATATAATTTGAATAGATTCCATCAAGATGATATTCAGTGTTCCTGACAATCTACATGCATGACGGATTCGACAAACATGCATTCCTGAATTGGGATCATGTGGATTACTTATCTTTCATCCTCTATAAAAGAAATATTTTCATTAAGTAACGTGTACTCATTTTCACAAGCTTTTCCTAACACCAGGTTCGAATTCGTGCATTTTTCACAGAAAAATACTTCTGGAGCTATTTACACCTAATAGATATGTAATTTACTTAAATTCGATCAACATGGCAACCCGGGTTCCGCACATGATACATGCTTCACGGATTCGACAAACATGCGTTTCTGAGTTGTGAGCATGTGGATTACTGACCTTTCATTCACCAAACAAGGCATATATACACTTAGAAATATTTACTCTGACTTGATAGTTTTTTTCTATCACCAGGTTCTAAAATCAGACATTTTGAACCAGAAAACTCTCGTTGAGCGAATTCTCACCAATACACATGTAATTACATTGTTTACATAACCATGGCATTCCGTGTTCCGAACATGATTCATGCATCACGGATTCAACAAACATGCATTTCTGACTGTGAACATGTGGATGACTGATGTTTCAACCACCAAACAATGAACCTATGCACATTGAAATATATACTTTGACTTTGTAAATTCTTCCCATCACCAGTTTCAAGAATCACAATTTTATCCCAGAAAAACACTCTTTGATCGAATTCTACCCTAGAGATATGCAATTTTAATCGATTCCATCAACATGATATTCCGTGTTCTGTACATGCTACATGCATGACGGATTCGACAAACATGCATTCCTGAGTTGAGAGCATGTGGATTACTTATCTTTCATCCTCAAAATAAAGGAATATTTTCATCTAGAATCGTGTACACATTTTCACAAACTTCCCCTAACACCAGTTTCGAATTCTTGCATTTTTTACAGAAAAATACTTCTGGAGTGATTTCAACCTACTAGATATGCAATTTACATTAATTCGATCAACAAGGCATTCCGGGTTCCATACATGCTACATGCAATGTGGATTCGACAAACACGCAATTCTGAGTTGCGAGAATGTGGATTACTAATCTTTCATCCACCAAACAAGGCATATATACACTTAGAAATATTTACTGTGACTTCATAGGTTGTTTCTATCACCAGTATCTAAAATCAGATATTTTGCACCATAAAAAAATCTTTGAGCAAATGCTCACCAGACACATGTAATTAACATTGTTTACATAACCATGACATTCCGTATTCTGAACATGTTTCATGCATTACAGATTCCACAAGCATGCATTCCTGAGTTGAGAGCATGTGGATAACTCATCTTTCATCCTCAGTAAAAGGAATATTTTCATCTAGAATCGTGTACACATTTTCACAAGCTTTCCCTTACACCAGTTTTGAATTCGTGTATTTTTCACAGAAAAATACTTCTGGGTCGATTTCAACCTACTAGATATGTAATTTACATAAATTCGACCAACATGGTGTTCCGGGTTCCATACATGTTACATGCATGACAGATTCGACAAACATGCATTTCTGAGTTGCGAGAATTTGGATTACTAATCTTTCATCCACCAAACAAGGCATATATACACTTAGAAATATTTACTCTGACTTCATAGGTTGTTTCTATCTCCAGTTTCTAAAATCAGATATTTTGCATCATAAAAAACTCTTTGAGCAAATGCTCACCATACACATGTAATTTACATTTTTTACATAACCATGACATTCCATTTTCTAACATGTTTCATGCATTACAGATTCCACAAATATGCATTTCTGAGTTGTGAACATGTGGATGAATGATGTTTCAACCACCATAAAGGAACCTATGCACTTTGAAATATTTACTTTGACTTCGTAGCTCTTCCTATCACCAGTTTCAAGAATCAAACTTTTATCTCAGAAAAACACTCTTGGAGCTAATACTATCCTATAGATATGTCATTTGAATAGATTCCATGTACATGATATTCTGTGATCCTGACATGCTACATGCATGACGGATTCGAGAAACATGCATTTCTGATTTGGGAGCATGTGGATTACTTACCTTTCATCCTCTATAAATAGAATATTTTCATCAAAAAACGTGTACTGATTTTCAAAAGCTTTTCCTATCACCAGTTTCGAATTTGTGGATTTTTCACAGGAAAATACTTCTGGAGTGATTTACATCTAATAGATATGTAATTTACATAAATTCGATCAACATGGCATTCCGGGTTCCATACATGATACATGCTTGACGGATTCGACAAACATGCGTTTCTGAGTTGTCATCATGTGGATTACTGACCTTTCTTCCACCAAACAAGTCATGTATAGACTTAGAAATATTTACCCTGGCTTCATAGGTTTTTTCCGTCACCAGTTTCTAAAATCTGAAATTTTGCACAAAAAACACTCTTTGAGAGAATTCTCACCAATAAACATATAATTAACATTGTTTACATAAGCATGGCATTCTGTATTCTGATCATGTTTCATGCATCATGGATTCAACAAACATGCAATTCTGAGTTGTGGACATGTGGATGACTGATGTTTCAACCACCAATCAAGTTACACAAGCACTATGAAATACTTACTTTGACTTCGTAGCTTCTTCCTATAACCAGTTTAAAGAATCAAACTTTGCTCCCAGAAAAACACTCTTAAAGACAATTCTACCCTATAGATATGTAATTTGAATAGATTCAATCAACATGATATTCCGTGTTTCGTACATGCTACATGCATGACGGATTCGACAAAGATGCATTTCTGAGTTGAGAGCATGTGGATTACTGATATTTCCTCCTCTATAAAAGGAATATTTTCACCTAGAATCGTGTTCTCATATTTACAAGCTTATTCTTACACCAGTTTTGAATTCGTGCATTTTGCACAGAAAAGTACTTCTGGAGCGATTTCAAACTAATAGATATGTAATTTACATAAATACGATCAACATGGCATTCCGGGTTCTGTACATGCTACATACATGACGGATTTGCAAAGATGCACTCCTGAGTTGAGAACATGTGGATTACTAATCTTTCATCCTCTATAAAAGTAATATTTTCATCTAGAAACGTGTACTCATTTTCAGAAGCATTGCCTAACACCAGTTTCGAATTCGTGCATTTATCACAGAAAAATACTTCTGGAGCGTTTTACACCTAATAGATTGAAATTTACATAAATTCGATCAACATGGCATTCCGGGTTCCGTACATGCTACATACATGACAGATTTGACAAACATGCGTTTCTGAGTTGTGAGCATGTGGATTACTGAACATTCATCCACCAAACAAGTCTTATAAACACTAAAAAATTTTGACTCTGACTTCATAGGTTTTTACATCACCAATTTATAAAATCTGACATTTTGCGCCAAGAAACACTCTTTGAGCGAATTCTGACCAATACCCATGTAATTTACATTGTTTACATAAGCATGGCATTCTGTATTCCGAACATGTTTCATGCATCACGGATTCCACAAACATGCATTTCTGAGTTGAGAACATGTGGATGAATGATGTTTCAATCACCATAAAAGGAACCTATGCACTTTGAAATATTTATTTTGACTTTGTAGCTCTTCCTATCACCAGTTTCAAGAATCACACTTTTATCTCAGATAAACAGTCTTGGAGCGAATACTATCCTATAGATATATAATTTGAATAGATTCCATCAAGATGATATTCAGTGCTCCTGACAATCTACATGCATGACGGATTCAACAAACATGCATTCCTGAATTGGGATCATGTGGATTACTTATCTTTCATCCTCTATAAAAGAAATATTTTCATTAAGTAACGTGTACTCATTTTCACAAGCTTTTCCTAACACCAGGTTCGAATTCGTGCATTTTTCACAGAAAAATACTTCTGGAGCTATTTACACCTAATAGATATGTAATTTACTTAAATTCGATCAACATGGCAACCCGGGTTCCGCACATGATACATGCTTCACGGATTCGACAAACATGCGTTTCTGAGTTGTGAGCATGTGGATTACTGACCTTTCATTCACCAAACAAGGCATATATACACTTAGAAATATTTACTCTGACTTGATAGTTTTTTTCTATCACCAGGTTCTAAAATCAGACATTTTGAACCAGAAAACTCTCGTTGAGCGAATTCTCACCAATACACATGTAATTACATTGTTTACATAACCATGGCATTCCGTGTTCCGAACATGATTCATGCATCACGGATTCAACAAACATGCATTTCTGACTGTGAACATGTGGATGACTGATGTTTCAACCACCAAACAATGAACCTATGCACATTGAAATATATACTTTGACTTTGTAAATTCTTCCCATCACCAGTTTCAAGAATCACAATTTTATCCCAGAAAAACACTCTTTGATCGAATTCTACCCTAGAGATATGCAATTTTAATCGATTCCATCAACATGATATTCCGTGTTCTGTACATGCTACATGCATGACGGATTCGACAAACATGCATTCCTGAGTTGAGAGCATGTGGATTACTTATCTTTCATCCTCAAAATAAAGGAATATTTTCATCTAGAATCGTGTACACATTTTCACAAACTTCCCCTAACACCAGTTTCGAATTCTTGCATTTTTTACAGAAAAATACTTCTGGAGTGATTTCAACCTACTAGATATGCAATTTACATTAATTCGATCAACAAGGCATTCCGGGTTCCATACATGCTACATGCAATGTGGATACGACAAACATGCATTTCTGAGTTGCGAGAATGTGGATTACTAATCTTTCATCCACCAAACAAGGCATATATACACTTAGAAATATTTACTGTGACTTCATAGGTTGTTTCTATCACCAGTATCTAAAATCAGATATTTTGCACCATAAAAAAATCTTTGAGCAAATGCTCACCAGACACATGTAATTAACATTGTTTACATAACCATGACATTCCGTATTCTGAACATGTTTCATGCATTACAGATTCCACAAGCATGCATTCCTGAGTTGAGAGCATGTGGATAACTCATCTTTCATCCTCAGTAAAAGGAATATTTTCATCTAGAATCGTGTACACATTTTCACAAGCTTTCCCTTACACCAGTTTTGAATTCGTGTATTTTTCACAGAAAAATACTTCTGGGTCGATTTCAACCTACTAGATATGTAATTTACATAAATTCGACCAACATGGTGTTCCGGGTTCCATACATGTTACATGCATGACGGATTCGACAAACATGCATTTCTGAGTTGCGAGAATTTGGATTACTAATCTTTCATCCACCAAACAAGGCATATATACACTTAGAAATATTTACTCTGACTTCATAGGTTGTTTCTATCTCCAGTTTCTAAAATCAGATATTTTGCACCATAAAAAACTCTTTGAGCAAATGCTCACCATACACATGTAATTTACATTTTTTACATAACCATGACATTCCATTTTCTAACATGTTTCATGCATTACAGATTCCACAAATATGCATTTCTGAGTTGTGAACATGTGGATGAATGATGTTTCAACCACCATAAAGGAACCTATGCACTTTGAAATATTTACTTTGACTTCGTAGCTCTTCCTATCACCAGTTTCAAGAATCAAACTTTTATCTCAGAAAAACACTCTTGGAGCTAATACTATCCTATAGATATGTCATTTGAATAGATTCCATGTACATGATATTCTGTGATCCTGACATGCTACATGCATGACGGATTCGAGAAACATGCATTTCTGATTTGGGAGCATGTGGATTACTTACCTTTCATCCTCTATAAATAGAATATTTTCATCAAAAAACGTGTACTGATTTTCAAAAGCTTTTCCTATCACCAGTTTCGAATTTGTGGATTTTTCACAGGAAAATACTTCTGGAGTGATTTACATCTAATAGATATGTAATTTACATAAATTCGATCAACATGGCATTCCAGGTTCCATACATGATACATGCTTGACGGATTCGACAAACATGCGTTTCTGAGTTGTCATCATGTGGATTACTGACCTTTCTTCCACCAAACAAGTCATGTATAGACTTAGAAATATTTACCCTGGCTTCATAGGTTTTTTCCGTCACCAGTTTCTAAAATCTGAAATTTTGCACAAAAAACACTCTTTGAGAGAATTCTCACCAATACACATATAATTAACATTGTTTACATAAGCATGGCATTCTGTATTCTGATCATGTTTCATGCATCATGGATTCAACAAACATGCAATTCTGAGTTGTGGACATGTGGATGACTGATGTTTCAACCACCAATCAAGTTACACAAGCACTATGAAATATTTACTTTGACTTCGTAGCTTCTTCCTATAACCAGTTTAAAGAATCAAACTTTGCTCCCAGAAAAACACTCTTAAAGACAATTCTACCCTATAGATATGTAATTTGAATAGATTCAATCAACATGATATTCCGTGTTTCGTACATGCTACATGCATGACGGATTCGACAAAGATGCATTTCTGAGTTGAGAGCATGTGGATTACTGATATTTCCTCCTCTATAAAAGGAATATTTTCACCCAGAATCGTGTTCTCATATTTACAAGCTTATTCTTACACCAGTTTTGAATTCGTGCATTTTGCACAGAAAAGTACTTCTGGAGCGATTTCAAACTAATAGATATGTAATTTACATAAATACGATCAACATGGCATTCCGGGTTCTGTACATGCTACATACATGATGGATTTGCAAAGATGCACTCCTGAGTTGAGAACATGTGGATTACTAATCTTTCATCCTCTGTAAAAGTAATATTTTCATCTAGAAACGTGTACTCATTTTCAGAAGCATTGCCTAACACCAGTTTCGAATTCGTGCATTTTTCACAGAAAAATACTTCTGGAGCGTTTTACACCTAATAGATTGAAATTTACATAAATTCGATCAACATGGCATTCCGGGTTCCGTACATGCTACATACATGACAGATTTGACAAACATGCGTTTCTGAGTTGTGAGCATGTGGATTACTGAACATTCATCCACCAAACAAGTCTTATAAACACTAAAAACTTTTGACTCTGACTTCATAGGTTTTTACATCACCAATTTATAAAATCTGACATTTTGCGCCAAGAAACACTCTTTGAGCGAATTCTGACCAATACCCATGTAATTTACATTGTTTACATAAGCATGGCATTCTGTATTCCGAACATGTTTCATGCATCACGGATTCCACAAACATGCATTTCTGAGTTGAGAACATGTGGATGAATGATGTTTCAATCACCATAAAAGGAACCTATGCACTTTGAAATATTTATTTTGACTTTGTAGCTCTTCCTATCACCAGTTTCAAGAATCACACTTTTATCTCAGATAAACAGTCTTGGAGCGAATACTATCCTATAGATATATAATTTGAATAGATTCCATCAAGATGATATTCAGTGTTCCTGACAATCTACATGCATGACGGATTCGACAAACATGCATTCCTGAATTGGGATCATGTGGATTACTTATCTTTCATCCTCTATAAAAGAAATATTTTCATTAAGTAACGTGTACTCATTTTCACAAGCTTTTCCTAACACCAGGTTCGAATTCGTGCATTTTTCACAGAAAAATACTTCTGGAGCTATTTACACCTAATAGATATGTAATTTACTTAAATTCGATCAACATGGCAACCCGGGTTCCGCACATGATACATGCTTCACGGATTCGACAAACATGCGTTTCTGAGTTGTGAGCATGTGGATTACTGACCTTTCATTCACCAAACAAGGCATATATACACTTAGAAATATTTACTCTGACTTGATAGTTTTTTTCTATCACCAGGTTCTAAAATCAGACATTTTGAACCAGAAAACTCTCGTTGAGCGAATTCTCACCAATACACATGTAATTACATTGTTTACATAACCATGGCATTCCGTGTTCCGAACATGATTCATGCATCACGGATTCAACAAACATGCATTTCTGACTGTGAACATGTGGATGACTGATGTTTCAACCACCAAACAATGAACCTATGCACATTGAAATATATACTTTGACTTTGTAAATTCTTCCCATCACCAGTTTCAAGAATCACAATTTTATCCCAGAAAAACACTCTTTGATCGAATTCTACCCTAGAGATATGCAATTTTAATCGATTCCATCAACATGATATTCCGTGTTCTGTACATGCTACATGCATGACGGATTCGACAAACATGCATTCCTGAGTTGAGAGCATGTGGATTACATATCTTTCATCCTCAAAATAAAGGAATATTTTCATCTAGAATCGTGTACACATTTTCACAAACTTCCCCTAACACCAGTTTCGAATTCTTGCATTTTTTACAGAAAAATACTTCTGGAGTGATTTCAACCTACTAGATATGCAATTTACATTAATTCGATCAACAAGGCATTCCGGGTTCCATACATGCTACATGCAATGTGGATTCGACAAACACGCAATTCTGAGTTGCGAGAATGTGGATTACTAATCTTTCATCCACCAAACAAGGCATATATACACTTAGAAATATTTACTGTGACTTCATAGGTTGTTTCTATCACCAGTATCTAAAATCAGATATTTTGCACCATAAAAAAATCTTTGAGCAAATGCTCACCAGACACATGTAATTAACATTATTTACATAACCATGACATTCCGTATTCTGAACATGTTTCATGCATTACAGATTCCACAAGCATGCATTCCTGAGTTGAGAGCATGTGGATAACTCATCTTTCATCCTCAGTAAAAGGAATATTTTCATCTAGAATCGTGTACACATTTTCACAAGCTTTCCCTTACACCAGTTTTGAATTCGTGTATTTTTCACAGAAAAATACTTCTGGGTCGATTTCAACCTACTAGATATGTAATTTACATAAATTCGACCAACATGGTGTTCCGGGTTCCATACATGTTACATGCATGACAGATTCGACAAACATGCATTTCTGAGTTGCGAGAATTTGGATTACTAATCTTTCATCCACCAAACAAGGCATATATACACTTAGAAATATTTACTCTGACTTCATAGGTTGTTTCTATCTCCAGTTTCTAAAATCAGATATTTTGCATCATAAAAAACTCTTTGAGCAAATGCTCACCATACACATGTAATTTACATTTTTTACATAACCATGACATTCCATTTTCTAACATGTTTCATGCATTACAGATTCCACAAATATGCATTTCTGAGTTGTGAACATGTGGATGAATGATGTTTCAACCACCATAAAGGAACCTATGCACTTTGAAATATTTACTTTGACTTCGTAGCTCTTCCTATCACCAGTTTCAAGAATCAAACTTTTATCTCAGAAAAACACTCTTGGAGCTAATACTATCCTATAGATATGTCATTTGAATAGATTCCATGTACATGATATTCTGTGATCCTGACATGCTACATGCATGACGGATTCGAGAAACATGCATTTCTGATTTGGGAGCATGTGGATTACTTACCTTTCATCCTCTATAAATAGAATATTTTCATCAAAAAACGTGTACTGATTTTCAAAAGCTTTTCCTATCACCAGTTTCGAATTTGTGGATTTTTCACAGGAAAATACTTCTGGAGTGATTTACATCTAATAGATATGTAATTTACATAAATTCGATCAACATGGCATTCCGGGTTCCATACATGATACATGCTTGACGGATTCGACAAACATGCGTTTCTGAGTTGTCATCATGTGGATTACTGACCTTTCTTCCACCAAACAAGTCATGTATAGACTTAGAAATATTTACCCTGGCTTCATAGGTTTTTTCCGTCACCAGTTTCTAAAATCTGAAATTTTGCACAAAAAACACTCTTTGAGAGAATTCTCACCAATAAACATATAATTAACATTGTTTACATAAGCATGGCATTCTGTATTCTGATCATGTTTCATGCATCATGGATTCAACAAACATGCAATTCTGAGTTGTGGACATGTGGATGACTGATGTTTCAACCACCAATCAAGTTACACAAGCACTATGAAATACTTACTTTGACTTCGTAGCTTCTTCCTATAACCAGTTTAAAGAATCAAACTTTGCTCCCAGAAAAACACTCTTAAAGACAATTCTACCCTATAGATATGTAATTTGAATAGATTCAATCAACATGATATTCCGTGTTTCGTACATGCTACATGCATGACGGATTTGACAAAGATGCATTTCTGAGTTGAGAGCATGTGGATTACTGATATTTCCTCCTCTATAAAAGGAATATTTTCACCTAGAATCGTGTTCTCATATTTACAAGCTTATTCTTACACCAGTTTTGAATTCGTGCATTTTGCACAGAAAAGTACTTCTGGAGCGATTTCAAACTAATAGATATGTAATTTACATAAATACGATCAACATGGCATTCCGGGTTCTGTACATGCTACATACATGACGGATTTGCAAAGATGCACTCCTGAGTTGAGAACATGTGGATTACTAATCTTTCATCCTCTATAAAAGTAATATTTTCATCTAGAAACGTGTACTCATTTTCAGAAGCATTGCCTAACACCAGTTTCGAATTCGTGCATTTATCACAGAAAAATACTTCTGGAGCGTTTTACACCTAATAGATTGAAATTTACATAAATTCGATCAACATGGCATTCCGGGTTCCGTACATGCTACATACATGACAGATTTGACAAACATGCGTTTCTGAGTTGTGAGCATGTGGATTACTGAACATTCATCCACCAAACAAGTCTTATAAACACTAAAAAATTTTGACTCTGACTTCATAGGTTTTTACATCACCAATTTATAAAATCTGACATTTTGCGCCAAGAAACACTCTTTGAGCGAATTCTGACCAATACCCATGTAATTTACATTGTTTACATAAGCATGGCATTCTGTATTCCGAACATGTTTCATGCATCACGGATTCCACAAACATGCATTTCTGAGTTGAGAACATGTGGATGAATGATGTTTCAATCACCATAAAAGGAACCTATGCACTTTGAAATATTTATTTTGACTTTGTAGCTCTTCCTATCACCAGTTTCAAGAATCACACTTTTATCTCAGATAAACAGTCTTGGAGCGAATACTATCCTATAGATATATAATTTGAATAGATTCCATCAAGATGATATTCAGTGCTCCTGACAATCTACATGCATGACGGATTCAACAAACATGCATTCCTGAATTGGGATCATGTGGATTACTTATCTTTCATCCTCTATAAAAGAAATATTTTCATTAAGTAACGTGTACTCATTTTCACAAGCTTTTCCTAACACCAGGTTCGAATTCGTGCATTTTTCACAGAAAAATACTTCTGGAGCTATTTACACCTAATAGATATGTAATTTACTTAAATTCGATCAACATGGCAACCCGGGTTCCGCACATGATACATGCTTCACGGATTCGACAAACATGCGTTTCTGAGTTGTGAGCATGTGGATTACTGACCTTTCATTCACCAAACAAGGCATATATACACTTAGAAATATTTACTCTGACTTGATAGTTTTTTTCTATCACCAGGTTCTAAAATCAGACATTTTGAACCAGAAAACTCTCGTTGAGCGAATTCTCACCAATACACATGTAATTACATTGTTTACATAACCATGGCATTCCGTGTTCCGAACATGATTCATGCATCACGGATTCAACAAACATGCATTTCTGACTGTGAACATGTGGATGACTGATGTTTCAACCACCAAACAATGAACCTATGCACATTGAAATATATACTTTGACTTTGTAAATTCTTCCCATCACCAGTTTCAAGAATCACAATTTTATCCCAGAAAAACACTCTTTGATCGAATTCTACCCTAGAGATATGCAATTTTAATCGATTCCATCAACATGATATTCCGTGTTCTGTACATGCTACATGCATGACGGATTCGACAAACATGCATTCCTGAGTTGAGAGCATGTGGATTACTTATCTTTCATCCTCAAAATAAAGGAATATTTTCATCTAGAATCGTGTACACATTTTCACAAACTTCCCCTAACACCAGTTTCGAATTCTTGCATTTTTTACAGAAAAATACTTCTGGAGTGATTTCAACCTACTAGATATGCAATTTACATTAATTCGATCAACAAGGCATTCCGGGTTCCATACATGCTACATGCAATGTGGATACGACAAACATGCATTTCTGAGTTGCGAGAATGTGGATTACTAATCTTTCATCCACCAAACAAGGCATATATACACTTAGAAATATTTACTGTGACTTCATAGGTTGTTTCTATCACCAGTATCTAAAATCAGATATTTTGCACCATAAAAAAATCTTTGAGCAAATGCTCACCAGACACATGTAATTAACATTGTTTACATAACCATGACATTCCGTATTCTGAACATGTTTCATGCATTACAGATTCCACAAGCATGCATTCCTGAGTTGAGAGCATGTGGATAACTCATCTTTCATCCTCAGTAAAAGGAATATTTTCATCTAGAATCGTGTACACATTTTCACAAGCTTTCCCTTACACCAGTTTTGAATTCGTGTATTTTTCACAGAAAAATACTTCTGGGTCGATTTCAACCTACTAGATATGTAATTTACATAAATTCGACCAACATGGTGTTCCGGGTTCCATACATGTTACATGCATGACGGATTCGACAAACATGCATTTCTGAGTTGCGAGAATTTGGATTACTAATCTTTCATCCACCAAACAAGGCATATATACACTTAGAAATATTTACTCTGACTTCATAGGTTGTTTCTATCTCCAGTTTCTAAAATCAGATATTTTGCACCATAAAAAACTCTTTGAGCAAATGCTCACCATACACATGTAATTTACATTTTTTACATAACCATGACATTCCATTTTCTAACATGTTTCATGCATTACAGATTCCACAAATATGCATTTCTGAGTTGTGAACATGTGGATGAATGATGTTTCAACCACCATAAAGGAACCTATGCACTTTGAAATATTTACTTTGACTTCGTAGCTCTTCCTATCACCAGTTTCAAGAATCAAACTTTTATCTCAGAAAAACACTCTTGGAGCTAATACTATCCTATAGATATGTCATTTGAATAGATTCCATGTACATGATATTCTGTGATCCTGACATGCTACATGCATGACGGATTCGAGAAACATGCATTTCTGATTTGGGAGCATGTGGATTACTTACCTTTCATCCTCTATAAATAGAATATTTTCATCAAAAAACGTGTACTGATTTTCAAAAGCTTTTCCTATCACCAGTTTCGAATTTGTGGATTTTTCACAGGAAAATACTTCTGGAGTGATTTACATCTAATAGATATGTAATTTACATAAATTCGATCAACATGGCATTCCGGGTTCCATACATGATACATGCTTGACGGATTCGACAAACATGCGTTTCTGAGTTGTCATCATGTGGATTACTGACCTTTCTTCCACCAAACAAGTCATGTATAGACTTAGAAATATTTACCCTGGCTTCATAGGTTTTTTCCGTCACCAGTTTCTAAAATCTGAAATTTTGCACAAAAAACACTCTTTGAGAGAATTCTCACCAATACACATATAATTAACATTGTTTACATAAGCATGGCATTCTGTATTCTGATCATGTTTCATGCATCATGGATTCAACAAACATGCAATTCTGAGTTGTGGACATGTGGATGACTGATGTTTCAACCACCAATCAAGTTACACAAGCACTATGAAATATTTACTTTGACTTCGTAGCTTCTTCCTATAACCAGTTTAAAGAATCAAACTTTGCTCCCAGAAAAACACTCTTAAAGACAATTCTACCCTATAGATATGTAATTTGAATAGATTCAATCAACATGATATTCCGTGTTTCGTACATGCTACATGCATGACGGATTCGACAAAGATGCATTTCTGAGTTGAGAGCATGTGGATTACTGATATTTCCTCCTCTATAAAAGGAATATTTTCACCTAGAATCGTGTTCTCATATTTACAAGCTTATTCTTACACCAGTTTTGAATTCGTGCATTTTGCACAGAAAAGTACTTCTGGAGCAATTTCAAACTAATAGATATGTAATTTACATAAATACGATCAACATGGCATTCCGGGTTCTGTACATGCTACATACATGATGGATTTGCAAAGATGCACTCCTGAGTTGAGAACATGTGGATTACTAATCTTTCATCCTCTGTAAAAGTAATATTTTCATCTAGAAACGTGTACTCATTTTCAGAAGCATTGCCTAACACCAGTTTCGAATTCGTGCATTTTTCACAGAAAAATACTTCTGGAGCGTTTTACACCTAATAGATTGAAATTTACATAAATTCGATCAACATGGCATTCCGGGTTCCGTACATGCTACATACATGACAGATTTGACAAACATGCGTTTCTGAGTTGTGAGCATGTGGATTACTGAACATTCATCCACCAAACAAGTCTTATAAACACTAAAAAATTTTGACTCTGACTTCATAGGTTTTTACATCACCAATTTATAAAATCTGACATTTTGCGCCAAGAAACACTCTTTGAGCGAATTCTGACCAATACCCATGTAATTTACATTGTTTACATAAGCATGGCATTCTGTATTCCGAACATGTTTCATGCATCACGGATTCCACAAACATGCATTTCTGAGTTGAGAACATGTGGATGAATGATGTTTCAATCACCATAAAAGGAACCTATGCACTTTGAAATATTTATTTTGACTTTGTAGCTCTTCCTATCACCAGTTTCAAGAATCACACTTTTATCTCAGATAAACAGTCTTGGAGCGAATACTATCCTATAGATATATAATTTGAATAGATTCCATCAAGATGATATTCAGTGTTCCTGACAATCTACATGCATGACGGATTCAACAAACATGCATTCCTGAATTGGGATCATGTGGATTACTTATCTTTCATCCTCTATAAAAGAAATATTTTCATTAAGTAACGTGTACTCATTTTCACAAGCTTTTCCTAACACCAGGTTCGAATTCGTGCATTTTTCACAGAAAAATACTTCTGGAGCTA
Organism: Vicugna pacos; assembly: GCF_048564905.1. NCBI lineage: Eukaryota > Metazoa > Chordata > Mammalia > Artiodactyla > Camelidae > Vicugna > Vicugna pacos. The sequence goes on from NC_133017.1 coordinate 3,111,556, forward strand.
TTTACACCTAATAGATATGTAATTTACTTAAATTCGATCAACATGGCAACCCGGGTTCCGCACATGATACATGCTTCACGGATTCGACAAACATGCGTTTCTGAGTTGTGAGCATGTGGATTACTGACCTTTCATTCACCAAACAAGGCATATATACACTTAGAAATATTTACTCTGACTTGATAGTTTTTTTCTATCACCAGGTTCTAAAATCAGACATTTTGAACCAGAAAACTCTCGTTGAGCGAATTCTCACCAATACACATGTAATTACATTGTTTACATAACCATGGCATTCCGTGTTCCGAACATGATTCATGCATCACGGATTCAACAAACATGCATTTCTGACTGTGAACATGTGGATGACTGATGTTTCAACCACCAAACAATGAACCTATGCACATTGAAATATATACTTTGACTTTGTAAATTCTTCCCATCACCAGTTTCAAGAATCACAATTTTATCCCAGAAAAACACTCTTTGATCGAATTCTACCCTAGAGATATGCAATTTTAATCGATTCCATCAACATGATATTCCGTGTTCTGTACATGCTACATGCATGACGGATTCGACAAACATGCATTCCTGAGTTGAGAGCATGTGGATTACTTATCTTTCATCCTCAAAATAAAGGAATATTTTCATCTAGAATCGTGTACACATTTTCACAAACTTCCCCTAACACCAGTTTCGAATTCTTGCATTTTTTACAGAAAAATACTTCTGGAGTGATTACAACCTACTAGATATGCAATTTAAATTAATTCAATCAACAAGGCATTCCGGGTTCCATACATGCTACATGCAATGTGGATTCGACAAACACGCATTTCTGAGTTGCGAGAATGTGGATTACTAATCTTTCATCCACCAAACAAGGCATATATACACTTAGAAATATTTACTGTGACTTCATAGGTTGTTTCTATCACCAGTATCTAAAATCAGATATTTTGCACCATAAAAAAATCTTTGAGCAAATTCTCACCAGACACATGTAATTAACATTGTTTACATAACCATGACATTCCGTATTCTGAACATGTTTCATGCATTACAGATTCCACAAGCATGCATTCCTGAGCTGAGAGCATGTGGATAACTCATCTTTCATCCTCAGTAAAAGGAATATTTTCATCTAGAATCGTGTACACATTTTCACAAGCTTTCCCTTACACCAGTTTTGAATTCGTGTATTTTTCACAGAAAAATACTTCTGGGTCGATTTCAACCTACTAGATATGTAATTTACATAAATTCGACCAACATGGTGTTCCGGGTTCCATACATGTTACATGCATGACGGATTCGACAAACATGCATTTCTGAGTTGCGAGAATTTGGATTACTAATCTTTCATCCACCAAACAAGGCATATATACACTTAGAAATATTTACTGTGACTTCATAGGTTGTTTCTATCACCAGTATCTAAAATCAGATATTTTGCACCATAAAAAAATCTTTGAGCAAATGCTCACCAGACACATGTAATTAACATTGTTTACATAACCATGACATTCCGTATTCTGAACATGTTTCATGCATTACAGATTCCACAAGCATGCATTCCTGAGTTGAGAGCATGTGGATAACTCATCTTTCATCCTCAGTAAAAGGAATATTTTCATCTAGAATCGTGTACACATTTTCACAAGCTTTCCCTTACACCAGTTTTGAATTCGTGTATTTTTCACAGAAAAATACTTCTGGGTCAATTTCAACCTACTAGATATGTAATTTACATAAATTCGACCAACATGGTGTTCCGGGTTCCATACATGTTACATGCATGACGGATTCGACAAACATGCATTTCTGAGTTGCGAGAATTTGGATTACGAATCTTTCATCCACCAAACAAGGCATATATACACTTAGAAATATTTACTCTGACTTCATAGATTGTTTCTATCTCCAGTTTCTAAAATCAGATATTTTGCACCATAAAAAACTCTTTGAGCAAATGCTCACCATACACATGTAATTTACATTTTTTACATAACCATGACATTCCATTTTCTAACATGTTTCATGCATTACAGATTCCACAAATATGCATTTCTGAGTTGTGAACATGTGGATGAATGATGTTTCAACCACCATAAAGGAACCTATGCACTTTGAAATATTTACTTTGACTTCGTAGCTCTTCCTATCACCAGTTTCAAGAATCAAACTTTTGTCTCAGAAAAACACTCTTGGAGCTAATACTATCCTATAGATATGTCATTTGAATAGATTCCATGTACATGATATTCTGTGATCCTGACATGCTACATGCATGACGGATTCGAGAAACATGCATTTCTGATTTGGGAGCATGTGGATTACTTACCTTTCATCCTCTATAAATAGAATATTTTCATCAAAAAACGTGTACTGATTTTCAAAAGCTTTTCCTATCACCAGTTTCGAATTTGTGGATTTTTCACAGGAAAATACTTCTGGAGTGATTTACATCTAATAGATATGTAATTTACATAAATTCGATCAACATGGCATTCCGGGTTCCATACATGATACATGCTTGACGGATTCGACAAACATGCGTTTCTGAGTTGTGATCATGTGGATTACTGACCTTTCTTCCACCAAACAAGTCATGTATAGACTTAGAAATATTTACCCTGGCTTCATAGGTTTTTTCCGTCACCAGTTTCTAAAATCTGAAATTTTGCACAAAAAACACTCTTTGAGAGAATTCTCACCAATACACATATAATTAACATTGTTTACATAAGCATGGCATTCTGTATTCTGATCATGTTTCATGCATCATGGATTCAACAAACATGCAATTCTGAGTTGTGGACATGTGGATGACTGATGTTTCTACCACCAATCAAGTTACACAAGCACTATGAAATATTTACTTTGACTTCGTAGCTTCTTCCTATAACCAGTTTAAAGAATCAAACTTTGCTCCCAGAAAAACACTCTTAAAGACAATTCTACCCTATAGATATGTAATTTGAATAGATTCAATCAACATGATATTCCGTGTTTCGTACATGCTACATGCATGACGGATTCGACAAAGATGCATTTCTGAGTTGAGAGCATGTGGATTACTGATATTTCCTCCTCTATAAAAGGAATATTTTCACCTAGAATCGTGTTCTCATATTTACAAGCTTATTCTTACACCAGTTTTGAATTCGTGCATTTTGCACAGAAAAGTACTTCTGGAGCGATTTCAAACTAATAGATATGTAATTTACATAAATACGATCGACATGGCATTCCGGGTTCTGTACATGCTACATACATGACGGATTTGCAAAGATGCACTCCTGAGTTGAGAACATGTGGATTACTAATCTTTCATCCTCTATAAAAGTAATATTTTCATCTAGAAACGTGTACTCATTTTCAGAAGCATTGCCTAACACCAGTTTCGAATTCGTGCATTTTTCACAGAAAAATACTTCTGGAGCGTTTTACACCTAATAGATTGAAATTTACATAAATTCGATCAACATGGCATTCCGGGTTCCGTACATGCTACATACATGACAGATTTGACAAACATGCGTTTCTGAGTTGTGAGCATGTGGATTACTGAACATTCATCCACCAAACAAGTCTTATAAACACTAAAAACTTTTGACTCTGACTTCATAGGTTTTTACATCACCAATTTATAAAATCTGACATTTTGCGCCAAGAAACACTCTTTGAGCGAATTCTGACCAATACCCATGTAATTTACATTGTTTACATAAGCATGGCATTCTGTATTCCGAACATGTTTCATGCATCACGGATTCCACAAACATGCATTTCTGAGTTGAGAACATGTGGATGAATGATGTTTCAATCACCATAAAAGGAACCTATGCACTTTGAAATATTTATTTTGACTTTGTAGCTCTTCCTATCACCAGTTTCAAGAATCACACTTTTATCTCAGATAAACAGTCTTGGAGCGAATACTATCCTATAGATATATAATTTGAATAGATTCCATCAAGATGATATTCAGTGTTCCTGACAATCTACATGCATGACGGATTCGACAAACATGCATTCCTGAATTGGGATCATGTGGATTACTTATCTTTCATCCTCTATAAAAGAAATATTTTCATTAAGTAACGTGTACTCATTTTCACAAGCTTTTCCTAACACCAGGTTCGAATTCGTGCATTTTTCACAGAAAAATACTTCTGGAGCTATTTACACCTAATAGATATGTAATTTACTTAAATTCGATCAACATGGCAACCCGGGTTCCGCACATGATACATGCTTCACGGATTCGACAAACATGCGTTTCTGAGTTGTGAGCATGTGGATTACTGACCTTTCATTCACCAAACAAGGCATATATACACTTAGAAATATTTACTCTGACTTGATAGTTTTTTTCTATCACCAGGTTCTAAAATCAGACATTTTGAACCAGAAAACTCTCGTTGAGCGAATTCTCACCAATACACATGTAATTACATTGTTTACATAACCATGGCATTCCGTCTTCCGAACATGATTCATGCATCACGGATTCAACAAACATGCATTTCTGACTGTGAACATGTGGATGACTGATGTTTCAACCACCAAACAATGAACCTATGCACATTGAAATATATACTTTGACTTTGTAAATTCTTCCCATCACCAGTTTCAAGAATCACAATTTTATCCCAGAAAAACACTCTTTGATCGAATTCTACCCTAGAGATATGCAATTTTAATCGATTCCATCAACATGATATTCCGTGTTCTGTACATGCTACATGCATGACGGATTCGACAAACATGCATTCCTGAGTTGAGAGCATGTGGATTACTTATCTTTCATCCTCAAAATAAAGGAATATTTTCATCTAGAATCGTGTACACATTTTCACAAACTTCCCCTAACACCAGTTTCGAATTCTTGCATTTTTTACAGAAAAATACTTCTGGAGTGATTTCAACCTACTAGATATGCAATTTACATTAATTCGATCAACAAGGCATTCCGGGATCCATACATGCTACATGCAATGTGGATTCGACAAACATGCATTTCTGAGTTGCGAGAATGTGGATTACTAATCTTTCATCCACCAAACAAGGCATATATACACTTAGAAATATTTACTGTGACTTCATAGGTTGTTTCTATCACCAGTATCTAAAATCAGATATTTTGCACCATAAAAAAATCTTTGAGCAAATGCTCACCAGACACATGTAATTAACATTGTTTACATAACCATGACATTCCGTATTCTGAACATGTTTCATGCATTACAGATTCCACAAGCATGCATTCCTGAGCTGAGAGCATGTGGATAACTCATCTTTCATCCTCAGTAAAAGGAATATTTTCATCTAGAATCGTGTACACATTTTCACAAGCTTTCCCTTACACCAGTTTTGAATTCGTGTATTTTTCACAGAAAAATACTTCTGGGTCGATTTCAACCTACTAGATATGTAATTTACATAAATTCGACCAACATGGTGTTCCGGGTTCCATACATGTTACATGCATGACGGATTCGACAAACATGCATTTCTGAGTTGCGAGAATTTGGATTACTAATCTTTCATCCACCAAACAAGGCATATATACACTTAGAAATATTTACTGTGACTTCATAGGTTGTTTCTATCACCAGTATCTAAAATCAGATATTTTGCACCATAAAAAAATCTTTGAGCAAATGCTCACCAGACACATGTAATTAACATTGTTTACATAACCATGACATTCCGTATTCTGAACATGTTTCATGCATTACAGATTCCACAAGCATGCATTCCTGAGTTGAGAGCATGTGGATAACTCATCTTTCATCCTCAGTAAAAGGAATATTTTCATCTAGAATCGTGTACACATTTTCACAAGCTTTCCCTTACACCAGTTTTGAATTCGTGTATTTTTCACAGAAAAATACTTCTGGGTCAATTTCAACCTACTAGATATGTAATTTACATAAATTCGACCAACATGGTGTTCCGGGTTCCATACATGTTACATGCATGACGGATTCGACAAACATGCATTTCTGAGTTGCGAGAATTTGGATTACGAATCTTTCATCCACCAAACAAGGCATATATACACTTAGAAATATTTACTCTGACTTCATAGATTGTTTCTATCTCCAGTTTCTAAAATCAGATATTTTGCACCATAAAAAACTCTTTGAGCAAATGCTCACCATACACATGTAATTTACATTTTTTACATAACCATGACATTCCATTTTCTAACATGTTTCATGCATTACAGATTCCACAAATATGCATTTCTGAGTTGTGAACATGTGGATGAATGATGTTTCAACCACCATAAAGGAACCTATGCACTTTGAAATATTTACTTTGACTTCGTAGCTCTTCCTATCACCAGTTTCAAGAATCAAACTTTTGTCTCAGAAAAACACTCTTGGAGCTAATACTATCCTATAGATATGTCATTTGAATAGATTCCATGTACATGATATTCTGTGATCCTGACATGCTACATGCATGACGGATTCGAGAAACATGCATTTCTGATTTGGGAGCATGTGGATTACTTACCTTTCATCCTCTATAAATAGAATATTTTCATCAAAAAACGTGTACTGATTTTCAAAAGCTTTTCCTATCACCAGTTTCGAATTTGTGGATTTTTCACAGGAAAATACTTCTGGAGTGATTTACATCTAATAGATATGTAATTTACATAAATTCGATCAACATGGCATTCCGGGTTCCATACATGATACATGCTTGACGGATTCGACAAACATGCGTTTCTGAGTTGTGATCATGTGGATTACTGACCTTTCTTCCACCAAACAAGTCATGTATAGACTTAGAAATATTTACCCTGGCTTCATAGGTTTTTTCCGTCACCAGTTTCTAAAATCTGAAATTTTGCACAAAAAACACTCTTTGAGAGAATTCTCACCAATACACATATAATTAACATTGTTTACATAAGCATGGCATTCTGTATTCTGATCATGTTTCATGCATCATGGATTCAACAAACATGCAATTCTGAGTTGTGGACATGTGGATGACTGATGTTTCTACCACCAATCAAGTTACACAAGCACTATGAAATATTTACTTTGACTTCGTAGCTTCTTCCTATAACCAGTTTAAAGAATCAAACTTTGCTCCCAGAAAAACACTCTTAAAGACAATTCTACCCTATAGATATGTAATTTGAATAGATTCAATCAACATGATATTCCGTGTTTCGTACATGCTACATGCATGACGGATTCGACAAAGATGCATTTCTGAGTTGAGAGCATGTGGATTACTGATATTTCCTCCTCTATAAAAGGAATATTTTCACCTAGAATCGTGTTCTCATATTTACAAGCTTATTCTTACACCAGTTTTGAATTCGTGCATTTTGCACAGAAAAGTACTTCTGGAGCGATTTCAAACTAATAGATATGTAATTTACATAAATACGATCGACATGGCATTCCGGGTTCTGTACATGCTACATACATGACGGATTTGCAAAGATGCACTCCTGAGTTGAGAACATGTGGATTACTAATCTTTCATCCTCTATAAAAGTAATATTTTCATCTAGAAACGTGTACTCATTTTCAGAAGCATTGCCTAACACCAGTTTCGAATTCGTGCATTTTTCACAGAAAAATACTTCTGGAGCGTTTTACACCTAATAGATTGAAATTTACATAAATTCGATCAACATGGCATTCCGGGTTCCGTACATGCTACATACATGACAGATTTGACAAACATGCGTTTCTGAGTTGTGAGCATGTGGATTACTGAACATTCATCCACCAAACAAGTCTTATAAACACTAAAAACTTTTGACTCTGACTTCATAGGTTTTTACATCACCAATTTATAAAATCTGACATTTTGCGCCAAGAAACACTCTTTGAGCGAATTCTGACCAATACCCATGTAATTTACATTGTTTACATAAGCATGGCATTCTGTATTCCGAACATGTTTCATGCATCACGGATTCCACAAACATGCATTTCTGAGTTGAGAACATGTGGATGAATGATGTTTCAATCACCATAAAAGGAACCTATGCACTTTGAAATATTTATTTTGACTTTGTAGCTCTTCCTATCACCAGTTTCAAGAATCACACTTTTATCTCAGATAAACAGTCTTGGAGCGAATACTATCCTATAGATATATAATTTGAATAGATTCCATCAAGATGATATTCAGTGTTCCTGACAATCTACATGCATGACGGATTCGACAAACATGCATTCCTGAATTGGGATCATGTGGATTACTTATCTTTCATCCTCTATAAAAGAAATATTTTCATTAAGTAACGTGTACTCATTTTCACAAGCTTTTCCTAACACCAGGTTCGAATTCGTGCATTTTTCACAGAAAAATACTTCTGGAGCTATTTACACCTAATAGATATGTAATTTACTTAAATTCGATCAACATGGCAACCCGGGTTCCGCACATGATACATGCTTCACGGATTCGACAAACATGCGTTTCTGAGTTGTGAGCATGTGGATTACTGACCTTTCATTCACCAAACAAGGCATATATACACTTAGAAATATTTACTCTGACTTGATAGTTTTTTTCTATCACCAGGTTCTAAAATCAGACATTTTGAACCAGAAAACTCTCGTTGAGCGAATTCTCACCAATACACATGTAATTACATTGTTTACATAACCATGGCATTCCGTGTTCCGAACATGATTCATGCATCACGGATTCAACAAACATGCATTTCTGACTGTGAACATGTGGATGACTGATGTTTCAACCACCAAACAATGAACCTATGCACATTGAAATATATACTTTGACTTTGTAAATTCTTCCCATCACCAGTTTCAAGAATCACAATTTTATCCCAGAAAAACACTCTTTGATCGAATTCTACCCTAGAGATATGCAATTTTAATCGATTCCATCAACATGATATTCCGTGTTCTGTACATGCTACATGCATGACGGATTCGACAAACATGCATTCCTGAGTTGAGAGCATGTGGATTACTTATCTTTCATCCTCAAAATAAAGGAATATTTTCATCTAGAATCGTGTACACATTTTCACAAACTTCCCCTAACACCAGTTTCGAATTCTTGCATTTTTTACAGAAAAATACTTCTGGAGTGATTTCAACCTACTAGATATGCAATTTACATTAATTCGATCAACAAGGCATTCCGGGATCCATACATGCTACATGCAATGTGGATTCGACAAACATGCATTTCTGAGTTGCGAGAATGTGGATTACTAATCTTTCATCCACCAAACAAGGCATATATACACTTAGAAATATTTACTGTGACTTCATAGGTTGTTTCTATCACCAGTATCTAAAATCAGATATTTTGCACCATAGAAAAATCTTTGAGCAAATGCTCACCAGACACATGTAATTAACATTGTTTACATAACCATGACATTCCGTATTCTGAACATGTTTCATGCATTACAGATTCCACAAGCATGCATTCCTGATTTGAGAGCATGTGGATAACTCATCTTTCATCCTCAGTAAAAGGAATATTTTCATCTAGAATCGTGTACACATTTTCACAAGCTTTCCCTTACACCAGTTTTGAATTCGTGTATTTTTCACAGAAAAATACTTCTGGGTCAATTTCAACCTACTAGATATGTAATTTACATAAATTCGACCAACATGGTGTTCCGGGTTCCATACATGTTACATGCATGACGGATTTGACAACCATGCATTTCTGAGTTGCGAGAATTTGGATTACTAATCTTTCATCCACCAAACAAGGCATATATACACTTAGAAATATTTACTCTGACTTCATAGATTGTTTCTATCTCCAGTTTCTAAAATCAGATATTTTGCACCATAAAAAACTCTTTGAGCAAATGCTCACCATACACATGTAATTTACATTTTTTACATAACCATGACATTCCATTTTCTAACATGTTTCATGCATTACAGATTCCACAAATATGCATTTCTGAGTTGTGAACATGTGGATGAATGATGTTTCAACCACCATAAAGGAACCTATGCACTTTGAAATATTTACTTTGACTTCGTAGCTCTTCCTATCACCAGTTTCAAGAATCAAACTTTTATCTCAGAAAAACACTCTTGGAGCTAATACTATCCTATAGATATGTCATTTGAATAGATTCCATGTACATGATATTCTGTGATCCTGACATGCTACATGCATGACGGATTCGAGAAACATGCATTTCTGATTTGGGAGCATGTGGATTACTTATCTTTCATCCTCTATAAATAGAATATTTTCATCAAATACGTGTACTGATTTTCAAAAGCTTTTCCTATCACCAGTTTCGAATTTGTGGATTTTTCACAGGAAAATACTTCTGGAGTGATTTACATCTAATAGATATGTAATTTACATAAATTCGATCAACATGGCATTCCGGGTTCCATACATGATACATGCTTGACGGATTCGACAAACATGCGTTTCTGGGTTGTGATCATGTGGATTACTGACCTTTCTTCCACCAAACAAGTCATGTATAGACTTAGAATTATTTACCCTGGCTTCATAGGTTTTTTCCGTCACCAGTTTCTAAAATCTGAAATTTTGCACAAAAAACACTCTTTGAGAGAATTCTCACCAATACACATATAATTAACATTGTTTACATAAGCATGGCATTCTGTATTCTGATCATGTTTCATGCATCATGGATTCAACAAACATGCAATTCTGAGTTGTGGACATGTGGATGACTGATGTTTCAACCACCAATCAAGTTACACAAGCACTATGAAATATTTACTTTGACTTCGTAGCTTCTTCCTATAACCAGTTTAAAGAATCAAACTTTGCTCCCAGAAAAACACTCTTAAAGACAATTCTACCCTATAGATATGTAATTTGAATAGATTCAATCAACATGATATTCCGTGTTTCGTACATGCTACATGCATGACGGATTCGACAAAGATGCATTTCTGAGTTGAGAGCATGTGGATTACTGATATTTCCTCCTCTATAAAAGGAATATTTTCACCTAGAATCGTGTTCTCATATTTACAAGCTTATTCTTACACCAGTTTTGAATTCGTGCATTTTGCACAGAAAAGTACTTCTGGAGCGATTTCAAACTAATAGATATGTAATTTACATAAATACGATCGACATGGCATTCCGGGTTCTGTACATGCTACATACATGACGGATTTGCAAAGATGCACTCCTGAGTTGAGAACATGTGGATTACTAATCTTTCATCCTCTATAAAAGTAATATTTTCATCTAGAAACGTGTACTCATTTTCAGAAGCATTGCCTAACACCAGTTTCGAATTCGTGCATTTTTCACAGAAAAATACTTCTGGAGCGTTTTACACCTAATAGATTGAAATTTACATAAATTCGATCAACATGGCATTCCGGGTTCCGTACATGCTACATACATGACAGATTTGACAAACATGCGTTTCTGAGTTGTGAGCATGTGGATTACTGAACATTCATCCACCAAACAAGTCTTATAAACACTAAAAAATTTTGACTCTGACTTCATAGGTTTTTACATCACCAATTTATAAAATCTGACATTTTGCGCCAAGAAACACTCTTTGAGCGAATTCTGACCAATACCCATGTAATTTACATTGTTTACATAAGCATGGCATTCTGTATTCCGAACATGTTTCATGCATCACGGATTCCACAAACATGCATTTCTGAGTTGAGAACATGTGGATGAATGATGTTTCAATCACCATAAAAGGAACCTATGCACTTTGAAATATTTATTTTGACTTTGTAGCTCTTCCTATCACCAGTTTCAAGAATCACACTTTTATCTCAGATAAACAGTCTTGGAGCGAATACTATCCTATAGATATATAATTTGAATAGATTCCATCAAGATGATATTCAGTGTTCCTGACAATCTACATGCATGACGGATTCGACAAACATGCATTCCTGAATTGGGATCATGTGGATTACTTATCTTTCATCCTCTATAAAAGAAATATTTTCATTAAGTAACGTGTACTCATTTTCACAAGCTTTTCCTAACACCAGGTTCGAATTCGTGCATTTTTCACAGAAAAATACTTCTGGAGCTATTTACACCTAATAGATATGTAATTTACTTAAATTCGATCAACATGGCAACCCGGGTTCCGCACATGATACATGCTTCACGGATTCGACAAACATGCGTTTCTGAGTTGTGAGCATGTGGATTACTGACCTTTCATTCACCAAACAAGGCATATATACACTTAGAAATATTTACTCTGACTTGATAGTTTTTTTCTATCACCAGGTTCTAAAATCAGACATTTTGAACCAGAAAACTCTCGTTGAGCGAATTCTCACCAATACACATGTAATTACATTGTTTACATAACCATGGCATTCCGTGTTCCGAACATGATTCATGCATCACGGATTCAACAAACATGCATTTCTGACTGTGAACATGTGGATGACTGATGTTTCAACCACCAAACAATGAACCTATGCACATTGAAATATATACTTTGACTTTGTAAATTCTTCCCATCACCAGTTTCAAGAATCACAATTTTATCCCAGAAAAACACTCTTTGATCGAATTCTACCCTAGAGATATGCAATTTTAATCGATTCCATCAACATGATATTCCGTGTTCTGTACATGCTACATGCATGACGGATTCGACAAACATGCATTCCTGAGTTGAGAGCATGTGGATTACTTATCTTTCATCCTCAAAATAAAGGAATATTTTCATCTAGAATCGTGTACACATTTTCACAAACTTCCCCTAACACCAGTTTCGAATTCTTGCATTTTTTACAGAAAAATACTTCTGGAGTGATTTCAACCTACTAGATATGCAATTTACATTAATTCGATCAACAAGGCATTCCGGGATCCATACATGCTACATGCAATGTGGATTCGACAAACATGCATTTCTGAGTTGCGAGAATGTGGATTACTAATCTTTCATCCACCAAACAAGGCATATATACACTTAGAAATATTTACTGTGACTTCATAGGTTGTTTCTATCACCAGTATCTAAAATCAGATATTTTGCACCATAGAAAAATCTTTGAGCAAATGCTCACCAGACACATGTAATTAACATTGTTTACATAACCATGACATTCCGTATTCTGAACATGTTTCATGCATTACAGATTCCACAAGCATGCATTCCTGAGTTGAGAGCATGTGGATAACTCATCTTTCATCCTCAGTAAAAGGAATATTTTCATCTAGAATCGTGTACACATTTTCACAAGCTTTCCCTTACACCAGTTTTGAATTCGTGTATTTTTCACAGAAAAATACTTCTGGGTCAATTTCAACCTACTAGATATGTAATTTACATAAATTCGACCAACATGGTGTTCCGGGTTCCATACATGTTACATGCATGACGGATTTGACAACCATGCATTTCTGAGTTGCGAGAATTTGGATTACTAATCTTTCATCCACCAAACAAGGCATATATACACTTAGAAATATTTACTCTGACTTCATAGATTGTTTCTATCTCCAGTTTCTAAAATCAGATATTTTGCACCATAAAAAACTCTTTGAGCAAATGCTCACCATACACATGTAATTTACATTTTTTACATAACCATGACATTCCATTTTCTAACATGTTTCATGCATTACAGATTCCACAAATATGCATTTCTGAGTTGTGAACATGTGGATGAATGATGTTTCAACCACCATAAAGGAACCTATGCACTTTGAAATATTTACTTTGACTTCGTAGCTCTTCCTATCACCAGTTTCAAGAATCAAACTTTTATCTCAGAAAAACACTCTTGGAGCTAATACTATCCTATAGATATGTCATTTGAATAGATTCCATGTACATGATATTCTGTGATCCTGACATGCTACATGCATGACGGATTCGAGAAACATGCATTTCTGATTTGGGAGCATGTGGATTACTTATCTTTCATCCTCTATAAATAGAATATTTTCATCAAATACGTGTACTGATTTTCAAAAGCTTTTCCTATCACCAGTTTCGAATTTGTGGATTTTTCACAGGAAAATACTTCTGGAGTGATTTACATCTAATAGATATGTAATTTACATAAATTCGATCAACATGGCATTCCGGGTTCCATACATGATACATGCTTGACGGATTCGACAAACATGCGTTTCTGGGTTGTGATCATGTGGATTACTGACCTTTCTTCCACCAAACAAGTCATGTATAGACTTAGAATTATTTACCCTGGCTTCATAGGTTTTTTCCGTCACCAGTTTCTAAAATCTGAAATTTTGCACAAAAAACACTCTTTGAGAGAATTCTCACCAATACACATATAATTAACATTGTTTACATAAGCATGGCATTCTGTATTCTGATCATGTTTCATGCATCATGGATTCAACAAACATGCAATTCTGAGTTGTGGACATGTGGATGACTGATGTTTCAACCACCAATCAAGTTACACAAGCACTATGAAATATTTACTTTGACTTCGTAGCTTCTTCCTATAACCAGTTTAAAGAATCAAACTTTGCTCCCAGAAAAACACTCTTAAAGACAATTCTACCCTATAGATATGTAATTTGAATAGATTCAATCAACATGATATTCCGTGTTTCGTACATGCTACATGCATGACGGATTCGACAAAGATGCATTTCTGAGTTGAGAGCATGTGGATTACTGATATTTCCTCCTCTATAAAAGGAATATTTTCACCTAGAATCGTGTTCTCATATTTACAAGCTTATTCTTACACCAGTTTTGAATTCGTGCATTTTGCACAGAAAAGTACTTCTGGAGCGATTTCAAACTAATAGATATGTAATTTACATAAATACGATCGACATGGCATTCCGGGTTCTGTACATGCTACATACATGACGGATTTGCAAAGATGCACTCCTGAGTTGAGAACATGTGGATTACTAATCTTTCATCCTCTATAAAAGTAATATTTTCATCTAGAAACGTGTACTCATTTTCAGAAGCATTGCCTAACACCAGTTTCGAATTCGTGCATTTTTCACAGAAAAATACTTCTGGAGCGTTTTACACCTAATAGATTGAAATTTACATAAATTCGATCAACATGGCATTCCGGGTTCCGTACATGCTACATACATGACAGATTTGACAAACATGCGTTTCTGAGTTGTGAGCATGTGGATTACTGAACATTCATCCACCAAACAAGTCTTATAAACACTAAAAACTTTTGACTCTGACTTCATAGGTTTTTACATCACCAATTTATAAAATCTGACATTTTGCGCCAAGAAACACTCTTTGAGCGAATTCTGACCAATACCCATGTAATTTACATTGTTTACATAAGCATGGCATTCTGTATTCCGAACATGTTTCATGCATCACGGATTCCACAAACATGCATTTCTGAGTTGAGAACATGTGGATGAATGATGTTTCAATCACCATAAAAGGAACCTATGCACTTTGAAATATTTATTTTGACTTTGTAGCTCTTCCTATCACCAGTTTCAAGAATCACACTTTTATCTCAGATAAACAGTCTTGGAGCGAATACTATCCTATAGATATATAATTTGAATAGATTCCATCAAGATGATATTCAGTGTTCCTGACAATCTACATGCATGACGGATTCGACAAACATGCATTCCTGAATTGGGATCATGTGGATTACTTATCTTTCATCCTCTATAAAAGAAATATTTTCATTAAGTAACGTGTACTCATTTTCACAAGCTTTTCCTAACACCAGGTTCGAATTCGTGCATTTTTCACAGAAAAATACTTCTGGAGCTATTTACACCTAATAGATATGTAATTTACTTAAATTCGATCAACATGGCAACCCGGGTTCCGCACATGATACATGCTTCACGGATTCGACAAACATGCGTTTCTGAGTTGTGAGCATGTGGATTACTGACCTTTCATTCACCAAACAAGGCATATATACACTTAGAAATATTTACTCTGACTTGATAGTTTTTTTCTATCACCAGGATCTAAAATCAGACATTTTGAACCAGAAAACTCTCGTTGAGCGAATTCTCACCAATACACATGTAATTACATTGTTTACATAACCATGGCATTCCGTGTTCCGAACATGATTCATGCATCACGGATTCAACAAACATGCATTTCTGACTGTGAACATGTGGATGACTGATGTTTCAACCACCAAACAATGAACCTATGCACATTGAAATATATACTTTGACTTTGTAAATTCTTCCCATCACCAGTTTCAAGAATCACAATTTTATCCCAGAAAAACACTCTTTGATCGAATTCTACCCTAGAGATATGCAATTTTAATCGATTCCATCAACATGATATTCCGTGTTCTGTACATGCTACATGCATGACGGATTCGACAAACATGCATTCCTGAGTTGAGAGCATGTGGATTACTTATCTTTCATCCTCAAAATAAAGGAATATTTTCATCTAGAATCGTGTACACATTTTCACAAACTTCCCCTAACACCAGTTTCGAATTCTTGCATTTTTTACAGAAAAATACTTCTGGAGTGATTTCAACCTACTAGATATGCAATTTACATTAATTCGATCAACAAGGCATTCCGGGATCCATACATGCTACATGCAATGTGGATTCGACAAACATGCATTTCTGAGTTGCGAGAATGTGGATTACTAATCTTTCATCCACCAAACAAGGCATATATACACTTAGAAATATTTACTGTGACTTCATAGGTTGTTTCTATCACCAGTATCTAAAATCAGATATTTTGCACCATAGAAAAATCTTTGAGCAAATGCTCACCAGACACATGTAATTAACATTGTTTACATAACCATGAAATTCCGTATTCTGAACATGTTTCATGCATTACAGATTCCACAAGCATGCATTCCTGAGTTGAGAGCATGTGGATAACTCATCTTTCATCCTCAGTAAAAGGAATATTTTCATCTAGAATCGTGTACACATTTTCACAAGCTTTCCCTTACACCAGTTTTGAATTCGTGTATTTTTCACAGAAAAATACTTCTGGGTCAATTTCAACCTACTAGATATGTAATTTACATAAATTCGACCAACATGGTGTTCCGGGTTCCATACATGTTACATGCATGACGGATTTGACAACCATGCATTTCTGAGTTGCGAGAATTTGGATTACTAATCTTTCATCCACCAAACAAGGCATATATACACTTAGAAATATTTACTCTGACTTCATAGATTGTTTCTATCTCCAGTTTCTAAAATCAGATATTTTGCACCATAAAAAACTCTTTGAGCAAATGCTCACCATACACATGTAATTTACATTTTTTACATAACCATGACATTCCATTTTCTAACATGTTTCATGCATTACAGATTCCACAAATATGCATTTCTGAGTTGTGAACATGTGGATGAATGATGTTTCAACCACCATAAAGGAACCTATGCACTTTGAAATATTTACTTTGACTTCGTAGCTCTTCCTATCACCAGTTTCAAGAATCAAACTTTTATCTCAGAAAAACACTCTTGGAGCTAATACTATCCTATAGATATGTCATTTGAATAGATTCCATGTACATGATATTCTGTGATCCTGACATGCTACATGCATGACGGATTCGAGAAACATGCATTTCTGATTTGGGAGCATGTGGATTACTGATATTTCCTCCTCTATAAATAGAATATTTTCATCAAATACGTGTACTGATTTTCAAAAGCTTTTCCTATCACCAGTTTCGAATTTGTGGATTTTTCACAGGAAAATACTTCTGGAGTGATTTACATCTAATAGATATGTAATTTACATAAATTCGATCAACATGGCATTCCGGGTTCCATACATGATACATGCTTGACGGATTCGACAAACATGCGTTTCTGGGTTGTGATCATGTGGATTACTGACCTTTCTTCCACCAAACAAGTCATGTATAGACTTAGAATTATTTACCCTGGCTTCATAGGTTTTTTCCGTCACCAGTTTCTAAAATCTGAAATTTTGCACAAAAAACACTCTTTGAGAGAATTCTCACCAATACACATATAATTAACATTGTTTACATAAGCATGGCATTCTGTATTCTGATCATGTTTCATGCATCATGGATTCAACAAACATGCAATTCTGAGTTGTGGACATGTGGATGACTGATGTTTCAACCACCAATCAAGTTACACAAGCACTATGAAATATTTACTTTGACTTCGTAGCTTCTTCCTATAACCAGTTTAAAGAATCAAACTTTGCTCCCAGAAAAACACTCTTAAAGACAATTCTACCCTATAGATATGTAATTTGAATAGATTCAATCAACATGATATTCCGTGTTTCGTACATGCTACATGCATGACGGATTCGACAAAGATGCATTTCTGAGTTGAGAGCATGTGGATTACTGATATTTCCTCCTCTATAAAAGGAATATTTTCACCTAGAATCGTGTTCTCATATTTACAAGCTTATTCTTACACCAGTTTTGAATTCGTGCATTTTGCACAGAAAAGTACTTCTGGAGCGATTTCAAACTAATAGATATGTAATTTACATAAATACGATCAACATGGCATTCCGGGTTCTGTACATGCTACATACATGACGGATTTGCAAAGATGCACTCCTGAGTTGAGAACATGTGGATTACTAATCTTTCATCCTCTATAAAAGTAATATTTTCATCTAGAAACGTGTACTCATTTTCAGAAGCATTGCCTAACACCAGTTTCGAATTCGTGCATTTTTCACAGAAAAATACTTCTGGAGCGTTTTACACCTAATAGATTGAAATTTACATAAATTCGATCAACATGGCATTCCGGGTTCCGTACATGCTACATACATGACAGATTTGACAAACATGCGTTTCTGAGTTGTGAGCATGTGGATTACTGAACATTCATCCACCAAACAAGTCTTATAAACACTAAAAACTTTTGACTCTGACTTCATAGGTTTTTACATCACCAATTTATAAAATCTGACATTTTGCGCCAAGAAACACTCTTTGAGCGAATTCTGACCAATACCCATGTAATTTACATTGTTTACATAAGCATGGCATTCTGTATTCCGAACATGTTTCATGCATCACGGATTCCACAAACATGCATTTCTGAGTTGAGAACATGTGGATGAATGATGTTTCAATCACCATAAAAGGAACCTATGCACTTTGAAATATTTATTTTGACTTTGTAGCTCTTCCTATCACCAGTTTCAAGAATCACACTTTTATCTCAGATAAACAGTCTTGGAGCGAATACTATCCTATAGATATATAATTTGAATAGATTCCATCAAGATGATATTCAGTGTTCCTGACAATCTACATGCATGACGGATTCGACAAACATGCATTCCTGAATTGGGATCATGTGGATTACTTATCTTTCATCCTCTATAAAAGAAATATTTTCATTAAGTAACGTGTACTCATTTTCACAAGCTTTTCCTAACACCAGGTTCGAATTCGTGCATTTTTCACAGAAAAATACTTCTGGAGCTATTTACACCTAATAGATATGTAATTTACTTAAATTCGATCAACATGGCAACCCGGGTTCCGCACATGATACATGCTTCACGGATTCGACAAACATGCGTTTCTGAGTTGTGAGCATGTGGATTACTGACCTTTCATTCACCAAACAAGGCATATATACACTTAGAAATATTTACTCTGACTTGATAGTTTTTTTCTATCACCAGGTTCTAAAATCAGACATTTTGAACCAGAAAACTCTCGTTGAGCGAATTCTCACCAATACACATGTAATTACATTGTTTACATAACCATGGCATTCCGTGTTCCGAACATGATTCATGCATCACGGATTCAACAAACATGCATTTCTGACTGTGAACATGTGGATGACTGATGTTTCAACCACCAAACAATGAACCTATGCACATTGAAATATATACTTTGACTTTGTAAATTCTTCCCATCACCAGTTTCAAGAATCACAATTTTATCCCAGAAAAACACTCTTTGATCGAATTCTACCCTAGAGATATGCAATTTTAATCGATTCCATCAACATGATATTCCGTGTTCTGTACATGCTACATGCATGACGGATTCGACAAACATGCATTCCTGAGTTGAGAGCATGTGGATTACTTATCTTTCATCCTCAAAATAAAGGAATATTTTCATCTAGAATCGTGTACACATTTTCACAAACTTCCCCTAACACCAGTTTCGAATTCTTGCATTTTTTACAGAAAAATACTTCTGGAGTGATTTCAACCTACTAGATATGCAATTTACATTAATTCGATCAACAAGGCATTCCGGGTTCCATACATGCTACATGCAATGTGGATTCGACAAACATGCATTTCTGAGTTGCGAGAATGTGGATTACTAATCTTTCATCCACCAAACAAGGCATATATACACTTAGAAATATTTACTGTGACTTCATAGGTTGTTTCTATCACCAGTATCTAAAATCAGATATTTTGCACCATAAAAAACTCTTTGAGAAAATGCTCACCATACACATGTAATTTACATTTTTTACATAACCATGACATTCCATTTTCTAACATGTTTCATGTATTACAGATTTCACAAATATGCATTTCTGAGTTGTGAACATGTGGATGAATGATATTTCAACCACCATAAAGGAACCTATGCACTTTGAAATATTTACTTTGACTTCGTATCTCTTCCTATCACCAGTTTCAAGAATCAAACTTTTATCTCAGAAAAACACTCTTGGATCTAATACTATCCTATAGATATGTCATTTGAATAGATTCCATGTACATGATATTCTGTGATCCTGACATGCTACATGCATGACGGATTCGAGAAACATGCATTTCTGATTTGGGGGCATGTGGATTACTTACCTTTCATCCTCTATAAATAGAATATTTTCATCAAAAAACGTGTACTGATTTTCAAAAGCTTTTCCTATCACCAGTTTCGAATTTGTGGATTGTTCACAGGAAAATACTTCTGGAGTGATTTACATCTAATAGATATGTAATTTACATAAATTCGATCAACATGGCATTCCGATTTCCATACATGATACATGCTTGACGGATTCGACAAACATGCGTTTCTGAGTTGTGATCATGTGGATTACTGACCTTTCTTCCACCAAACAAGTCATGTATAGACTTAGAAATATTTACCCTGGCTTCATAGGTTTTTTCCGTCACCAGTTTCTAAAATCTGAAATTTTGCACAAAAAACACTCTTTGAGAGAATTCTCACCAATACACATATAATTAACATTGTTTACATAAGCATGGCATTCTGTATTCTGATCATGTTTCATGCATCATGGATTCAACAAACATGCAATTCTGAGTTGTGGACATGTGGATGACTGATGTTTCAACCACCAATCAAGTTACACAAGCACTATGAAATATTTACTTTGACTTCGTAGCTTCTTCCTATAACCAGTTTAAAGAATCAAACTTTGCTCCCAGAAAAACACTCTTAAAGACAATTCTACCCTATAGATATGTAATTTGAATAGATTCAATCAACATGATATTCCGTGTTTCGTACATGCTACATGCATGACGGATTCGACAAAGATGCATTTCTGAGTTGAGAGCATGTGGATTACTGATATTTCCTCCTCTATAAAAGGAATATTTTCACCTAGAATCGTGTTCTCATATTTACAAGCTTATTCTTACACCAGTTTTGAATTCGTGCATTTTGCACAGAAAAGTACTTCTGGAGCGATTTCAAACTAATAGATATGTAATTTACATAAATACGATCAACATGGCATTCCGGGTTCTGTACATGCTACATACATGACGGATTTGCAAAGATGCACTCCTGAGTTGAGAACATGTGGATTACTAATCTTTCATCCTCTATAAAAGTAATATTTTCATCTAGAAACGTGTACTCATTTTCAGAAGCATTGCCTAACACCAGTTTCGAATTCGTGCATTTTTCACAGAAAAATACTTCTGGAGCGTTTTACACCTAATAGATTGAAATTTACATAAATTCGATCAACATGGCATTCCGGGTTCCGTACATGCTACATACATGACAGATTTGACAAACATGCGTTTCTGAGTTGTGAGCATGTGGATTACTGAACATTCATCCACCAAACAAGTCTTATAAACACTAAAAACTTTTGACTCTGACTTCATAGGTTTTTACATCACCAATTTATAAAATCTGACATTTTGCGCCAAGAAACACTCTTTGAGCGAATTCTGACCAATACCCATGTAATTTACATTGTTTACATAAGCATGGCATTCTGTATTCCGAACATGTTTCATGCATCACGGATTCCACAAACATGCATTTCTGAGTTGAGAACATGTGGATGAATGATGTTTCAATCACCATAAAAGGAACCTATGCACTTTGAAATATTTATTTTGACTTTGTAGCTCTTCCTATCACCAGTTTCAAGAATCACACTTTTATCTCAGATAAACAGTCTTGGAGCGAATACTATCCTATAGATATATAATTTGAATAGATTCCATCAAGATGATATTCAGTGTTCCTGACAATCTACATGCATGACGGATTCGACAAACATGCATTCCTGAATTGGGATCATGTGGATTACTTATCTTTCATCCTCTATAAAAGAAATATTTTCATTAAGTAACGTGTACTCATTTTCACAAGCTTTTCCTAACACCAGGTTCGAATTCGTGCATTTTTCACAGAAAAATACTTCTGGAGCTATTTACACCTAATAGATATGTAATTTACTTAAATTCGATCAACATGGCAACCCGGGTTCCGCACATGATACATGCTTCACGGATTCGACAAACATGCGTTTCTGAGTTGTGAGCATGTGGATTACTGACCTTTCATTCACCAAACAAGGCATATATACACTTAGAAATATTTACTCTGACTTGATAGTTTTTTTCTATCACCAGGTTCTAAAATCAGACATTTTGAACCAGAAAACTCTCGTTGAGCGAATTCTCACCAATACACATGTAATTACATTGTTTACATAACCATGGCATTCCGTGTTCCGAACATGATTCATGCATCACGGATTCAACAAACATGCATTTCTGACTGTGAACATGTGGATGACTGATGTTTCAACCACCAAACAATGAACCTATGCACATTGAAATATATACTTTGACTTTGTAAATTCTTCCCATCACCAGTTTCAAGAATCACAATTTTATCCCAGAAAAACACTCTTTGATCGAATTCTACCCTAGAGATATGCAATTTTAATCGATTCCATCAACATGATATTCCGTGTTCTGTACATGCTACATGCATGACGGATTCGACAAACATGCATTCCTGAGTTGAGAGCATGTGGATTACTTATCTTTCATCCTCAAAATAAAGGAATATTTTCATCTAGAATCGTGTACACATTTTCACAAACTTCCCCTAACACCAGTTTCGAATTCTTGCATTTTTTACAGAAAAATACTTCTGGAGTGATTTCAACCTACTAGATATGCAATTTACATTAATTCGATCAACAAGGCATTCCGGGTTCCATACATGCTACATGCAATGTGGATTCGACAAACATGCATTTCTGAGTTGCGAGAATGTGGATTACTAATCTTTCATCCACCAAACAAGGCATATATACACTTAGAAATATTTACTGTGACTTCATAGGTTGTTTCTATCACCAGTATCTAAAATCAGATATTTTGCACCATAGAAAAATCTTTGAGCAAATGCTCACCAGACACATGTAATTAACATTGTTTACATAACCATGACATTCCGTATTCTGAACATGTTTCATGCATTACAGATTCCACAAGCATGCATTCCTGAGTTGAGAGCATGTGGATAACTCATCTTTCATCCTCAGTAAAAGGAATATTTTCATCTAGAATCGTGTACACATTTTCACAAGCTTTCTCTTACACCAGTTTTGAATTCGTGTATTTTTCACAGAAAAATACTTCTGGGTCAATTTCAACCTACTAGATATGTAATTTACATAAATTCGACCAACATGGTGTTCCGGGTTCCATACATGTTACATGCATGACGGATTTGACAAACATGCATTTCTGAGTTGCGAGAATTTGGATTACTAATCTTTCATCCACCAAACAAGGCATATATACACTTAGAAATATTTACTCTGACTTCATAGATTGTTTCTATCTCCAGTTTCTAAAATCAGATATTTTGCACCATAAAAAACTCTTTGAGCAAATGCTCACCATACACATGTAATTTACATTTTTTACATAACCATGACATTCCATTTTCTAACATGTTTCATGCATTACAGATTCCACAAATATGCATTTCTGAGTTGTGAACATGTGGATGAATGATGTTTCAACCACCATAAAGGAACCTATGCACTTTGAAATATTTACTTTGACTTCGTAGCTCTTCCTATCACCAGTTTCAAGAATCAAACTTTTATCTCAGAAAAACACTCTTGGAGCTAATACTATCCTATAGATATGTCATTTGAATAGATTCCATGTACATGATATTCTGTGATCCTGACATGCTACATGCATGACGGATTCGAGAAACATGCATTTCTGATTTGGGAGCATGTGGATTACTTACCTTTCATCCTCTATAAATAGAATATTTTCATCAAAAAACGTGTACTGATTTTCAAAAGCTTTTCCTATCACCAGTTTCGAATTTGTGGATTTTTCACAGGAAAATACTTCTGGAGTGATTTACATCTAATAGATATGTAATTTACATAAATTCGTTCAACATGGCATTCCGGGTTCCATACATGATACATGCTTGACGGATTCGACAAACATGCGTTTCTGAGTTGTGATCATGTGGATTACTGACCTTTCTTCCACCAAACAAGTCATGTATAGACTTAGAAATATTTACCCTGGCTTCATAGGTTTTTTCCGTCACCAGTTTCTAAAATCTGAAATTTTGCACAAAAAACACTCTTTGAGAGAATTCTCACCAATACACATATAATTAACATTGTTTACATAAGCATGGCATTCTGTATTCTGATCATGTTTCATGCATCATGGATTCAACAAACATGCAATTCTGAGTTGTGGACATGTGGATGACTGATGTTTCAACCACCAATCAAGTTACACAAGCACTATGAAATATTTACTTTGACTTCGTAGCTTCTTCCTATAACCAGTTTAAAGAATCAAACTTTGCTCCCAGAAAAACACTCTTAAAGACAATTCTACCCTATAGATATGTAATTTGAATAGATTCAATCAACATGATATTCCGTGTTTCGTACATGCTACATGCATGACGGATTCGACAAAGATGCATTTCTGAGTTGAGAGCATGTGGATTACTGATATTTCCTCCTCTATAAAAGGAATATTTTCACCTAGAATCGTGTTCTCATATTTACAAGCTTATTCTTACACCAGTTTTGAATTCGTGCATTTTGCACAGAAAAGTACTTCTGGAGCGATTTCAAACTAATAGATATGTAATTTACATAAATACGATCAACATGGCATTCCGGGTTCTGTACATGCTACATACATGACGGATTTGCAAAGATGCACTCCTGAGTTGAGAACATGTGGATTACTAATCTTTCATCCTCTATAAAAGTAATATTTTCATCTAGAAACGTGTACTCATTTTCAGAAGCATTGCCTAACACCAGTTTCGAATTCGTGCATTTTTCACAGAAAAATACTTCTGGAGCGTTTTACACCTAATAGATTGAAATTTACATAAATTCGATCAACATGGCATTCCGGGTTCCGTACATGCTACATACATGACAGATTTGACAAACATGCGTTTCTGAGTTGTGAGCATGTGGATTACTGAACATTCATCCACCAAACAAGTCTTATAAACACTAAAAACTTTTGACTCTGACTTCATAGGTTTTTACATCACCAATTTATAAAATCTGACATTTTGCGCCAAGAAACACTCTTTGAGCGAATTCTGACCAATACCCATGTAATTTACATTGTTTACATAAGCATGGCATTCTGTATTCCGAACATGTTTCATGCATCACGGATTCCACAAACATGCATTTCTGAGTTGAGAACATGTGGATGAATGATGTTTCAATCACCATAAAAGGAACCTATGCACTTTGAAATATTTATTTTGACTTTGTAGCTCTTCCTATCACCAGTTTCAAGAATCACACTTTTATCTCAGATAAACAGTCTTGGAGCGAATACTATCCTATAGATATATAATTTGAATAGATTCCATCAAGATGATATTCAGTGTTCCTGACAATCTACATGCATGACGGATTCGACAAACATGCATTCCTGAATTGGGATCATGTGGATTACTTATCTTTCATCCTCTATAAAAGAAATATTTTCATTAAGTAACGTGTACTCATTTTCACAAGCTTTTCCTAACACCAGGTTCGAATTCGTGCATTTTTCACAGAAAAATACTTCTGGAGCTATTTACACCTAATAGATATGTAATTTACTTAAATTCGATCAACATGGCAACCCGGGTTCCGCACATGATACATGCTTCACGGATTCGACAAACATGCGTTTCTGAGTTGTGAGCATGTGGATTACTGACCTTTCATTCACCAAACAAGGCATATATACACTTAGAAATATTTACTCTGACTTGATAGTTTTTTTCTATCACCAGGATCTAAAATCAGACATTTTGAACCAGAAAACTCTCGTTGAGCGAATTCTCACCAATACACATGTAATTACATTGTTTACATAACCATGGCATTCCGTGTTCCGAACATGATTCATGCATCACGGATTCAACAAACATGCATTTCTGACTGTGAACATGTGGATGACTGATGTTTCAACCACCAAACAATGAACCTATGCACATTGAAATATATACTTTGACTTTGTAAATTCTTCCCATCACCAGTTTCAAGAATCACAATTTTATCCCAGAAAAACACTCTTTGATCGAATTCTACCCTAGAGATATGCAATTTTAATCGATTCCATCAACATGATATTCCGTGTTCTGTACATGCTACATGCATGACGGATTCGACAAACATGCATTCCTGAGTTGAGAGCATGTGGATTACTTATCTTTCATCCTCAAAATAAAGGAATATTTTCATCTAGAATCGTGTACACATTTTCACAAACTTCCCCTAACACCAGTTTCGAATTCTTGCATTTTTTACAGAAAAATACTTCTGGAGTGATTTCAACCTACTAGATATGCAATTTACATTAATTCGATCAACAAGGCATTCCGGGTTCCATACATGCTACATGCAATGTGGATTCGACAAACATGCATTTCTGAGTTGCGAGAATGTGGATTACTAATCTTTCATCCACCGAACAAGGCATATATACACTTAGAAATATTTACTGTGACTTCATAGGTTGTTTCTATCACCAGTATCTAAAATCAGATATTTTGCACCATAGAAAAATCTTTGAGCAAATGCTCACCAGACACATGTAATTAACATTGTTTACATAACCATGACATTCCGTATTCTGAACATGTTTCATGCATTACAGATTCCACAAGCATGCATTCCTGAGTTGAGAGCATGTGGATAACTCATCTTTCATCCTCAGTAAAAGGAATATTTTCATCTAGAATCGTGTACACATTTTCACAAGCTTTCCCTTACACCAGTTTTGAATTCGTGTATTTTTCACAGAAAAATACTTCTGGGTCAATTTCAACCTACTAGATATGTAATTTACATAAATTCGACCAACATGGTGTTCCGGGTTCCATACATGTTACATGCATGACGGATTTGACAAACATGCATTTCTGAGTTGCGAGAATTTGGATTACTAATCTTTCATCCACCAAACAAGGCATATATACACTTAGAAATATTTACTCTGACTTCATAGATTGTTTCTATCTCCAGTTTCTAAAATCAGATATTTTGCACCATAAAAAACTCTTTGAGCAAATGCTCACCATACACATGTAATTTACATTTTTTACATAACCATGACATTCCATTTTCTAACATGTTTCATGCATTACAGATTCCACAAATATGCATTTCTGAGTTGTGAACATGTGGATGAATGATGTTTCAACCACCATAAAGGAACCTATGCACTTTGAAATATTTACTTTGACTTCGTAGCTCTTCCTATCACCAGTTTCAAGAATCAAACTTTTATCTCAGAAAAACACTCTTGGAGCTAATACTATCCTATAGATATGTCATTTGAATAGATTCCATGTACATGATATTCTGTGATCCTGACATGCTACATGCATGATGGATTCGAGAAACATGCATTTCTGATTTGGGGGCATGTGGATTACTTACCTTTCATCCTCTATAAATAGAATATTTTCATCAAAGACGTGTACTGATTTTCAAAAGCTTTTCCTATCACCAGTTTCGAATTTGTGGATTTTTCACAGGAAAATACTTCTGGAGTGATTTACATCTAATAGATATGTAATTTACATAAATTCGTTCAACATGGCATTCCGGGTTCCATACATGATACATGCTTGACGGATTCGACAAACATGCGTTTCTGAGTTGTGATCATGTGGATTACTGACCTTTCTTCCACCAAACAAGTCATGTATAGACTTAGAAATATTTACCCTGGCTTCATAGGTTTTTTCCGTCACCAGTTTCTAAAATCTGAAATTTTGCACAAAAAACACTCTTTGAGAGAATTCTCACCAATACACATATAATTAACATTGTTTACATAAGCATGGCATTCTGTATTCTGATCATGTTTCATGCATCATGGATTCAACAAACATGCAATTCTGAGTTGTGGACATGTGGATGACTGATGTTTCAACCACCAATCAAGTTACACAAGCACTATGAAATATTTACTTTGACTTCGTAGCTTCTTCCTATAACCAGTTTAAAGAATCAAACTTTGCTCCCAGAAAAACACTCTTAAAGACAATTCTACCCTATAGATATGTAATTTGAATAGATTCAATCAACATGATATTCCGTGTTTCGTACATGCTACATGCATGACGGATTCGACAAAGATGCATTTCTGAGTTGAGAGCATGTGGATTACTGATATTTCCTCCTCTATAAAAGGAATATTTTCACCTAGAATCGTGTTCTCATATTTACAAGCTTATTCTTACACCAGTTTTGAATTCGTGCATTTTGCACAGAAAAGTACTTCTGGAGCGATTTCAAACTAATAGATATGTAATTTACATAAATACGATCAACATGGCATTCCGGGTTCTGTACATGCTACATACATGACGGATTTGCAAAGATGCACTCCTGAGTTGAGAACATGTGGATTACTAATCTTTCATCCTCTATAAAAGTAATATTTTCATCTAGAAACGTGTACTCATTTTCAGAAGCATTGCCTAACACCAGTTTCGAATTCGTGCATTTTTCACAGAAAAATACTTCTGGAGCGTTTTACACCTAATAGATTGAAATTTACATAAATTCGATCAACATGGCATTCCGGGTTCCGTACATGCTACATACATGACAGATTTGACAAACATGCGTTTCTGAGTTGTGAGCATGTGGATTACTGAACATTCATCCACCAAACAAGTCTTATAAACACTAAAAACTTTTGACTCTGACTTCATAGGTTTTTACATCACCAATTTATAAAATCTGACATTTTGCGCCAAGAAACACTCTTTGAGCGAATTCTGACCAATACCCATGTAATTTACATTGTTTACATAAGCATGGCATTCTGTATTCCGAACATGTTTCATGCATCACGGATTCCACAAACATGCATTTCTGAGTTGAGAACATGTGGATGAATGATGTTTCAATCACCATAAAAGGAACCTATGCACTTTGAAATATTTATTTTGACTTTGTAGCTCTTCCTATCACCAGTTTCAAGAATCACACTTTTATCTCAGATAAACAGTCTTGGAGCGAATACTATCCTATAGATATATAATTTGAATAGATTCCATCAAGATGATATTCAGTGTTCCTGACAATCTACATGCATGACGGATTCGACAAACATGCATTCCTGAATTGGGATCATGTGGATTACTTATCTTTCATCCTCTATAAAAGAAATATTTTCATTAAGTAACGTGTACTCATTTTCACAAGCTTTTCCTAACACCAGGTTCGAATTCGTGCATTTTTCACAGAAAAATACTTCTGGAGCTATTTACACCTAATTGATATGTAATTTACTTAAATTCGATCAACATGGCAACCCGGGTTCCGCACATGATACATGCTTCACGGATTCGACAAACATGCGTTTCTGAGTTGTGAGCATGTGGATTACTGACCTTTCATTCACCAAACAAGGCATATATACACTTAGAAATATTTACTCTGACTTGATAGTTTTTTTTCTATCACCAGGTTCTAAAATCAGACATTTTGAACCAGAAAACTCTCGTTGAGCGAATTCTCACCAATACACATGTAATTACATTGTTTACATAACCATGGCATTCCGTGTTCCGAACATGATTCATGCATCACGGATTCAACAAACATGCATTTCTGACTGTGAACATGTGGATGACTGATGTTTCAACCACCAAACAATGAACCTATGCACATTGAAATATATACTTTGACTTTGTAAATTCTTCCCATCACCAGTTTCAAGAATCACAATTTTATCCCAGAAAAACACTCTTTGATCGAATTCTACCCTAGAGATATGCAATTTTAATCGATTCCATCAACATGATATTCCGTGTTCTGTACATGCTACATGCATGACGGATTCGACAAACATGCATTCCTGAGTTGAGAGCATGTGGATTACTTATCTTTCATCCTCAAAATAAAGGAATATTTTCATCTAGAATCGTGTACACATTTTCACAAACTTCCCCTAACACCAGTTTCGAATTCTTGCATTTTTTACAGAAAAATACTTCTGGAGTGATTTCAACCTACTAGATATGCAATTTACATTAATTCGATCAACAAGGCATTCCGGGTTCCATACATGCTACATGTAATGTGGATTCGACAAACATGCATTTCTGAGTTGCGAGAATGTGGATTACTAATCTTTCATCCACCAAACAAGGCATATATACACTTAGAAATATTTACTCTGACTTCATAGGTTGTTTCTATCACCAGTATCTAAAATCAGATATTTTGCACCATAAAAAACTCTTTGAGAAAATGCTCACCATACACATGTAATTTACATTTTTTACATAACCATGACATTCCATTTTCTAACATGTTTCATGCATTACAGATTTCAAAAATATGCATTTCTGAGTTGTGAACATGTGGATGAATGATGTTTCAACCACCATAAAGGAACCTATGCACTTTGAAATATTTACTTTGACTTCGTAGCTCTTCCTATCACCAGTTTCAAGAATCAAACTTTTATCTCAGAAAAACACTCTTGGAGCTAATACTATCCTATAGATATGTCATTTGAATAGATTCCATGTACATGATATTCTGTGATCCTGACATGCTACATGCATGACGGATTCGAGGAACATGCATTTCTGATTTGGGGGCATGTGGATTACTTACCTTTCATCCTCTATAAATAGAATATTTTCATCAAAAAACGTGTACTGATTTTCAAAAGCTTTTCCTATCACCAGTTTCGAATTTGTGGATTTTTCACAGGAAAATACTTCTGGAGTGATTTACATCTAATAGATATGTAATTTACATAAATTCGATCAACATGGCATTCCGGGTTCCATACATGATACATGCTTGACGGATTCGACAAACATGCGTTTCTGAGTTGTGATCATGTGGATTACTGACCTTTCTTCCACCAAACAAGTCATGTATAGACTTAGAAATATTTACCCTGGCTTCATAGGTTTTTTCCGTCACCAGTTTCTAAAATCTGAAATTTTGCACAAAAAACACTCTTTGAGAGAATTCTCACCAATACACATATAATTAACATTGTTTACATAAGCATGGCATTCTGTATTCTGATCATGTTTCATGCATCATGGATTCAACAAACATGCAATTCTGAGTTGTGGACATGTGGATGACTGATGTTTCAACCACCAATCAAGTTACACAAGCACTATGAAATATTTACTTTGACTTCGTAGCTTCTTCCTATAACCAGTTTAAAGAATCAAACTTTGCTCCCAGAAAAACACTCTTAAAGACAATTCTACCCTATAGATATGTAATTTGAATAGATTCAATCAACATGATATTCCGTGTTTCGTACATGCTACATGCATGACGGATTCGACAAAGATGCATTTCTGAGTTGAGAGCATGTGGATTACTGATATTTCCTCCTCTATAAAAGGAATATTTTCACCTAGAATCGTGTTCTCATATTTACAAGCTTATTCTTACACCAGTTTTGAATTCGTGCATTTTGCACAGAAAAGTACTTCTGGAGCGATTTCAAACTAATAGATATGTAATTTACATAAATACGATCAACATGGCATTCCGGGTTCTGTACATGCTACATACATGACGGATTTGCAAAGATGCACTCCTGAGTTGAGAACATGTGGATTACTAATCTTTCATCCTCTATAAAAGTAATATTTTCATCTAGAAACGTGTACTCATTTTCAGAAGCATTGCCTAACACCAGTTTCGAATTCGTGCATTTTTCACAGAAAAATACTTCTGGAGCGTTTTACACCTAATAGATTGAAATTTACATAAATTCGATCAACATGGCATTCCGGGTTCCGTACATGCTACATACATGACAGATTTGACAAACATGCGTTTCTGAGTTGTGAGCATGTGGATTACTGAACATTCATCCACCAAACAAGTCTTATAAACACTAAAAACTTTTGACTCTGACTTCATAGGTTTTTACATCACCAATTTATAAAATCTGACATTTTGCGCCAAGAAACACTCTTTGAGCGAATTCTGACCAATACCCATGTAATTTACATTGTTTACATAAGCATGGCATTCTGTATTCCGAACATGTTTCATGCATCACGGATTCCACAAACATGCATTTCTGAGTTGAGAACATGTGGATGAATGATGTTTCAATCACCATAAAAGGAACCTATGCACTTTGAAATATTTATTTTGACTTTGTAGCTCTTCCTATCACCAGTTTCAAGAATCACACTTTTATCTCAGATAAACAGTCTTGGAGCGAATACTATCCTATAGATATATAATTTGAATAGATTCCATCAAGATGATATTCAGTGTTCCTGACAATCTACATGCATGACGGATTCGACAAACATGCATTCCTGAATTGGGATCATGTGGATTACTTATCTTTCATCCTCTATAAAAGAAATATTTTCATTAAGTAACGTGTACTCATTTTCACAAGCTTTTCCTAACACCAGGTTCGAATTCGTGCATTTTTCACAGAAAAATACTTCTGGAGCTATTTACACCTAATTGATATGTAATTTACTTAAATTCGATCAACATGGCAACCCGGGTTCCGCACATGATACATGCTTCACGGATTCGACAAACATGCGTTTCTGAGTTGTGAGCATGTGGATTACTGACCTTTCATTCACCAAACAAGGCATATATACACTTAGAAATATTTACTCTGACTTGATAGTTTTTTTTCTATCACCAGGTTCTAAAATCAGACATTTTGAACCAGAAAACTCTCGTTGAGCGAATTCTCACCAATACACATGTAATTACATTGTTTACATAACCATGGCATTCCGTGTTCCGAACATGATTCATGCATCACGGATTCAACAAACATGCATTTCTGACTGTGAACATGTGGATGACTGATGTTTCAACCACCAAACAATGAACCTATGCACATTGAAATATATACTTTGACTTTGTAAATTCTTCCCATCACCAGTTTCAAGAATCACAATTTTATCCCAGAAAAACACTCTTTGATCGAATTCTACCCTAGAGATATGCAATTTTAATCGATTCCATCAACATGATATTCCGTGTTCTGTACATGCTACATGCATGACGGATTCGACAAACATGCATTCCTGAGTTGAGAGCATGTGGATTACTTATCTTTCATCCTCAAAATAAAGGAATATTTTCATCTAGAATCGTGTACACATTTTCACAAACTTCCCCTAACACCAGTTTCGAATTCTTGCATTTTTTACAGAAAAATACTTCTGGAGTGATTTCAACCTACTAGATATGCAATTTACATTAATTCGATCAACAAGGCATTCCGGGTTCCATACATGCTACATGCAATGTGGATTCGACAAACATGCATTTCTGAGTTGCGAGAATGTGGATTACTAATCTTTCATCCACCAAACAAGGCATATATACACTTAGAAATATTTACTGTGACTTCATAGGTTGTTTCTATCACCAGTATCTAAAATCAGATATTTTGCACCACAAAAAAATCTTTGAGCAAATGCTCACCAGACACATGTAATTAACATTGTTTACATAACCATGACATTCCGTATTCTGAACATGTTTCATGCATTACAGATTCCACAAGCATGCATTCCTGAGTTGAGAGCATGTGGATAACTCATCTTTCATCCTCAGTAAAAGGAATATTTTCATCTAGAATCGTGTACACATTTTCACAAGCTTTCCCTTACACCAGTTTTGAATTCGTGTATTTTTCACAGAAAAATACTTCTGGGTCAATTTCAACCTACTAGATATGTAATTTACATAAATTCGACCAACATGGTGTTCCGGGTTCCATACATGTTACATGCATGACGGATTCGACAAACATGCATTTCTGAGTTGCGAGAATTTGGATTACTAATCTTTCATCCACCAAACAAGGCATATATACACTTAGAAATATTTACTCTGACTTCATAGGTTGTTTCTATCTCCAGTTTCTAAAATCAGATATTTTGCACCATAAAAAACTCTTTGAGCAAATGCTCACCATACACATGTAATTTACATTTTTTACATAACCATGACATTCCATTTTCTAACATGTTTCATGCATTACAGATTCCACAAATATGCATTTCTGAGTTGTGAACATGTGGATGAATGATGTTTCAACCACCATAAAGGAACCTATGCACTTTGAAATATTTACTTTGACTTCGTAGCTCTTCCTATCACCAGTTTCAAGAATCAAACTTTTATCTCAGAAAAACACTCTTGGAGCTAATACTATCCTATAGATATGTCATTTGAATAGATTCCATGTACATGATATTCTGTGATCCTGACATGCTACATGCATGACGGATTCGAGAAACATGCATTTCTGATTTGGGAGCATGTGGATTACTTACCTTTCATCCTCTATAAATAGAATATTTTCATCAAAAAACGTGTACTGATTTTCAAAAGCTTTTCCTATCACCAGTTTCGAATTTGTGGATTTTTCACAGGAAAATACTTCTGGAGTGATTTACATCTAATAGATATGTAATTTACATAAATTCGATCAACATGGCATTCCGGGTTCCATACATGATACATGCTTGACGGATTCGACAAACATGCGTTTCTGAGTTGTGATCATGTGGATTACTGACCTTTCTTCCACCAAACAAGTCATGTATAGACTTAGAAATATTTACCCTGGCTTCATAGGTTTTTTCCATCACCAGTTTCTAAAATCTGAAATTTTGCACAAAAAACACTCTTTGAGAGAATTCTCACCAATACACATATAATTAACATTGTTTACATAAGCATGGCATTCTGTATTCTGATCATGTTTCATGCATCATGGATTCAACAAACATGCAATTCTGAGTTGTGGACATGTGGATGACTGATGTTTCAACCACCAATCAAGTTACACAAGCACTATGAAATATTTACTTTGACTTCGTAGCTTCTTCCTATAACCAGTTTAAAGAATCAAACTTTGCTCCCAGAAAAACACTCTTAAAGACAATTCTACCCTATAGATATGTAATTTGAATAGATTCAATCAACATGATATTCCGTGTTTCGTACATGCTACATGCATGACGGATTCGACAAAGATGCATTTTGAGTTGAGAGCATGTGGATTACTGATATTTCCTCCTCTATAAAAGGAATATTTTCACCTAGAATCGTGTTCTCATATTTACAAGCTTATTCTTACACCAGTTTTGAATTCGTGCATTTTGCACAGAAAAGTACTTCTGGAGCGATTTCAAACTAATAGATATGTAATTTACATAAATACGATCGACATGGCATTCCGGGTTCTGTACATGCTACATACATGACGGATTTGCAAAGATGCACTCCTGAGTTGAGAACATGTGGATTACTAATCTTTCATCCTCTATAAAAGTAATATTTTCATCTAGAAACGTGTACTCATTTTCAGAAGCATTGCCTAACACCAGTTTCGAATTCGTGCATTTTTCACAGAAAAATACTTCTGGAGCGTTTTACACCTAATAGATTGAAATTTACATAAATTCGATCAACATGGCATTCCGGGTTCCGTACATGCTACATACATGACAGATTTGACAAACATGCGTTTCTGAGTTGTGAGCATGTGGATTACTGAACATTCATCCACCAAACAAGTCTTATAAACACTAAAAACTTTTGACTCTGACTTCATAGGTTTTTACATCACCAATTTATAAAATCTGACATTTTGCGCCAAGAAACACTCTTTGAGCGAATTCTGACCAATACCCATGTAATTTACATTGTTTACATAAGCATGGCATTCTGTATTCCGAACATGTTTCATGCATCACGGATTCCACAAACATGCATTTCTGAGTTGAGAACATGTGGATGAATGATGTTTCAATCACCATAAAAGGAACCTATGCACTTTGAAATATTTATTTTGACTTTGTAGCTCTTCCTATCACCAGTTTCAAGAATCACACTTTTATCTCAGATAAACAGTCTTGGAGCGAATACTATCCTATAGATATATAATTTGAATAGATTCCATCAAGATGATATTCAGTGTTCCTGACAATCTACATGCATGACGGATTCGACAAACATGCATTCCTGAATTGGGATCATGTGGATTACTTATCTTTCATCCTCTATAAAAGAAATATTTTCATTAAGTAACGTGTACTCATTTTCACAAGCTTTTCCTAACACCAGGTTCGAATTCGTGCATTTTTCACAGAAAAATACTTCTGGAGCTATTTACACCTAATAGATATGTAATTTACTTAAATTCGATCAACATGGCAACCCGGGTTCCGCACATGATACATGCTTCATGGATTCGACAAACATGCGTTTCTGAGTTGTGAGCATGTGGATTACTGACCTTTCATTCACCAAACAAGGCATATATACACTTAGAAATATTTACTCTGACTTGATAGTTTTTTTCTATCACCAGGTTCTAAAATCAGACATTTTGAACCAGAAAACTCTCGTTGAGCGAATTCTCACCAATACACATGTAATTACATTGTTTACATAACCATGGCATTCCGTGTTCCGAACATGATTCATGCATCACGGATTCAACAAACATGCAATTCTGAGTTGTGGACATGTGGATGACTGATGTTTCAACCACCAAACAATGAACCTATGCACATTGAAATATGTACTTTGACTTTGTAAATTCTTCCCATCACCAGTTTCAAGAATCACAATTTTATCCCAGAAAAACACTCTTTGATCGAATTCTACCCTAGAGATATGCAATTTTAATCGATTCCATCAACATGATATTCCGTGTTCTGTACATGCTACATGCATGACGGATTCGACAAACATGCATTCCTGAGTTGAGAGCATGTGGATTACTTATCTTTCATCCTCAAAATAAAGGAATATTTTCATCTAGAATCGTGTACACATTTTCACAAACTTCCCCTAACACCAGTTTCGAATTCTTGCATTTTTTACAGAAAAATACTTCTGGAGTGATTTCAACCTACTAGATATGCAATTTACATTAATTCGATCAACAAGGCATTCCGGGTTCCATACATGCTACATGCAATGTGGATTCGACAAACATGCATTTCTGAGTTGCGAGAATGTGGATTACTAATCTTTCATCCACCAAACAAGGCATATATACACTTAGAAATATTTACTGTGACTTCATAGGTTGTTTCTATCACCAGTATCTAAAATCAGATATTTTGCACCATAGAAAAATCTTTGAGCAAATGCTCACCAGACACATGTAATTAACATTGTTTACATAACCATGACATTCCGTATTCTGAACATGTTTCATGCATTACAGATTCCACAAGCATGCATTCCTGAGTTGAGAGCATGTGGATAACTCATCTTTCATCCTCAGTAAAAGGAATATTTTCATCTAGAATCGTGTACACATTTTCACAAGCTTTCCCTTACACCAGTTTTGAATTCGTGTATTTTTCACAGAAAAATACTTCTGGGTCGATTTCAACCTACTAGATATGTAATTTACATAAATTCGACCAACATGGCGTTCCGGGTTCCATACATGTTACATGCATGACGGATTCGACAAACATGCATTTCTGAGTTTCGAGAATTTGGATTACTAATCTTTCATCCACCAAACAAGGCATATATACACTTAGAAATATTTACTCTGACTTCATAGGTTGTTTCTATCTCCAGTTTCTAAAATCAGATATTTTGCACCATAAAAAACTCTTTTAGCAAATGCTCACCATACACATGTTATTTACATTTTTTACATAACCATGACATTCCATTTTCTAACATGTTTCATGCATTACAGATTCCACAAATATGCATTTCTGAGTTGTGAACATGTGGATGAATGATGTTTCAACCACCATAAAGGAACCTATGCACTTTGAAATATTTACTTTGACTTCGTAGCTCTTCCTATCACCAGTTTCAAGAATCAAACTTTTATCTCAGAAAAACACTCTTGGAGCTAATACTATCCTATAGATATGTCATTTGAATAGATTCCATGTACATGATATTCTGTGATCCTGACATGCTACATGCATGACGGATTCGAGAAACATGCATTTCTGATTTGGGAGCATGTGGATTACTTACCTTTCATCCTCTATAAATAGAATATTTTCATCAAATACGTGTACTGATTTTCAAAAGCTTTTCCTATCACCAGTTTCGAATTTGTGGATTTTTCACAGGAAAATACTTCTGGAGTGATTTACATCTAATAGATATGTAATTTACATAAATTCGATCAACATGGCATTCCGGGTTCCATACATGATACATGCTTGATGGATTCGACAAAGATGCATTTCTGAGTTGAGAGCATGTGGATTACTGATATTTCCTCCTCTATAAAAGGAATATTTTCACCTAGAATCGTGTTCTCATATTTACAAGCTTATTCTTACACCAGTTTTGAATTCGTGCATTTTGCACAGAAAAGTAGTTCTGGAGCGATTTCAAACTAATAGATATGTAATTTACATAAATACGATCAACATGGCATTCCGGGTTCTGTACATGCTACATACATGACGGATTTGCAAAGATGCACTCCTGAGTTGAGAACATGTGGATTACTAATCTTTCATCCTCTATAAAAGTAATATTTTCATCTAGAAACGTGTACTCATTTTCAGAAGCATTGCCTAACACCAGTTTCGAATTCGTGCATTTTTCACAGAAAAATACTTCTGGAGCGTTTTACACCTAATAGATTGAAATTTACATAAATTCGATCAACATGGCATTCCGGGTTCCGTACATGCTACATACATGACAGATTTGACAAACATGCGTTTCTGAGTTGTGAGCATGTGGATTACTGAACATTCATCCACCAAACAAGTCTTATAAACACTAAAAACTTTTGACTCTGACTTCATAGGTTTTTACATCACCAATTTATAAAATCTGACATTTTGCGCCAAGAAACACTCTTTGAGCGAATTCTGACCAATACCCATGTAATTTACATTGTTTACATAAGCATGGCATTCTGTATTCCGAACATGTTTCATGCATCACGGATTCCACAAACATGCATTTCTGAGTTGAGAACATGTGGATGAATGATGTTTCAATCACCATAAAAGGAACCTATGCACTTTGAAATATTTATTTTGACTTTGTAGCTCTTCCTATCACCAGTTTCAAGAATCACACTTTTATCTCAGATAAACAGTCTTGGAGCGAATACTATCCTATAGATATATAATTTGAATAGATTCCATCAAGATGATATTCAGTGTTCCTGACAATCTACATGCATGACGGATTCGACAAACATGCATTCCTGAATTGGGATCATGTGGATTACTTATCTTTCATCCTCTATAAAAGAAATATTTTCATTAAGTAACGTGTACTCATTTTCACAAGCTTTTCCTAACACCAGGTTCGAATTCGTGCATTTTTCACAGAAAAATACTTCTGGAGCTATTTACACCTAATTGATATGTAATTTACTTAAATTCGATCAACATGGCAACCCGGGTTCCGCACATGATACATGCTTCACGGATTCGACAAACATGCGTTTCTGAGTTGTGAGCATGTGGATTACTGACCTTTCATTCACCAAACAAGGCATATATACACTTAGAAATATTTACTCTGACTTGATAGTTTTTTTCTATCACCAGGTTCTAAAATCAGACATTTTGAACCAGAAAACTCTCGTTGAGCGAATTCTCACCAATACACATGTAATTACATTGTTTACATAACCATGGCATTCCGTGTTCTGAACATGATTCATGCATCACGGATTCAACAAACATGCATTTCTGACTGTGAACATGTGGATGACTGATGTTTCAACCACCAAACAATGAACCTATGCACATTGAAATATATACTTTGACTTTGTAAATTCTTCCCATCACCAGTTTCAAGAATCACAATTTTATCCCAGAAAAACACTCTTTGATCGAATTCTACCCTAGAGATATGCAATTTTAATCGATTCCATCAACATGATATTCCGTGTTCTGTACATGCTACATGCATGACGGATTCGACAAACATGCATTCCTGAGTTGAGAGCATGTGGATTACTTATCTTTCATCCTCAAAATAAAGGAATATTTTCATCTAGAATCGTGTACACATTTTCACAAACTTCCCCTAACACCAGTTTCGAATTCTTGCATTTTTTACAGAAAAATACTTCTGGAGTGATTTCAACCTACTAGATATGCAATTTACATTAATTCGATCAACAAGGCATTCCGGGTTCCATACATGCTACATGCAATGTGGATTCGACAAACATGCATTTCTGAGTTGCGAGAATGTGGATTACTAATCTTTCATCCACCAAACAAGGCATATATACACTTAGAAATATTTACTGTGACTTCATAGGTTGTTTCTATCACCAGTATCTAAAATCAGATATTATGCACCATAAAAAAATCTTTGAGCAAATGCTCACCAGACACATGTAATTAACATTGTTTACATAACCATGACATTCCGTATTCTGAACATGTTTCATGCATTACAGATTCCACAAGCATGCATTCCTGAGTTGAGAGCATGTGGATAACTCATCTTTCATCCTCAGTAAAAGGAATATTTTCATCTAGAATCGTGTACACATTTTCACAAGCTTTCCCTTACACCAGTTTTGAATTCGTGTATTTTTCACAGAAAAATACTTCTGGGTCGATTTCAACCTACTAGATATGTAATTTACATAAATTCGATCAACATGGCATTCCGGGTTCCATACATGATACATGCTTGACGGATTCGACAAACATGCGTTTCTGAGTTGTGATCATGTGGATTACTGACCTTTCTTCCACCAAACAAGTCATGTATAGACTTAGAAATATTTACCCTGGCTTCATAGGTTTTTTCCGTCACCAGTTTCTAAAATCTGAAATTTTGCACAAAAAACACTCTTTGAGAGAATTCTCACCAATACACATATAATTAACATTGTTTACATAAGCATGGCATTCTGTATTCTGATCATGATTCATGCATCGTGGATTCAACAAACATGCAATTCTGAGTTGTGGACATGTGGATGACTGATGTTTCAACCACCAATCAAGTTACACAAGCACTATGAAATATTTACTTTGACTTCGTAGCTTCTTCCTATAACCAGTTTAAAGAATCAAACTTTGCTCCCAGAAAAACACTCTTAAAGACAATTCTACCCTATAGATATGTAATTTGAATAGATTCAATCAACATGATATTCCGTGTTTCGTACATGCTACATGCATGACGGATTCGACAAAGATGCATTTCTGAGTTGAGAGCATGTGGATTACTGATATTTCCTCCTCTATAAAAGGAATATTTTCACCTAGAATCGTGTTCTCATATTTACAAGCTTATTCTTACACCAGTTTTGAATTCGTGCATTTTGCACAGAAAAGTACTTCTGGAGCGATTTCAAACTAATAGATATGTAATTTACATAAATACGATCAACATGGCATTCCGGGTTCTGTACATGCTACATACATGATGGATTTGCAAAGATGCACTCCTGAGTTGAGAACATGTGGATTACTAATCTTTCATCCTCTATAAAAGTAATATTTTCATCTAGAAACGTGTACTCATTTTCAGAAGCATTGCCTAACACCAGTTTCGAATTCGTGCATTTTCACAGAAAAATACTTCTGGAGCGTTTTACACCTAATAGATTGAAATTTACATAAATTCGATCAACATGGCATTCCGGGTTCCGTACATGCTACATACATGACAGATTTGACAAACATGCGTTTCTGAGTTGTGAGCATGTGGATTACTGAACATTCATCCACCAAACAAGTCTTATAAACACTAAAAACTTTTGACTCTGACTTCATAGGTTTTTACATCACCAATTTATAAAATCTGACATTTTGCGCCAAGAAACACTCTTTGAGCGAATTCTGACCAATACCCATGTAATTTACATTGTTTACATAAGCATGGCATTCTGTATTCCGAACATGTTTCATGCATCACGGATTCCACAAACATGCATTTCTGAGTTGAGAACATGTGGATGAATGATGTTTCAATCACCATAAAAGGAACCTATGCACTTTGAAATATTTATTTTGACTTTGTAGCTCTTCCTATCACCAGTTTCAAGAATCACACTTTTATCTCAGATAAACAGTCTTGGAGCGAATACTATCCTATAGATATATAATTTGAATAGATTCCATCAAGATGATATTCAGTGTTCCTGACAATCTACATGCATGACGGATTCGACAAACATGCATTCCTGAATTGGGATCATGTGGATTACTTATCTTTCATCCTCTATAAAAGAAATATTTTCATTAAGTAACGTGTACTCATTTTCACAAGCTTTTCCTAACACCAGGTTCGAATTCGTGCATTTTTCACAGAAAAATACTTCTGGAGCTATTTACACCTAATTGATATGTAATTTACTTAAATTCGATCAACATGGCAACCCGGGTTCCGCACATGATACATGCTTCACGGATTCGACAAACATGCGTTTCTGAGTTGTGAGCATGTGGATTACTGACCTTTCATTCACCAAACAAGGCATATATACACTTAGAAATATTTACTCTGACTTGATAGTTTTTTTCTATCACCAGGTTCTAAAATCAGACATTTTGAACCAGAAAACTCTCGTTGAGCGAATTCTCACCAATACACATGTAATTACATTGTTTACATAACCATGGCATTCCGTGTTCCGAACATGATTCATGCATCACGGATTCAACAAACATGCATTTCTGACTGTGAACATGTGGATGACTGATGTTTCAACCACCAAACAATGAACCTATGCACATTGAAATATATACTTTGACTTTGTAAATTCTTCCCATCACCAGTTTCAAGAATCACAATTTTATCCCAGAAAAACACTCTTTGATCGAATTCTACCCTAGAGATATGCAATTTTAATCGATTCCATCAACATGATATTCCGTGTTCTGTACATGCTACATGCATGACGGATTCGACAAACATGCATTCCTGAGTTGAGAGCATGTGGATTACTTATCTTTCATCCTCAAAATAAAGGAATATTTTCATCTAGAATCGTGTACACATTTTCACAAACTTCCCCTAACACCAGTTTCGAATTCTTGCATTTTTTACAGAAAAATACTTCTGGAGTGATTTCAACCTACTA
Source organism: Vicugna pacos (assembly GCF_048564905.1). Lineage (NCBI taxonomy): Eukaryota > Metazoa > Chordata > Mammalia > Artiodactyla > Camelidae > Vicugna > Vicugna pacos. Next base: position 3,155,437 of record NC_133017.1, read on the forward strand.
GATATGCAATTTACATTAATTCGATCAACAAGGCATTCCGGGTTCCATACATGCTACATGCAATGTGGATTCGACAAACATGCATTTCTGAGTTGCGAGAATGTGGATTACTAATCTTTCATCCACCAAACAAGGCATATATACACTTAGAAATATTTACTGTGACTTCATAGGTTGTTTCTATCACCAGTATCTAAAATCAGATATTTTGCACCATAGAAAAATCTTTGAGCAAATGCTCACCAGACACATGTAATTAACATTGTTTACATAACCATGACATTCCGTATTCTGAACATGTTTCATGCATTACAGATTCCACAAGCATGCATTCCTGAGTTGAGAGCATGTGGATAACTCATCTTTCATCCTCAGTAAAAGGAATATTTTCATCTAGAATCGTGTACACATTTTCACAAGCTTTCCCTTACACCAGTTTTGAATTCGTGTATTTTTCACAGAAAAATACTTCTGGGTCGATTTCAACCTACTAGATATGTAATTTACATAAATTCGATCAACATGGCATTCCGGGTTCCATACATGATACATGCTTGACGGATTCGACAAACATGCGTTTCTGAGTTGTGATCATGTGGATTACTGACCTTTCTTCCACCAAACAAGTCATGTATAGACTTAGAAATATTTACCCTGGCTTCATAGGTTTTTTCCGTCACCAGTTTCTAAAATCTGAAATTTTGCACAAAAAACACTCTTTGAGAGAATTCTCACCAATACACATATAATTAACATTGTTTACATAAGCATGGCATTCTGTATTCTGATCATGATTCATGCATCGTGGATTCAACAAACATGCAATTCTGAGTTGTGGACATGTGGATGACTGATGTTTCAACCACCAATCAAGTTACACAAGCACTATGAAATATTTACTTTGACTTCGTAGCTTCTTCCTATAACCAGTTTAAAGAATCAAACTTTGCTCCCAGAAAAACACTCTTAAAGACAATTCTACCCTATAGATATGTAATTTGAATAGATTCAATCAACATGATATTCCGTGTTTCGTACATGCTACATGCATGACGGATTCGACAAAGATGCATTTCTGAGTTGAGAGCATGTGGATTACTGATATTTCCTCCTCTATAAAAGGAATATTTTCACCTAGAATCGTGTTCTCATATTTACAAGCTTATTCTTACACCAGTTTTGAATTCGTGCATTTTGCACAGAAAAGTACTTCTGGAGCGATTTCAAACTAATAGATATGTAATTTACATAAATACGATCAACATGGCATTCCGGGTTCTGTACATGCTACATACATGATGGATTTGCAAAGATGCACTCCTGAGTTGAGAACATGTGGATTACTAATCTTTCATCCTCTATAAAAGTAATATTTTCATCTAGAAACGTGTACTCATTTTCAGAAGCATTGCCTAACACCAGTTTCGAATTCGTGCATTTTCACAGAAAAATACTTCTGGAGCGTTTTACACCTAATAGATTGAAATTTACATAAATTCGATCAACATGGCATTCCGGGTTCCGTACATGCTACATACATGACAGATTTGACAAACATGCGTTTCTGAGTTGTGAGCATGTGGATTACTGAACATTCATCCACCAAACAAGTCTTATAAACACTAAAAACTTTTGACTCTGACTTCATAGGTTTTTACATCACCAATTTATAAAATCTGACATTTTGCGCCAAGAAACACTCTTTGAGCGAATTCTGACCAATACCCATGTAATTTACATTGTTTACATAAGCATGGCATTCTGTATTCCGAACATGTTTCATGCATCACGGATTCCACAAACATGCATTTCTGAGTTGAGAACATGTGGATGAATGATGTTTCAATCACCATAAAAGGAACCTATGCACTTTGAAATATTTATTTTGACTTTGTAGCTCTTCCTATCACCAGTTTCAAGAATCACACTTTTATCTCAGATAAACAGTCTTGGAGCGAATACTATCCTATAGATATATAATTTGAATAGATTCCATCAAGATGATATTCAGTGTTCCTGACAATCTACATGCATGACGGATTCGACAAACATGCATTCCTGAATTGGGATCATGTGGATTACTTATCTTTCATCCTCTATAAAAGAAATATTTTCATTAAGTAACGTGTACTCATTTTCACAAGCTTTTCCTAACACCAGGTTCGAATTCGTGCATTTTTCACAGAAAAATACTTCTGGAGCTATTTACACCTAATTGATATGTAATTTACTTAAATTCGATCAACATGGCAACCCGGGTTCCGCACATGATACATGCTTCACGGATTCGACAAACATGCGTTTCTGAGTTGTGAGCATGTGGATTACTGACCTTTCATTCACCAAACAAGGCATATATACACTTAGAAATATTTACTCTGACTTGATAGTTTTTTTCTATCACCAGGTTCTAAAATCAGACATTTTGAACCAGAAAACTCTCGTTGAGCGAATTCTCACCAATACACATGTAATTACATTGTTTACATAACCATGGCATTCCGTGTTCCGAACATGATTCATGCATCACGGATTCAACAAACATGCATTTCTGACTGTGAACATGTGGATGACTGATGTTTCAACCACCAAACAATGAACCTATGCACATTGAAATATATACTTTGACTTTGTAAATTCTTCCCATCACCAGTTTCAAGAATCACAATTTTATCCCAGAAAAACACTCTTTGATCGAATTCTACCCTAGAGATATGCAATTTTAATCGATTCCATCAACATGATATTCCGTGTTCTGTACATGCTACATGCATGACGGATTCGACAAACATGCATTCCTGAGTTGAGAGCATGTGGATTACTTATCTTTCATCCTCAAAATAAAGGAATATTTTCATCTAGAATCGTGTACACATTTTCACAAACTTCCCCTAACACCAGTTTCGAATTCTTGCATTTTTTACAGAAAAATACTTCTGGAGTGATTTCAACCTACTAGATATGCAATTTACATTAATTCGATCAACAAGGCATTCCGGGTTCCATACATGCTACATGCAATGTGGATTCGACAAACATGCATTTCTGAGTTGCGAGAATGTGGATTACTAATCTTTCATCCACCAAACAAGGCATATATACACTTAGAAATATTTACTGTGACTTCATAGGTTGTTTCTATCACCAGTATCTAAAATCAGATATTTTGCACCATAGAAAAATCTTTGAGCAAATGCTCACCAGACACATGTAATTAACATTGTTTACATAACCATGACATTCCGTATTCTGAACATGTTTCATGCATTACAGATTCCACAAGCATGCATTCCTGAGTTGAGAGCATGTGGATAACTCATCTTTCATCCTCAGTAAAAGGAATATTTTCATCTAGAATCGTGTACACATTTTCACAAGCTTTCCCTTACACCAGTTTTGAATTCGTGTATTTTTCACAGAAAAATACTTCTGGGTCGATTTCAACCTACTAGATATGTAATTTACATAAATTCGATCAACATGGCATTCCGGGTTCCATACATGATACATGCTTGACGGATTCGACAAACATGCGTTTCTGAGTTGTGATCATGTGGATTACTGACCTTTCTTCCACCAAACAAGTCATGTATAGACTTAGAAATATTTACCCTGGCTTCATAGGTTTTTTCCGTCACCAGTTTCTAAAATCTGAAATTTTGCACAAAAAACACTCTTTGAGAGAATTCTCACCAATACACATATAATTAACATTGTTTACATAAGCATGGCATTCTGTATTCTGATCATGATTCATGCATCGTGGATTCAACAAACATGCAATTCTGAGTTGTGGACATGTGGATGACTGATGTTTCAACCACCAATCAAGTTACACAAGCACTATGAAATATTTACTTTGACTTCGTAGCTTCTTCCTATAACCAGTTTAAAGAATCAAACTTTGCTCCCAGAAAAACACTCTTAAAGACAATTCTACCCTATAGATATGTAATTTGAATAGATTCAATCAACATGATATTCCGTGTTTCGTACATGCTACATGCATGACGGATTCGACAAAGATGCATTTCTGAGTTGAGAGCATGTGGATTACTGATATTTCCTCCTCTATAAAAGGAATATTTTCACCTAGAATCGTGTTCTCATATTTACAAGCTTATTCTTACACCAGTTTTGAATTCGTGCATTTTGCACAGAAAAGTACTTCTGGAGCGATTTCAAACTAATAGATATGTAATTTACATAAATACGATCAACATGGCATTCCGGGTTCTGTACATGCTACATACATGATGGATTTGCAAAGATGCACTCCTGAGTTGAGAACATGTGGATTACTAATCTTTCATCCTCTATAAAAGTAATATTTTCATCTAGAAACGTGTACTCATTTTCAGAAGCATTGCCTAACACCAGTTTCGAATTCGTGCATTTTCACAGAAAAATACTTCTGGAGCGTTTTACACCTAATAGATTGAAATTTACATAAATTCGATCAACATGGCATTCCGGGTTCCGTACATGCTACATACATGACAGATTTGACAAACATGCGTTTCTGAGTTGTGAGCATGTGGATTACTGAACATTCATCCACCAAACAAGTCTTATAAACACTAAAAACTTTTGACTCTGACTTCATAGGTTTTTACATCACCAATTTATAAAATCTGACATTTTGCGCCAAGAAACACTCTTTGAGCGAATTCTGACCAATACCCATGTAATTTACATTGTTTACATAAGCATGGCATTCTGTATTCCGAACATGTTTCATGCATCACGGATTCCACAAACATGCATTTCTGAGTTGAGAACATGTGGATGAATGATGTTTCAATCACCATAAAAGGAACCTATGCACTTTGAAATATTTATTTTGACTTTGTAGCTCTTCCTATCACCAGTTTCAAGAATCACACTTTTATCTCAGATAAACAGTCTTGGAGCGAATACTATCCTATAGATATATAATTTGAATAGATTCCATCAAGATGATATTCAGTGTTCCTGACAATCTACATGCATGACGGATTCGACAAACATGCATTCCTGAATTGGGATCATGTGGATTACTTATCTTTCATCCTCTATAAAAGAAATATTTTCATTAAGTAACGTGTACTCATTTTCACAAGCTTTTCCTAACACCAGGTTCGAATTCGTGCATTTTTCACAGAAAAATACTTCTGGAGCTATTTACACCTAATTGATATGTAATTTACTTAAATTCGATCAACATGGCAACCCGGGTTCCGCACATGATACATGCTTCACGGATTCGACAAACATGCGTTTCTGAGTTGTGAGCATGTGGATTACTGACCTTTCATTCACCAAACAAGGCATATATACACTTAGAAATATTTACTCTGACTTGATAGTTTTTTTCTATCACCAGGTTCTAAAATCAGACATTTTGAACCAGAAAACTCTCGTTGAGCGAATTCTCACCAATACACATGTAATTACATTGTTTACATAACCATGGCATTCCGTGTTCCGAACATGATTCATGCATCACGGATTCAACAAACATGCATTTCTGACTGTGAACATGTGGATGACTGATGTTTCAACCACCAAACAATGAACCTATGCACATTGAAATATATACTTTGACTTTGTAAATTCTTCCCATCACCAGTTTCAAGAATCACAATTTTATCCCAGAAAAACACTCTTTGATCGAATTCTACCCTAGAGATATGCAATTTTAATCGATTCCATCAACATGATATTCCGTGTTCTGTACATGCTACATGCATGACGGATTCGACAAACATGCATTCCTGAGTTGAGAGCATGTGGATTACTTATCTTTCATCCTCAAAATAAAGGAATATTTTCATCTAGAATCGTGTACACATTTTCACAAACTTCCCCTAACACCAGTTTCGAATTCTTGCATTTTTTACAGAAAAATACTTCTGGAGTGATTTCAACCTACTAGATATGCAATTTACATTAATTCGATCAACAAGGCATTCCGGGTTCCATACATGCTACATGCAATGTGGATTCGACAAACATGCATTTCTGAGTTGCGAGAATGTGGATTACTAATCTTTCATCCACCAAACAAGGCATATATACACTTAGAAATATTTACTGTGACTTCATAGGTTGTTTCTATCACCAGTATCTAAAATCAGATATTTTGCACCATAGAAAAATCTTTGAGCAAATGCTCACCAGACACATGTAATTAACATTGTTTACATAACCATGACATTCCGTATTCTGAACATGTTTCATGCATTACAGATTCCACAAGCATGCATTCCTGAGTTGAGAGCATGTGGATAACTCATCTTTCATCCTCAGTAAAAGGAATATTTTCATCTAGAATCGTGTACACATTTTCACAAGCTTTCCCTTACACCAGTTTTGAATTCGTGTATTTTTCACAGAAAAATACTTCTGGGTCGATTTCAACCTACTAGATATGTAATTTACATAAATTCGATCAACATGGCATTCCGGGTTCCATACATGATACATGCTTGACGGATTCGACAAACATGCGTTTCTGAGTTGTGATCATGTGGATTACTGACCTTTCTTCCACCAAACAAGTCATGTATAGACTTAGAAATATTTACCCTGGCTTCATAGGTTTTTTCCGTCACCAGTTTCTAAAATCTGAAATTTTGCACAAAAAACACTCTTTGAGAGAATTCTCACCAATACACATATAATTAACATTGTTTACATAAGCATGGCATTCTGTATTCTGATCATGTTTCATGCATCATGGATTCAACAAACATGCAATTCTGAGTTGTGGACATGTGGATGACTGATGTTTCAACCACCAATCAAGTTACACAAGCACTATGAAATATTTACTTTGACTTCGTAGCTTCTTCCTATAACCAGTTTAAAGAATCAAACTTTGCTCCCAGAAAAACACTCTTAAAGACAATTCTACCCTATAGATATGTAATTTGAATAGATTCAATCAACATGATATTCCGTGTTTCGTACATGCTACATGCATGACGGATTCGACAAAGATGCATTTCTGAGTTGAGAGCATGTGGATTACTGATATTTCCTCCTCTATAAAAGGAATATTTTCACCTAGAATCGTGTTCTCATATTTACAAGCTTATTCTTACACCAGTTTTGAATTCGTGCATTTTGCACAGAAAAGTACTTCTGGAGCGATTTCAAACTAATAGATATGTAATTTACATAAATACGATCAACATGGCATTCCGGGTTCTGTACATGCTACATACATGACGGATTTGCAAAGATGCACTCCTGAGTTGAGAACATGTGGATTACTAATCTTTCATCCTCTATAAAAGTAATATTTTCATCTAGAAACGTGTACTCATTTTCAGAAGCATTGCCTAACACCAGTTTCGAATTCGTGCATTTTTCACAGAAAAATACTTCTGGAGCGTTTTACACCTAATAGATTGAAATTTACATAAATTCGATCAACATGGCATTCCGGGTTCCGTACATGCTACATACATGACAGATTTGACAAACATGCGTTTCTGAGTTGTGAGCATGTGGATTACTGAACATTCATCCACCAAACAAGTCTTATAAACACTAAAAACTTTTGACTCTGACTTCATAGGTTTTTACATCACCAATTTATAAAATCTGACATTTTGCGCCAAGAAACACTCTTTGAGCGAATTCTGACCAATACCCATGTAATTTACATTGTTTACATAAGCATGGCATTCTGTATTCCGAACATGTTTCATGCATCACGGATTCCACAAACATGCATTTCTGAGTTGAGAACATGTGGATGAATGATGTTTCAATCACCATAAAAGGAACCTATGCACTTTGAAATATTTATTTTGACTTTGTAGCTCTTCCTATCACCAGTTTCAAGAATCACACTTTTATCTCAGATAAACAGTCTTGGAGCGAATACTATCCTATAGATATATAATTTGAATAGATTCCATCAAGATGATATTCAGTGTTCCTGACAATCTACATGCATGACGGATTCGACAAACATGCATTCCTGAATTGGGATCATGTGGATTACTTATCTTTCATCCTCTATAAAAGAAATATTTTCATTAAGTAACGTGTACTCATTTTCACAAGCTTTTCCTAACACCAGGTTCGAATTCGTGCATTTTTCACAGAAAAATACTTCTGGAGCTATTTACACCTAATTGATATGTAATTTACTTAAATTCGATCAACATGGCAACCCGGGTTCCGCACATGATACATGCTTCACGGATTCGACAAACATGCGTTTCTGAGTTGTGAGCATGTGGATTACTGACCTTTCATTCACCAAACAAGGCATATATACACTTAGAAATATTTACTCTGACTTGATAGTTTTTTTCTATCACCAGGTTCTAAAATCAGACATTTTGAACCAGAAAACTCTCGTTGAGCGAATTCTCACCAATACACATGTAATTACATTGTTTACATAACCATGGCATTCCGTGTTCCGAACATGATTCATGCATCACGGATTCAACAAACATGCATTTCTGACTGTGAACATGTGGATGACTGATGTTTCAACCACCAAACAATGAACCTATGCACATTGAAATATATACTTTGACTTTGTAAATTCTTCCCATCACCAGTTTCAAGAATCACAATTTTATCCCAGAAAAACACTCTTTGATCGAATTCTACCCTAGAGATATGCAATTTTAATCGATTCCATCAACATGATATTCCGTGTTCTGTACATGCTACATGCATGACGGATTCGACAAACATGCATTCCTGAGTTGAGAGCATGTGGATTACTTATCTTTCATCCTCAAAATAAAGGAATATTTTCATCTAGAATCGTGTACACATTTTCACAAACTTCCCCTAACACCAGTTTCGAATTCTTGCATTTTTTACAGAAAAATACTTCTGGAGTGATTTCAACCTACTAGATATGCAATTTACATTAATTCGATCAACAAGGCATTCCGGGTTCCATACATGCTACATGCAATGTGGATTCGACAAACATGCATTTCTGAGTTGCGAGAATGTGGATTACTAATCTTTCATCCACCAAACAAGGCATATATACACTTAGAAATATTTACTGTGACTTCATAGGTTGTTTCTATCACCAGTATCTAAAATCAGATATTTTGCACCATAAAAAAATCTTTGAGCAAATGCTCACCAGACACATGTAATTAACATTGTTTACATAACCATGACATTCCGTATTCTGAACATGTTTCATGCATTACAGATTCCACAAGCATGCATTCCTGAGTTGAGAGCATGTGGATAACTCATCTTTCATCCTCAGTAAAAGGAATATTTTCATCTAGAATCGTGTACACATTTTCACAAGCTTTCCCTTACACCAGTTTTGAATTCGTGTATTTTTCACAGAAAAATACTTCTGGGTCGATTTCAACCTACTAGATATGTAATTTACATAAATTCGACCAACATGGCGTTCCGGGTTCCATACATGTTACATGCATGACGGATTTGACAAACATGCATTTCTGAGTTGCGAGAATTTGGATTACTAATCTTTCATCCACCAAACAAGGCATATATACACTTAGAAATATTTACTCTGACTTCATAGGTTGTTTCTATCTCCAGTTTCTAAAATCGGATATTTTGCATCATAAAAAACTCTTTGAGCAAATGCTCACCATACACATGTAATTTACATTTTTTACATAACCATGACATTCCATTTTCTAACATGTTTCATGCATTACAGATTCCACAAATATGCATTTCTGAGTTGTGAACATGTGGATGAATGATGTTTCAACCACCATAAAGGAACCTATGCACTTTGAAATATTTACTTTGACTTCGTAGCTCTTCCTATCACCAGTTTCAAGAATCAAACTTTTATCTCAGAAAAACACTCTTGGAGCTAATACTTTCCTATAGATATGTCATTTGAATAGATTCCATGTACATGATATTCTGTGATCCTGACATGCTACATGCATGACGGATTCGAGAAACATGCATTTCTGATTTGGGAGCATGTGGATTACTTACCTTTCATCCTCTATAAATAGAATATTTTCATCAAAAAACGTGTACTGATTTTCAAAAGCTTTTCCTATCACCAGTTTCGAATTTGTGGATTTTTCACAGGAAAATACTTCTGGAGTGATTTACATCTAATAGATATGTAATTTACATAAATTCGATCAACATGGCATTCCGGGTTCCATACATGATACATGCTTGACGGATTCGACAAACATGCGTTTCTGAGTTGTCATCATGTGGATTACTGACCTTTCTTCCACCAAACAAGTCATGTATAGACTTAGAAATATTTACCCTGGCTTCATAGGTTTTTTCCGTCACCAGTTTCTAAAATCTGAAATTTTGCACAAAAAACACTCTTTGAGAGAATTCTCACCAATACACATATAATTAACATTGTTTACATAAGCATGGCATTCTGTATTCTGATCATGTTTCATGCATCATGGATTCAACAAACATGCAATTCTGAGTTGTGGACATGTGGATGACTGATGTTTCAACCACCAATCAAGTTACACAAGCACTATGAAATATTTACTTTGACTTCGTAGCTTCTTCCTATAACCAGTTTAAAGAATCAAACTTTGCTCCCAGAAAAACACTCTTAAAGACAATTCTACCCTATAGATATGTAATTTGAATAGATTCAATCAACATGATATTCCGTGTTTCGTACATGCTACATGCATGACGGATTCGACAAAGATGCATTTCTGAGTTGAGAGCATGTGGATTACTGATATTTCCTCCTCTATAAAAGGAATATTTTCACCTAGAATCGTGTTCTCATATTTACAAGCTTATTCTTACACCAGTTTTGAATTCGTGCATTTTGCACAGAAAAGTACTTCTGGAGCAATTTCAAACTAATAGATATGTAATTTACATTAATACGATCAACATGGCATTCCGGGTTCTGTACATGCTACATACATGACGGATTTGCAAAGATGCACTCCTGAGTTGAGAACATGTGGATTACTAATCTTTCATCCTCTATAAAAGTAATATTTTCATCTAGAAACGTGTACTCATTTTCAGAAGCATTGCCTAACACCAGTTTCGAATTCGTGCATTTTTCACAGAAAAATACTTCTGGAGCGTTTTACACCTAATAGATTGAAATTTACATAAATTCGATCAACATGGCATTCCGGGTTCCGTACATGCTACATACATGACAGATTTGACAAACATGCGTTTCTGAGTTGTGAGCATGTGGATTACTGAACATTCATCCACCAAACAAGTCTTATAAACACTAAAAACTTTTGACTCTGACTTCATAGGTTTTTACATCACCAATTTATAAAATCTGACATTTTGCGCCAAGAAACACTCTTTGAGCGAATTCTGACCAATACCCATGTAATTTACATTGTTTACATAAGCATGGCATTCTGTATTCCGAACATGTTTCATGCATCACGGATTCCACAAACATGCATTTCTGAGTTGAGAACATGTGGATGAATGATGTTTCAATCACCATAAAAGGAACCTATGCACTTTGAAATATTTATTTTGACTTTGTAGCTCTTCCTATCACCAGTTTCAAGAATCACACTTTTATCTCAGATAAACAGTCTTGGAGCGAATACTATCCTATAGATATATAATTTGAATAGATTCCATCAAGATGATATTCAGTGTTCCTGACAATCTACATGCATGACGGATTCGACAAACATGCATTCCTGAATTGGGATCATGTGGATTACTTATCTTTCATCCTCTATAAAAGAAATATTTTCATTAAGTAACGTGTACTCATTTTCACAAGCTTTTCCTAACACCAGGTTCGAATTCGTGCATTTTTCACAGAAAAATACTTCTGGAGCTATTTACACCTAATTGATATGTAATTTACTTAAATTCGATCAACATGGCAACCCGGGTTCCGCACATGATACATGCTTCACGGATTCGACAAACATGCGTTTCTGAGTTGTGAGCATGTGGATTACTGACCTTTCATTCACCAAACAAGGCATATATACACTTAGAAATATTTACTCTGACTTGATAGTTTTTTTCTATCACCAGGTTCTAAAATCAGACATTTTGAACCAGAAAACTCTCGTTGAGCGAATTCTCACCAATACACATGTAATTACATTGTTTACATAACCATGGCATTCCGTCTTCCGAACATGATTCATGCATCACGGATTCAACAAACATGCATTTCTGACTGTGAACATGTGGATGACTGATGTTTCAACCACCAAACAATGAACCTATGCACATTGAAATATATACTTTGACTTTGTAAATTCTTCCCATCACCAGTTTCAAGAATCACAATTTTATCCCAGAAAAACACTCTTTGATCGAATTCTACCCTAGAGATATGCAATTTTAATCGATTCCATCAACATGATATTCCGTGTTCTGTACATGCTACATGCATGACGGATTCGACAAACATGCATTCCTGAGTTGAGAGCATGTGGATTACTTATCTTTCATCCTCAAAATAAAGGAATATTTTCATCTAGAATCGTGTACACATTTTCACAAACTTCCCCTAACACCAGTTTCGAATTCTTGCATTTTTTACAGAAAAATACTTCTGGAGTGATTTCAACCTACTAGATATGCAATTTACATTAATTCGATCAACAAGGCATTCCGGGTTCCATACATGATACATGCAATGTGGATTCGACAAACATGCATTTCTGAGTTGCGAGAATGTGGATTACTAATCTTTCATCCACCAAACAAGGCATATATACACTTAGAAATATTTACTGTGACTTCATAGGTTGTTTCTATCACCAGTATCTAAAATCAGATATTATGCACCATAAAAAAATCTTTGAGCAAATGCTCACCAGACACATGTAAATAACATTGTTTACATAACCATGACATTCCGTATTCTGAACATGATTCATGCATTACAGATTCCACAAGCATGCATTCCTGAGTTGAGAGCATGTGGATAACTCATCTTTCATCCTCAGTAAAAGGAATATTTTCATCTAGAATCGTGTACACATTTTCACAAGCTTTCCCTTACACCAGTTTTGAATTCGTGTATTTTTCACAGAAAAATACTTCTGGGTCGATTTCAACCTACTAGATATGTAATTTACATAAATTCGACCAACATGGCGTTCCGGGTTCCATACATGTTACATGCATGACGGATTTGACAAACATGCATTTCTGAGTTGCGAGAATTTGGATTACTAAACTTTCATCCACCAAACAAGGCATATATACACTTAGAAATATTTACTCTGACTTCATAGGTTGTTTCTATCTCCAGTTTCTAAAATCAGATATTTTGCACCATAAAAAACTCTTTGAGCAAATGCTCACCATACACATGTAATTTACATTTTTTACATAACCATGACATTCCATTTTCTAACATGTTTCATGCATTACAGATTCCACAAATATGCATTTCTGAGTTGTGAACATGTGGATGAATGATGTTTCAACCACCATAAAGGAACCTATGCACTTTGAAATATTTACTTTGACTTCGTAGCTCTTCCTATCACCAGTTTCAAGAATCAAACTTTTATCTCAGAAAAACACTCTTGGAGCTAATACTATCCTATAGATATGTCATTTGAATAGATTCCATGTACATGATATTCTGTGATCCTGACATGCTACATGCATGACGGATTCGAGAAACATGCATTTCTGATTTGGGAGCATGTGGATTAATTATCTTTCATCCTCTATAAATAGAATATTTTCATCAAATACGTGTACTGATTTTCAAAAGCTTTTCCTATCACCAGTTTCGAATTTGTGGATTTTTCACAGGAAAATACTTCTGGAGTGATTTACATCTAATAGATATGTAATTTACATAAATTCGATCAACATGGCATTCCGGGTTCCATACATGATACATGCTTGACGGATTCGACAAAGATGCGTTTCTGAGTTGTGATCATGTGGATTACTGACCTTTCTTCCACCAAACAAGTCATGTATAGACTTAGAAATATTTACCCTGGCTTCATAGGTTTTTTCCGTCACCAGTTTCTAAAATCTGAAATTTTGCACAAAAAACACTCTTTGAGAGAATTCTCACCAATACACATATAATTAACATTGTTTACATAAGCATGGCATTCTGTATTCTGATCATGTTTCATGCATCATGGATTCAACAAACATGCAATTCTGAGTTGTGGACATGTGGATGACTGATGTTTCAACCACCAATCAAGTTACACAAGCACTATGAAATATTTACTTTGACTTCGTAGCTTCTTCCTATAACCAGTTTAAAGAATCAAACTTTGCTCCCAGAAAAACACTCTTAAAGACAATTCTACCCTATAGATATGTAATTTGAATAGATTCAATCAACATGATATTCCGTGTTTCGTACATGCTACATGCATGACGGATTCGACAAAGATGCATTTCTGAGTTGAGAGCATGTGGATTACTGATATTTCCTCCTCTATAAAAGGAATATTTTCACCTAGAATCGTGTTCTCATATTTACAAGCTTATTCTTACACCAGTTTTGAATTCGTGCATTTTGCACAGAAAAGTACTTCTGGAGCGATTTCAAACTAATAGATATGTAATTTACATAAATACGATCAACATGGCATTCCGGGTTCTGTACATGCTACATACATGACGGATTTGCAAAGATGCACTCCTGAGTTGAGAACATGTGGATTACTAATCTTTCATCCTCTATAAAAGTAATATTTTCATCTAGAAACGTGTACTCATTTTCAGAAGCATTGCCTAACACCAGTTTCGAATTCGTGCATTTTTCACAGAAAAATACTTCTGGAGCGTTTTACACCTAATAGATTGAAATTTACATAAATTCGATCAACATGGCATTCCGGGTTCCGTACATGCTACATACATGACAGATTTGACAAACATGCGTTTCTGAGTTGTGAGCATGTGGATTACTGAACATTCATCCACCAAACATGTCTTATAAACACTAAAAAATTTTGACTCTGACTTCATAGGTTTTTACATCACCAATTTATAAAATCTGACATTTTGCGCCAAGAAACACTCTTTGAGCGAATTCTGACCAATACCCATGTAATTTACATTGTTTACATAAGCATGGCATTCTGTATTCCGAACATGTTTCATGCATCACGGATTCCACAAACATGCATTTCTGAGTTGAGAACATGTGGATGAATGATGTTTCAATCACCATAAAAGGAACCTATGCACTTTGAAATATTTATTTTGACTTTGTAGCTCTTCCTATCACCAGTTTCAAGAATCACACTTTTATCTCAGATAAACAGTCTTGGAGCGAATACTATCCTATAGATATATAATTTGAATAGATTCCATCAAGATGATATTCAGTGTTCCTGACAATCTACATGCATGACGGATTCGACAAACATGCATTCCTGAATTGGGATCATGTGGATTACTTATCTTTCATCCTCTATAAAAGAAATATTTTCATTAAGTAACGTGTACTCATTTTCACAAGCTTTTCCTAACACCAGGTTCGAATTCGTGCATTTTTCACAGAAAAATACTTCTGGAGCTATTTACACCTAATTGATATGTAATTTACTTAAATTCGATCAACATGGCAACCCGGGTTCCGCACATGATACATGCTTCACGGATTCGACAAACATGCGTTTCTGAGTTGTGAGCATGTGGATTACTGACCTTTCATTCACCAAACAAGGCATATATACACTTAGAAATATTTACTCTGACTTGATAGTTTTTTTCTATCACCAGGTTCTAAAATCAGACATTTTGAACCAGAAAACTCTCGTTGAGCGAATTCTCACCAATACACATGTAATTACATTGTTTACATAACCATGGCATTCCGTCTTCCGAACATGATTCATGCATCACGGATTCAACAAACATGCATTTCTGACTGTGAACATGTGGATGACTGATGTTTCAACCACCAAACAATGAACCTATGCACATTGAAATATATACTTTGACTTTGTAAATTCTTCCCATCACCAGTTTCAAGAATCACAATTTTATCCCAGAAAAACACTCTTTGATCGAATTCTACCCTAGAGATATGCAATTTTAATCGATTCCATCAACATGATATTCCGTGTTCTGTACATGCTACATGCATGACGGATTCGACAAACATGCATTCCTGAGTTGAGAGCATGTGGATTACTTATCTTTCATCCTCAAAATAAAGGAATATTTTCATCTAGAATCGTGTACACATTTTCACAAACTTCCCCTAACACCAGTTTCGAATTCTTGCATTTTTTACAGAAAAATACTTCTGGAGTGATTTCAACCTACTAGATATGCAATTTACATTAATTCGATCAACAAGGCATTCCGGGTTCCATACATGCTACATGCAATGTGGATTCGACAAACATGCATTTCTGAGTTGCGAGAATGTGGATTACTAATCTTTCATCCACCAAACAAGGCATATATACACTTAGAAATATTTACTGTGACTTCATAGGTTGTTTCTATCACCAGTATCTAAAATCAGATATTATGCACCATAAAAAAATCTTTGAGCAAATGCTCACCAGACACATGTAAATAACATTGTTTACATAACCATGACATTCCGTATTCTGAACATGATTCATGCATTACAGATTCCACAAGCATGCATTCCTGAGTTGAGAGCATGTGGATAACTCATCTTTCATCCTCAGTAAAAGGAATATTTTCATCTAGAATCGTGTACACATTTTCACAAGCTTTCCCTTACACCAGTTTTGAATTCGTGTATTTTTCACAGAAAAATACTTCTGGGTCGATTTCAACCTACTAGATATGTAATTTACATAAATTCGACCAACATGGCGTTCCGGGTTCCATACATGTTACATGCATGACGGATTTGACAAACATGCATTTCTGAGTTGCGAGAATTTGGATTACTAAACTTTCATCCACCAAACAAGGCATATATACACTTAGAAATATTTACTCTGACTTCATAGGTTGTTTCTATCTCCAGTTTCTAAAATCAGATATTTTGCACCATAAAAAACTCTTTGAGCAAATGCTCACCATACACATGTAATTTACATTTTTTACATAACCATGACATTCCATTTTCTAACATGTTTCATGCATTACAGATTCCACAAATATGCATTTCTGAGTTGTGAACATGTGGATGAATGATGTTTCAACCACCATAAAGGAACCTATGCACTTTGAAATATTTACTTTGACTTCGTAGCTCTTCCTATCACCAGTTTCAAGAATCAAACTTTTATCTCAGAAAAACACTCTTGGAGCTAATACTTTCCTATAGATATGTCATTTGAATAGATTCCATGTACATGATATTCTGTGATCCTGACATGCTACATGCATGACGGATTCGAGAAACATGCATTTCTGATTTGGGAGCATGTGGATTACTTACCTTTCATCCTCTATAAATAGAATATTTTCATCAAAAAACGTGTACTGATTTTCAAAAGCTTTTCCTATCACCAGTTTCGAATTTGTGGATTTTTCACAGGAAAATACTTCTGGAGTGATTTACATCTAATAGATATGTAATTTACATAAATTCGATCAACATGGCATTCCGGGTTCCATACATGATACATGCTTGACGGATTCGACAAACATGCGTTTCTGAGTTGTCATCATGTGGATTACTGACCTTTCTTCCACCAAACAAGTCATGTATAGACTTAGAAATATTTACCCTGGCTTCATAGGTTTTTTCCGTCACCAGTTTCTAAAATCTGAAATTTTGCACAAAAAACACTCTTTGAGAGAATTCTCACCAATACACATATAATTAACATTGTTTACATAAGCATGGCATTCTGTATTCTGATCATGTTTCATGCATCATGGATTCAACAAACATGCAATTCTGAGTTGTGGACATGTGGATGACTGATGTTTCAACCACCAATCAAGTTACACAAGCACTATGAAATATTTACTTTGACTTCGTAGCTTCTTCCTATAACCAGTTTAAAGAATCAAACTTTGCTCCCAGAAAAACACTCTTAAAGACAATTCTACCCTATAGATATGTAATTTGAATAGATTCAATCAACATGATATTCCGTGTTTCGTACATGCTACATGCATGACGGATTCGACAAAGATGCATTTCTGAGTTGAGAGCATGTGGATTACTGATATTTCCTCCTCTATAAAAGGAATATTTTCACCTAGAATCGTGTTCTCATATTTACAAGCTTATTCTTACACCAGTTTTGAATTCGTGCATTTTGCACAGAAAAGTACTTCTGGAGCAATTTCAAACTAATAGATATGTAATTTACATTAATACGATCAACATGGCATTCCGGGTTCTGTACATGCTACATACATGACGGATTTGCAAAGATGCACTCCTGAGTTGAGAACATGTGGATTACTAATCTTTCATCCTCTATAAAAGTAATATTTTCATCTAGAAACGTGTACTCATTTTCAGAAGCATTGCCTAACACCAGTTTCGAATTCGTGCATTTTTCACAGAAAAATACTTCTGGAGCGTTTTACACCTAATAGATTGAAATTTACATAAATTCGATCAACATGGCATTCCGGGTTCCGTACATGCTACATACATGACAGATTTGACAAACATGCGTTTCTGAGTTGTGAGCATGTGGATTACTGAACATTCATCCACCAAACAAGTCTTATAAACACTAAAAACTTTTGACTCTGACTTCATAGGTTTTTACATCACCAATTTATAAAATCTGACATTTTGCGCCAAGAAACACTCTTTGAGCGAATTCTGACCAATACCCATGTAATTTACATTGTTTACATAAGCATGGCATTCTGTATTCCGAACATGTTTCATGCATCACGGATTCCACAAACATGCATTTCTGAGTTGAGAACATGTGGATGAATGATGTTTCAATCACCATAAAAGGAACCTATGCACTTTGAAATATTTATTTTGACTTTGTAGCTCTTCCTATCACCAGTTTCAAGAATCACACTTTTATCTCAGATAAACAGTCTTGGAGCGAATACTATCCTATAGATATATAATTTGAATAGATTCCATCAAGATGATATTCAGTGTTCCTGACAATCTACATGCATGACGGATTCGACAAACATGCATTCCTGAATTGGGATCATGTGGATTACTTATCTTTCATCCTCTATAAAAGAAATATTTTCATTAAGTAACGTGTACTCATTTTCACAAGCTTTTCCTAACACCAGGTTCGAATTCGTGCATTTTTCACAGAAAAATACTTCTGGAGCTATTTACACCTAATAGATATGTAATTTACTTAAATTCGATCAACATGGCAACCCGGGTTCCGCACATGATACATGCTTCACGGATTCGACAAACATGCGTTTCTGAGTTGTGAGCATGTGGATTACTGACCTTTCATTCACCAAACAAGGCATATATACACTTAGAAATATTTACTCTGACTTGATAGTTTTTTTCTATCACCAGGTTCTAAAATCAGACATTTTGAACCAGAAAACTCTCGTTGAGCGAATTCTCACCAATACACATGTAATTACATTGTTTACATAACCATGGCATTCCGTCTTCCGAACATGATTCATGCATCACGGATTCAACAAACATGCATTTCTGACTGTGAACATGTGGATGACTGATGTTTCAACCACCAAACAATGAACCTATGCACATTGAAATATATACTTTGACTTTGTAAATTCTTCCCATCACCAGTTTCAAGAATCACAATTTTATCCCAGAAAAACACTCTTTGATCGAATTCTACCCTAGAGATATGCAATTTTAATCGATTCCATCAACATGATATTCCGTGTTCTGTACATGCTACATGCATGACGGATTCGACAAACATGCATTCCTGAGTTGAGAGCATGTGGATTACTTATCTTTCATCCTCAAAATAAAGGAATATTTTCATCTAGAATCGTGTACACATTTTCACAAACTTCCCCTAACACCAGTTTCGAATTCTTGCATTTTTTACAGAAAAATACTTCTGGAGTGATTTCAACCTACTAGATATGCAATTTACATTAATTCGATCAACAAGGCATTCCGGGTTCCATACATGATACATGCAATGTGGATTCGACAAACATGCATTTCTGAGTTGCGAGAATGTGGATTACTAATCTTTCATCCACCAAACAAGGCATATATACACTTAGAAATATTTACTGTGACTTCATAGGTTGTTTCTATCACCAGTATCTAAAATCAGATATTATGCACCATAAAAAAATCTTTGAGCAAATGCTCACCAGACACATGTAAATAACATTGTTTACATAACCATGACATTCCGTATTCTGAACATGATTCATGCATTACAGATTCCACAAGCATGCATTCCTGAGTTGAGAGCATGTGGATAACTCATCTTTCATCCTCAGTAAAAGGAATATTTTCATCTAGAATCGTGTACACATTTTCACAAGCTTTCCCTTACACCAGTTTTGAATTCGTGTATTTTTCACAGAAAAATACTTCTGGGTCGATTTCAACCTACTAGATATGTAATTTACATAAATTCGACCAACATGGCGTTCCGGGTTCCATACATGTTACATGCATGACGGATTTGACAAACATGCATTTCTGAGTTGCGAGAATTTGGATTACTAAACTTTCATCCACCAAACAAGGCATATATACACTTAGAAATATTTACTCTGACTTCATAGGTTGTTTCTATCTCCAGTTTCTAAAATCAGATATTTTGCACCATAAAAAACTCTTTGAGCAAATGCTCACCATACACATGTAATTTACATTTTTTACATAACCATGACATTCCATTTTCTAACATGTTTCATGCATTACAGATTCCACAAATATGCATTTCTGAGTTGTGAACATGTGGATGAATGATGTTTCAACCACCATAAAGGAACCTATGCACTTTGAAATATTTACTTTGACTTCGTAGCTCTTCCTATCACCAGTTTCAAGAATCAAACTTTTATCTCAGAAAAACACTCTTGGAGCTAATACTATCCTATAGATATGTCATTTGAATAGATTCCATGTACATGATATTCTGTGATCCTGACATGCTACATGCATGACGGATTCGAGAAACATGCATTTCTGATTTGGGAGCATGTGGATTAATTATCTTTCATCCTCTATAAATAGAATATTTTCATCAAATACGTGTACTGATTTTCAAAAGCTTTTCCTATCACCAGTTTCGAATTTGTGGATTTTTCACAGGAAAATACTTCTGGAGTGATTTACATCTAATAGATATGTAATTTACATAAATTCGATCAACATGGCATTCCGGGTTCCATACATGATACATGCTTGACGGATTCGACAAAGATGCGTTTCTGAGTTGTGATCATGTGGATTACTGACCTTTCTTCCACCAAACAAGTCATGTATAGACTTAGAAATATTTACCCTGGCTTCATAGGTTTTTTCCGTCACCAGTTTCTAAAATCTGAAATTTTGCACAAAAAACACTCTTTGAGAGAATTCTCACCAATACACATATAATTAACATTGTTTACATAAGCATGGCATTCTGTATTCTGATCATGTTTCATGCATCATGGATTCAACAAACATGCAATTCTGAGTTGTGGACATGTGGATGACTGATGTTTCAACCACCAATCAAGTTACACAAGCACTATGAAATATTTACTTTGACTTCGTAGCTTCTTCCTATAACCAGTTTAAAGAATCAAACTTTGCTCCCAGAAAAACACTCTTAAAGACAATTCTACCCTATAGATATGTAATTTGAATAGATTCAATCAACATGATATTCCGTGTTTCGTACATGCTACATGCATGACGGATTCGACAAAGATGCATTTCTGAGTTGAGAGCATGTGGATTACTGATATTTCCTCCTCTATAAAAGGAATATTTTCACCTAGAATCGTGTTCTCATATTTACAAGCTTATTCTTACACCAGTTTTGAATTCGTGCATTTTGCACAGAAAAGTACTTCTGGAGCGATTTCAAACTAATAGATATGTAATTTACATAAATACGATCAACATGGCATTCCGGGTTCTGTACATGCTACATACATGACGGATTTGCAAAGATGCACTCCTGAGTTGAGAACATGTGGATTACTAATCTTTCATCCTCTATAAAAGTAATATTTTCATCTAGAAACGTGTACTCATTTTCAGAAGCATTGCCTAACACCAGTTTCGAATTCGTGCATTTTTCACAGAAAAATACTTCTGGAGCGTTTTACACCTAATAGATTGAAATTTACATAAATTCGATCAACATGGCATTCCGGGTTCCGTACATGCTACATACATGACAGATTTGACAAACATGCGTTTCTGAGTTGTGAGCATGTGGATTACTGAACATTCATCCACCAAACATGTCTTATAAACACTAAAAAATTTTGACTCTGACTTCATAGGTTTTTACATCACCAATTTATAAAATCTGACATTTTGCGCCAAGAAACACTCTTTGAGCGAATTCTGACCAATACCCATGTAATTTACATTGTTTACATAAGCATGGCATTCTGTATTCCGAACATGTTTCATGCATCACGGATTCCACAAACATGCATTTCTGAGTTGAGAACATGTGGATGAATGATGTTTCAATCACCATAAAAGGAACCTATGCACTTTGAAATATTTATTTTGACTTTGTAGCTCTTCCTATCACCAGTTTCAAGAATCACACTTTTATCTCAGATAAACAGTCTTGGAGCGAATACTATCCTATAGATATATAATTTGAATAGATTCCATCAAGATGATATTCAGTGTTCCTGACAATCTACATGCATGACGGATTCGACAAACATGCATTCCTGAATTGGGATCATGTGGATTACTTATCTTTCATCCTCTATAAAAGAAATATTTTCATTAAGTAACGTGTACTCATTTTCACAAGCTTTTCCTAACACCAGGTTCGAATTCGTGCATTTTTCACAGAAAAATACTTCTGGAGCTATTTACACCTAATTGATATGTAATTTACTTAAATTCGATCAACATGGCAACCCGGGTTCCGCACATGATACATGCTTCACGGATTCGACAAACATGCGTTTCTGAGTTGTGAGCATGTGGATTACTGACCTTTCATTCACCAAACAAGGCATATATACACTTAGAAATATTTACTCTGACTTGATAGTTTTTTTCTATCACCAGGTTCTAAAATCAGACATTTTGAACCAGAAAACTCTCGTTGAGCGAATTCTCACCAATACACATGTAATTACATTGTTTACATAACCATGGCATTCCGTCTTCCGAACATGATTCATGCATCACGGATTCAACAAACATGCATTTCTGACTGTGAACATGTGGATGACTGATGTTTCAACCACCAAACAATGAACCTATGCACATTGAAATATATACTTTGACTTTGTAAATTCTTCCCATCACCAGTTTCAAGAATCACAATTTTATCCCAGAAAAACACTCTTTGATCGAATTCTACCCTAGAGATATGCAATTTTAATCGATTCCATCAACATGATATTCCGTGTTCTGTACATGCTACATGCATGACGGATTCGACAAACATGCATTCCTGAGTTGAGAGCATGTGGATTACTTATCTTTCATCCTCAAAATAAAGGAATATTTTCATCTAGAATCGTGTACACATTTTCACAAACTTCCCCTAACACCAGTTTCGAATTCTTGCATTTTTTACAGAAAAATACTTCTGGAGTGATTTCAACCTACTAGATATGCAATTTACATTAATTCGATCAACAAGGCATTCCGGGTTCCATACATGCTACATGCAATGTGGATTCGACAAACATGCATTTCTGAGTTGCGAGAATGTGGATTACTAATCTTTCATCCACCAAACAAGGCATATATACACTTAGAAATATTTACTGTGACTTCATAGGTTGTTTCTATCACCAGTATCTAAAATCAGATATTATGCACCATAAAAAAATCTTTGAGCAAATGCTCACCAGACACATGTAAATAACATTGTTTACATAACCATGACATTCCGTATTCTGAACATGATTCATGCATTACAGATTCCACAAGCATGCATTCCTGAGTTGAGAGCATGTGGATAACTCATCTTTCATCCTCAGTAAAAGGAATATTTTCATCTAGAATCGTGTACACATTTTCACAAGCTTTCCCTTACACCAGTTTTGAATTCGTGTATTTTTCACAGAAAAATACTTCTGGGTCGATTTCAACCTACTAGATATGTAATTTACATAAATTCGACCAACATGGCGTTCCGGGTTCCATACATGTTACATGCATGACGGATTTGACAAACATGCATTTCTGAGTTGCGAGAATTTGGATTACTAAACTTTCATCCACCAAACAAGGCATATATACACTTAGAAATATTTACTCTGACTTCATAGGTTGTTTCTATCTCCAGTTTCTAAAATCAGATATTTTGCACCATAAAAAACTCTTTGAGCAAATGCTCACCATACACATGTAATTTACATTTTTTACATAACCATGACATTCCATTTTCTAACATGTTTCATGCATTACAGATTCCACAAATATGCATTTCTGAGTTGTGAACATGTGGATGAATGATGTTTCAACCACCATAAAGGAACCTATGCACTTTGAAATATTTACTTTGACTTCGTAGCTCTTCCTATCACCAGTTTCAAGAATCAAACTTTTATCTCAGAAAAACACTCTTGGAGCTAATACTATCCTATAGATATGTCATTTGAATAGATTCCATGTACATGATATTCTGTGATCCTGACATGCTACATGCATGACGGATTCGAGAAACATGCATTTCTGATTTGGGAGCATGTGGATTAATTATCTTTCATCCTCTATAAATAGAATATTTTCATCAAATACGTGTACTGATTTTCAAAAGCTTTTCCTATCACCAGTTTCGAATTTGTGGATTTTTCACAGGAAAATACTTCTGGAGTGATTTACATCTAATAGATATGTAATTTACATAAATTCGATCAACATGGCATTCCGGGTTCCATACATGATACATGCTTGACGGATTCGACAAACATGCGTTTCTGAGTTGTGATCATGTGGATTACTGACCTTTCTTCCACCAAACAAGTCATGTATAGACTTAGAAATATTTACCCTGGCTTCATAGGTTTTTTCCGTCACCAGTTTCTAAAATCTGAAATTTTGCACAAAAAACACTCTTTGAGAGAATTCTCACCAATACACATATAATTAACATTGTTTACATAAGCATGGCATTCTGTATTCTGATCATGTTTCATGCATCATGGATTCAACAAACATGCAATTCTGAGTTGTGGACATGTGGATGACTGATGTTTCAACCACCAATCAAGTTACACAAGCACTATGAAATATTTACTTTGACTTCGTAGCTTCTTCCTATAACCAGTTTAAAGAATCAAACTTTGCTCCAAGAAAAACACTCTTAAAGACAATTCTACCCTATAGATATGTAATTTGAATAGATTCAATCAACATGATATTCCGTGTTTCGTACATGCTACATGCATGACGGATTCGACAAAGATGCATTTCTGAGTTGAGAGCATGTGGATTACTGATATTTCCTCCTCTATAAAAGGAATATTTTCACCTAGAATCGTGTTCTCATATTTACAAGCTTATTCTTACACCAGTTTTGAATTCGTGCATTTTGCACAGAAAAGTACTTCTGGAGCGATTTCAAACTAATAGATATGTAATTTACATAAATACGATCAACATGGCATTCCGGGTTCTGTACATGCTACATACATGACGGATTTGCAAAGATGCACTCCTGAGTTGAGAACATGTGGATTACTAATCTTTCATCCTCTATAAAAGTAATATTTTCATCTAGAAACGTGTACTCATTTTCAGAAGCATTGCCTAACACCAGTTTCGAATTCGTGCATTTTTCACAGAAAAATACTTCTGGAGCGTTTTACACCTAATAGATTGAAATTTACATAAATTCGATCAACATGGCATTCCGGGTTCCGTACATGCTACATACATGACAGATTTGACAAACATGCGTTTCTGAGTTGTGAGCATGTGGATTACTGAACATTCATCCACCAAACAAGTCTTATAAACACTAAAAACTTTTGACTCTGACTTCATAGGTTTTTACATCACCAATTTATAAAATCTGACATTTTGCACCAAGAAACACTCTTTGAGCGAATTCTGACCAATACCCATGTAATTTACATTGTTTACATAAGCATGGCATTCTGTATTCCGAACATGTTTCATGCATCACGGATTCCACAAACATGCATTTCTGAGTTGAGAACATGTGGATGAATGATGTTTCAATCACCATAAAAGGAACCTATGCACTTTGAAATATTTATTTTGACTTTGTAGCTCTTCCTATCACCAGTTTCAAGAATCACACTTTTATCTCAGATAAACAGTCTTGGAGCGAATACTATCCTATAGATATATAATTTGAATAGATTCCATCAAGATGATATTCAGTGTTCCTGACAATCTACATGCATGACGGATTCGACAAACATGCATTCCTGAATTGGGATCATGTGGATTACTTATCTTTCATCCTCTATAAAAGAAATATTTTCATTAAGTAACGTGTACTCATTTTCACAAGCTTTTCCTAACACCAGGTTCGAATTCGTGCATTTTTCACAGAAAAATACTTCTGGAGCTATTTACACCTAATTGATATGTAATTTACTTAAATTCGATCAACATGGCAACCCGGGTTCCGCACATGATACATGCTTCACGGATTCGACAAACATGCGTTTCTGAGTTGTGAGCATGTGGATTACTGACCTTTCATTCACCAAACAAGGCATATATACACTTAGAAATATTTACTCTGACTTGATAGTTTTTTTCTATCACCAGGTTCTAAAATCAGACATTTTGAACCAGAAAACTCTCGTTGAGCGAATTCTCACCAATACACATGTAATTACATTGTTTACATAACCATGGCATTCCGTGTTCCGAACATGATTCATGCATCACGGATTCAACAAACATGCATTTCTGACTGTGAACATGTGGATGACTGATGTTTCAACCACCAAACAATGAACCTATGCACATTGAAATATATACTTTGACTTTGTAAATTCTTCCCATCACCAGTTTCAAGAATCACAATTTTATCCCAGAAAAACACTCTTTGATCGAATTCTACCCTAGAGATATGCAATTTTAATCGATTCCATCAACATGATATTCCGTGTTCTGTACATGCTACATGCATGACGGATTCGACAAACATGCATTCCTGAGTTGAGAGCATGTGGATTACTTATCTTTCATCCTCAAAATAAAGGAATATTTTCATCTAGAATCGTGTACACATTTTCACAAACTTCCCCTAACACCAGTTTCGAATTCTTGCATTTTTTACAGAAAAATACTTCTGGAGTGATTTCAACCTACTAGATATGCAATTTACATTAATTCGATCAACAAGGCATTCCGGGTTCCATACATGATACATGCAATGTGGATTCGACAAACATGCATTTCTGAGTTGCGAGAATGTGGATTACTAATCTTTCATCCACCAAACAAGGCATATATACACTTAGAAATATTTACTGTGACTTCATAGGTTGTTTCTATCACCAGTATCTAAAATCAGATATTATGCACCATAAAAAAATCTTTGAGCAAATGCTCACCAGACACATGTAAATAACATTGTTTACATAACCATGACATTCCGTATTCTGAACATGATTCATGCATTACAGATTCCACAAGCATGCATTCCTGAGTTGAGAGCATGTGGATAACTCATCTTTCATCCTCAGTAAAAGGAATATTTTCATCTAGAATCGTGTACACATTTTCACAAGCTTTCCCTTACACCAGTTTTGAATTCGTGTATTTTTCACAGAAAAATACTTCTGGGTCGATTTCAACCTACTAGATATGTAATTTACATAAATTCGACCAACATGGCGTTCCGGGTTCCATACATGTTACATGCATGACGGATTTGACAAACATGCATTTCTGAGTTGCGAGAATTTGGATTACTAAACTTTCATCCACCAAACAAGGCATATATACACTTAGAAATATTTACTCTGACTTCATAGGTTGTTTCTATCTCCAGTTTCTAAAATCAGATATTTTGCACCATAAAAAACTCTTTGAGCAAATGCTCACCATACACATGTAATTTACATTTTTTACATAACCATGACATTCCATTTTCTAACATGTTTCATGCATTACAGATTCCACAAATATGCATTTCTGAGTTGTGAACATGTGGATGAATGATGTTTCAACCACCATAAAGGAACCTATGCACTTTGAAATATTTACTTTGACTTCGTAGCTCTTCCTATCACCAGTTTCAAGAATCAAACTTTTATCTCAGAAAAACACTCTTGGAGCTAATACTATCCTATAGATATGTCATTTGAATAGATTCCATGTACATGATATTCTGTGATCCTGACATGCTACATGCATGACGGATTCGAGAAACATGCATTTCTGATTTGGGAGCATGTGGATTAATTATCTTTCATCCTCTATAAATAGAATATTTTCATCAAATACGTGTACTGATTTTCAAAAGCTTTTCCTATCACCAGTTTCGAATTTGTGGATTTTTCACAGGAAAATACTTCTGGAGTGATTTACATCTAATAGATATGTAATTTACATAAATTCGATCAACATGGCATTCCGGGTTCCATACATGATACATGCTTGACGGATTCGACAAAGATGCGTTTCTGAGTTGTGATCATGTGGATTACTGACCTTTCTTCCACCAAACAAGTCATGTATAGACTTAGAAATATTTACCCTGGCTTCATAGGTTTTTTCCGTCACCAGTTTCTAAAATCTGAAATTTTGCACAAAAAACACTCTTTGAGAGAATTCTCACCAATACACATATAATTAACATTGTTTACATAAGCATGGCATTCTGTATTCTGATCATGTTTCATGCATCATGGATTCAACAAACATGCAATTCTGAGTTGTGGACATGTGGATGACTGATGTTTCAACCACCAATCAAGTTACACAAGCACTATGAAATATTTACTTTGACTTCGTAGCTTCTTCCTATAACCAGTTTAAAGAATCAAACTTTGCTCCCAGAAAAACACTCTTAAAGACAATTCTACCCTATAGATATGTAATTTGAATAGATTCAATCAACATGATATTCCGTGTTTCGTACATGCTACATGCATGACGGATTCGACAAAGATGCATTTCTGAGTTGAGAGCATGTGGATTACTGATATTTCCTCCTCTATAAAAGGAATATTTTCACCTAGAATCGTGTTCTCATATTTACAAGCTTATTCTTACACCAGTTTTGAATTCGTGCATTTTGCACAGAAAAGTACTTCTGGAGCGATTTCAAACTAATAGATATGTAATTTACATAAATACGATCAACATGGCATTCCGGGTTCTGTACATGCTACATACATGACGGATTTGCAAAGATGCACTCCTGAGTTGAGAACATGTGGATTACTAATCTTTCATCCTCTATAAAAGTAATATTTTCATCTAGAAACGTGTACTCATTTTCAGAAGCATTGCCTAACACCAGTTTCGAATTCGTGCATTTTTCACAGAAAAATACTTCTGGAGCGTTTTACACCTAATAGATTGAAATTTACATAAATTCGATCAACATGGCATTCCGGGTTCCGTACATGCTACATACATGACAGATTTGACAAACATGCGTTTCTGAGTTGTGAGCATGTGGATTACTGAACATTCATCCACCAAACAAGTCTTATAAACACTAAAAACTTTTGACTCTGACTTCATAGGTTTTTACATCACCAATTTATAAAATCTGACATTTTGCGCCAAGAAACACTCTTTGAGCGAATTCTGACCAATACCCATGTAATTTACATTGTTTACATAAGCATGGCATTCTGTATTCCGAACATGTTTCATGCATCACGGATTCCACAAACATGCATTTCTGAGTTGAGAACATGTGGATGAATGATGTTTCAATCACCATAAAAGGAACCTATGCACTTTGAAATATTTATTTTGACTTTGTAGCTCTTCCTATCACCAGTTTCAAGAATCACACTTTTATCTCAGATAAACAGTCTTGGAGCGAATACTATCCTATAGATATATAATTTGAATAGATTCCATCAAGATGATATTCAGTGTTCCTGACAATCTACATGCATGACGGATTCGACAAACATGCATTCCTGAATTGGGATCATGTGGATTACTTATCTTTCATCCTCTATAAAAGAAATATTTTCATTAAATAACGTGTACTCATTTTCACAAGCTTTTCCTAACACCAGGTTCGAATTCGTGCATTTTTCACAGAAAAATACTTCTGGAGCTATTTACACCTAATAGATATGTAATTTACTTAAATTCGATCAACATGGCAACCCGGGTTCCGCACATGATACATGCTTCACGGATTCGACAAACATGCGTTTCTGAGTTGTGAGCATGTGGATTACTGACCTTTCATTCACCAAACAAGGCATATATACACTTAGAAATATTTACTCTGACTTGATAGTTTTTTTCTATCACCAGGTTCTAAAATCAGACATTTTGAACCAGAAAACTCTCGTTGAGCGAATTCTCACCAATACACATGTAATTACATTGTTTACATAACCATGGCATTCCGTGTTCCGAACATGATTCATGCATCACGGATTCAACAAACATGCATTTCTGACTGTGAACATGTGGATGACTGATGTTTCAACCACCAAACAATGAACCTATGCACATTGAAATATATACTTTGACTTTGTAAATTCTTCCCATCACCAGTTTCAAGAATCACAATTTTATCCCAGAAAAACACTCTTTGATCGAATTCTACCCTAGAGATATGCAATTTTAATCGATTCCATCAACATGATATTCCGTGTTCTGTACATGCTACATGCATGACGGATTCGACAAACATGCATTCCTGAGTTGAGAGCATGTGGATTACTTATCTTTCATCCTCAAAATAAAGGAATATTTTCATCTAGAATCGTGTACACATTTTCACAAACTTCCCCTAACACCAGTTTCGAATTCTTGCATTTTTTACAGAAAAATACTTCTGGAGTGATTTCAACCTACTAGATATGCAATTTACATTAATTCGATCAACAAGGCATTCCGGGTTCCATACATGCTACATGCAATGTGGATTCGACAAACATGCATTTCTGAGTTGCGAGAATGTGGATTACTAATCTTTCATCCACCAAACAAGGCATATATACACTTAGAAATATTTACTGTGACTTCATAGGTTGTTTCTATCACCAGTATCTAAAATCAGATATTTTGCACCATAAAAAAATCTTTGAGCAAATGCTCACCAGACACATGTAATTAACATTGTTTACATAACCATGACATTCCGTATTCTGAACATGTTTCATGCATTACAGATTCCACAAGCATGCATTCCTGAGTTGAGAGCATGTGGATAACTCATCTTTCATCCTCAGTAAAAGGAATATTTTCATCTAGAATCGTGTACACATTTTCACAAGCTTTCCCTTACACCAGTTTTGAATTCGTGTATTTTTCACAGAAAAATACTTCTGGGTCGATTTCAACCTACTAGATATGTAATTTACATAAATTCGATCAACATGGCATTCCGGGTTCCATACATGATACATGCTTGACGGATTCGACAAACATGCGTTTCTGAGTTGTGATCATGTGGATTACTGACCTTTCTTCCACCAAACAAGTCATGTATAGACTTAGAAATATTTACCCTGGCTTCATAGGTTTTTTCCGTCACCAGTTTCTAAAATCTGAAATTTTGCACAAAAAACACTCTTTGAGAGAATTCTCACCAATACACATATAATTAACATTGTTTACATAAGCATGGCATTCTGTATTCTGATCATGTTTCATGCATCATGGATTCAACAAACATGCAATTCTGAGTTGTGGACATGTGGATGACTGATGTTTCAACCACCAATCAAGTTACACAAGCACTATGAAATATTTACTTTGACTTCGTAGCTTCTTCCTATAACCAGTTTAAAAATCAAACTTTGCTCCCAGAAAAACACTCTTAAAGACAATTCTACCCTATAGATATGTAATTTGAATAGATTCAATCAACATGATATTCCGTGTTTCGTACATGCTACATGCATGACGGATTCGACAAAGATGCATTTCTGAGTTGAGAGCATGTGGATTACTGATATTTCCTCCTCTATAAAAGGAATATTTTCACCTAGAATCGTGTTCTCATATTTACAAGCTTATTCTTACACCAGTTTTGAATTCGTGCATTTTGCACAGAAAAGTACTTCTGGAGCGATTTCAAACTAATAGATATGTAATTTACATAAATACGATCAACATGGCATTCCGGGTTCTGTACATGCTACATACATGATGGATTTGCAAAGATGCACTCCTGAGTTGAGAACATGTGGATTACTAATCTTTCATCCTCTATAAAAGTAATATTTTCATCTAGAAACGTGTACTCATTTTCAGAAGCATTGCCTAACACCAGTTTCGAATTCGTGCATTTTTCACAGAAAAATACTTCTGGAGCGTTTTACACCTAATAGATTGAAATTTACATAAATTCGATCAACATGGCATTCCGGGTTCCGTACATGCTACATACATGACAGATTTGACAAACATGCGTTTCTGAGTTGTGAGCATGTGGATTACTGAACATTCATCCACCAAACAAGTCTTATAAACACTAAAAACTTTTGACTCTGACTTCATAGGTTTTTACATCACCAATTTATAAAATCTGACATTTTGCGCCAAGAAACACTCTTTGAGCGAATTCTGACCAATACCCATGTAATTTACATTGTTTACATAAGCATGGCATTCTGTATTCCGAACATGTTTCATGCATCACGGATTCCACAAACATGCATTTCTGAGTTGAGAACATGTGGATGAATGATGTTTCAATCACCATAAAAGGAACCTATGCACTTTGAAATATTTATTTTGACTTTGTAGCTCTTCCTATCACCAGTTTCAAGAATCACACTTTTATCTCAGATAAACAGTCTTGGAGCGAATACTATCCTATAGATATATAATTTGAATAGATTCCATCAAGATGATATTCAGTGTTCCTGACAATCTACATGCATGACGGATTCGACAAACATGCATTCCTGAATTGGGATCATGTGGATTACTTATCTTTCATCCTCTATAAAAGAAATATTTTCATTAAGTAACGTGTACTCATTTTCACAAGCTTTTCCTAACACCAGGTTCGAATTCGTGCATTTTTCACAGAAAAATACTTCTGGAGCTATTTACACCTAATTGATATGTAATTTACTTAAATTCGATCAACATGGCAACCCGGGTTCCGCACATGATACATGCTTCACGGATTCGACAAACATGCGTTTCTGAGTTGTGAGCATGTGGATTACTGACCTTTCATTCACCAAACAAGGCATATATACACTTAGAAATATTTACTCTGACTTGATAGTTTTTTTCTATCACCAGGTTCTAAAATCAGACATTTTGAACCAGAAAACTCTCGTTGAGCGAATTCTCACCAATACACATGTAATTACATTGTTTACATAACCATGGCATTCCGTGTTCCGAACATGATTCATGCATCACGGATTCAACAAACATGCATTTCTGACTGTGAACATGTGGATGACTGATGTTTCAACCACCAAACAATGAACCTATGCACATTGAAATATATACTTTGACTTTGTAAATTCTTCCCATCACCAGTTTCAAGAATCACAATTTTATCCCAGAAAAACACTCTTTGATCGAATTCTACCCTAGAGATATGCAATTTTAATCGATTCCATCAACATGATATTCCGTGTTCTGTACATGCTACATGCATGACGGATTCGACAAACATGCATTCCTGAGTTGAGAGCATGTGGATTACTTATCTTTCATCCTCAAAATAAAGGAATATTTTCATCTAGAATCGTGTACACATTTTCACAAACTTCCCCTAACACCAGTTTCGAATTCTTGCATTTTTTACAGAAAAATACTTCTGGAGTGATTTCAAACTACTAGATATGCAATTTACATTAATTCGATCAACAAGGCATTCCGGGTTCCATACATGCTACATGCAATGTGGATTCGACAAACATGCATTTCTGAGTTGCGAGAATGTGGATTACTAATCTTTCATCCACCAAACAAGGCATATATACACTTAGAAATATTTACTGTGACTTCATAGGTTGTTTCTATCACCAGTATCTAAAATCAGATATTTTGCACCATAAAAAAATCTTTGAGCAAATGCTCACCAGACACATGTAATTAACATTGTTTACATAACCATGACATTCCGTATTCTGAACATGTTTCATGCATTACAGATTCCACAAGCATGCATTCCTGAGTTGAGAGCATGTGGATAACTCATCTTTCATCCTCAGTAAAAGGAATATTTTCATCTAGAATCGTGTACACATTTTCACAAGCTTTCCCTTACACCAGTTTTGAATTCGTGTATTTTTCACAGAAAAATACTTCTGGGTCGATTTCAACCTACTAGATATGTAATTTACATAAATTCGATCAACATGGCATTCCGGGTTCCATACATGATACATGCTTGACGGATTCGACAAACATGCGTTTCTGAGTTGTGATCATGTGGATTACTGACCTTTCTTCCACCAAACAAGTCATGTATAGACTTAGAAATATTTACCCTGGCTTCATAGGTTTTTTCCGTCACCAGTTTCTAAAATCTGAAATTTTGCACAAAAAACACTCTTTGAGAGAATTCTCACCAATACACATATAATTAACATTGTTTACATAAGCATGGCATTCTGTATTCTGATCATGTTTCATGCATCATGGATTCAACAAACATGCAATTCTGAGTTGTGGACATGTGGATGACTGATGTTTCAACCACCAATCAAGTTACACAAGCACTATGAAATATTTACTTTGACTTCGTAGCTTCTTCCTATAACCAGTTTAAAGAATCAAACTTTGCTCCCAGAAAAACACTCTTAAAGACAATTCTACCCTATAGATATGTAATTTGAATAGATTCAATCAACATGATATTCCGTGTTTCGTACATGCTACATGCATGACGGATTCGACAAAGATGCATTTCTGAGTTGAGAGCATGTGGATTACTGATATTTCCTCCTCTATAAAAGGAATATTTTCACCTAGAATCGTGTTCTCATATTTACAAGCTTATTCTTACACCAGTTTTGAATTCGTGCATTTTGCACAGAAAAGTACTTCTGGAGCGATTTCAAACTAATAGATATGTAATTTACATAAATACGATCAACATGGCATTCCGGGTTCTGTACATGCTACATACATGACGGATTTGCAAAGATGCACTCCTGAGTTGAGAACATGTGGATTACTAATCTTTCATCCTCTATAAAAGTAATATTTTCATCTAGAAACGTGTACTCATTTTCAGAAGCATTGCCTAACACCAGTTTCGAATTCGTGCATTTTTCACAGAAAAATACTTCTGGAGCGTTTTACACCTAATAGATTGAAATTTACATAAATTCGATCAACATGGCATTCCGGGTTCCGTACATGCTACATACATGACAGATTTGACAAACATGCGTTTCTGAGTTGTGAGCATGTGGATTACTGAACATTCATCCACCAAACAAGTCTTATAAACACTAAAAACTTTTGACTCTGACTTCATAGGTTTTTACATCACCAATTTATAAAATCTGACATTTTGCGCCAAGAAACACTCTTTGAGCGAATTCTGACCAATACCCATGTAATTTACATTGTTTACATAAGCATGGCATTCTGTATTCCGAACATGTTTCATGCATCACGGATTCCACAAACATGCATTTCTGAGTTGAGAACATGTGGATGAATGATGTTTCAATCACCATAAAAGGAACCTATGCACTTTGAAATATTTATTTTGACTTTGTAGCTCTTCCTATCACCAGTTTCAAGAATCACACTTTTATCTCAGATAAACAGTCTTGGAGCGAATACTATCCTATAGATATATAATTTGAATAGATTCCATCAAGATGATATTCAGTGTTCCTGACAATCTACATGCATGACGGATTCGACAAACATGCATTCCTGAATTGGGATCATGTGGATTACTTATCTTTCATCCTCTATAAAAGAAATATTTTCATTAAGTAACGTGTACTCATTTTCACAAGCTTTTCCTAACACCAGGTTCGAATTCGTGCATTTTTCACTGAAAAATACTTCTGGAGCTATTTACACCTAATTGATATGTAATTTACTTAAATTCGATCAACATGGCAACCCGGGTTCCGCACATGATACATGCTTCACGGATTCGACAAACATGCGTTTCTGAGTTGTGAGCATGTGGATTACTGACCTTTCATTCACCAAACAAGGCATATATACACTTAGAAATATTTACTCTGACTTGATAGTTTTTTTCTATCACCAGGTTCTAAAATCAGACATTTTGAACCAGAAAACTCTCGTTGAGCGAATTCTCACCAATACACATGTAATTACATTGTTTACATAACCATGGCATTCCGTGTTCCGAACATGATTCATGCATCACGGATTCAACAAACATGCATTTCTGACTGTGAACATGTGGATGACTGATGTTTCAACCACCAAACAATGAACCTATGCACATTGAAATATATACTTTGACTTTGTAAATTCTTCCCATCACCAGTTTCAAGAATCACAATTTTATCCCAGAAAAACACTCTTTGATCGAATTCTACCCTAGAGATATGCAATTTTAATCGATTCCATCAACATGATATTCCGTGTTCTGTACATGCTACATGCATGACGGATTCGACAAACATGCATTCCTGAGTTGAGAGCATGTGGATTACTTATCTTTCATCCTCAAAATAAAGGAATATTTTCATCTAGAATCGTGTACACATTTTCACAAACTTCCCCTAACACCAGTTTCGAATTCTTGCATTTTTTACAGAAAAATACTTCTGGAGTGATTTCAACCTACTAGATATGCAATTTACATTAATTCGATCAACAAGGCATTCCGGGTTCCATACATGCTACATGCAATGTGGATTCGACAAACATGCATTTCTGAGTTGCGAGAATGTGGATTACTAATCTTTCATCCACCAAACAAGGCATATATACACTTAGAAATATTTACTGTGACTTCATAGGTTGTTTCTATCACCAGTATCTAAAATCAGATATTTTGCACCATAAAAAAATCTTTGAGCAAATGCTCACCAGACACATGTAATTAACATTGTTTACATAACCATGACATTCCGTATTCTGAACATGTTTCATGCATTACAGATTCCACAAGCATGCATTCCTGAGTTGAGAGCATGTGGATAACTCATCTTTCATCCTCAGTAAAAGGAATATTTTCATCTAGAATCGTGTACACATTTTCACAAGCTTTCCCTTACACCAGTTTTGAATTCGTGTATTTTTCACAGAAAAATACTTCTGGGTCGATTTCAACCTACTAGATATGTAATTTACATAAATTCGATCAACATGGCATTCCGGGTTCCATACATGATACATGCTTGACGGATTCGACAAACATGCGTTTCTGAGTTGTGATCATGTGGATTACTGACCTTTCTTCCACCAAACAAGTCATGTATAGACTTAGAAATATTTACCCTGGCTTCATAGGTTTTTTCCGTCACCAGTTTCTAAAATCTGAAATTTTGCACAAAAAACACTCTTTGAGAGAATTCTCACCAATACACATATAATTAACATTGTTTACATAAGCATGGCATTCTGTATTCTGATCATGTTTCATGCATCATGGATTCAACAAACATGCAATTCTGAGTTGTGGACATGTGGATGACTGATGTTTCAACCACCAATCAAGTTACACAAGCACTATGAAATATTTACTTTGACTTCGTAGCTTCTTCCTATAACCAGTTTAAAAATCAAACTTTGCTCCCAGAAAAACACTCTTAAAGACAATTCTACCCTATAGATATGTAATTTGAATAGATTCAATCAACATGATATTCCGTGTTTCGTACATGCTACATGCATGACGGATTCGACAAAGATGCATTTCTGAGTTGAGAGCATGTGGATTACTGATATTTCCTCCTCTATAAAAGGAATATTTTCACCTAGAATCGTGTTCTCATATTTACAAGCTTATTCTTACACCAGTTTTGAATTCGTGCATTTTGCACAGAAAAGTACTTCTGGAGCGATTTCAAACTAATAGATATGTAATTTACATAAATACGATCAACATGGCATTCCGGGTTCTGTACATGCTACATACATGACGGATTTGCAAAGATGCACTCCTGAGTTGAGAACATGTGGATTACTAATCTTTCATCCTCTATAAAAGTAATATTTTCATCTAGAAACGTGTACTCATTTTCAGAAGCATTGCCTAACACCAGTTTCGAATTCGTGCATTTTTCACAGAAAAATACTTCTGGAGCGTTTTACACCTAATAGATTGAAATTTACATAAATTCGATCAACATGGCATTCCGGGTTCCGTACATGCTACATACATGACAGATTTGACAAACATGCGTTTCTGAGTTGTGAGCATGTGGATTACTGAACATTCATCCACCAAACAAGTCTTATAAACACTAAAAACTTTTGACTCTGACTTCATAGGTTTTTACATCACCAATTTATAAAATCTGACATTTTGCGCCAAGAAACACTCTTTGAGCGAATTCTGACCAATACCCATGTAATTTACATTGTTTACATAAGCATGGCATTCTGTATTCCGAACATGTTTCATGCATCACGGATTCCACAAACATGCATTTCTGAGTTGAGAACATGTGGATGAATGATGTTTCAATCACCATAAAAGGAACCTATGCACTTTGAAATATTTATTTTGACTTTGTAGCTCTTCCTATCACCAGTTTCAAGAATCACACTTTTATCTCAGATAAACAGTCTTGGAGCGAATACTATCCTATAGATATATAATTTGAATAGATTCCATCAAGATGATATTCAGTGTTCCTGACAATCTACATGCATGACGGATTCGACAAACATGCATTCCTGAATTGGGATCATGTGGATTACTTATCTTTCATCCTCTATAAAAGAAATATTTTCATTAAATAACGTGTACTCATTTTCACAAGCTTTTCCTAACACCAGGTTCGAATTCGTGCATTTTTCACAGAAAAATACTTCTGGAGCTATTTACACCTAATAGATATGTAATTTACTTAAATTCGATCAACATGGCAACCCGGGTTCCGCACATGATACATGCTTCACGGATTCGACAAACATGCGTTTCTGAGTTGTGAGCATGTGGATTACTGACCTTTCATTCACCAAACAAGGCATATATACACTTAGAAATATTTACTCTGACTTGATAGTTTTTTTCTATCACCAGGTTCTAAAATCAGACATTTTGAACCAGAAAACTCTCGTTGAGCGAATTCTCACCAATACACATGTAATTACATTGTTTACATAACCATGGCATTCCGTGTTCCGAACATGATTCATGCATCACGGATTCAACAAACATGCATTTCTGACTGTGAACATGTGGATGACTGATGTTTCAACCACCAAACAATGAACCTATGCACATTGAAATATATACTTTGACTTTGTAAATTCTTCCCATCACCAGTTTCAAGAATCACAATTTTATCCCAGAAAAACACTCTTTGATCGAATTCTACCCTAGAGATATGCAATTTTAATCGATTCCATCAACATGATATTCCGTGTTCTGTACATGCTACATGCATGACGGATTCGACAAACATGCATTCCTGAGTTGAGAGCATGTGGATTACTTATCTTTCATCCTCAAAATAAAGGAATATTTTCATCTAGAATCGTGTACACATTTTCACAAACTTCCCCTAACACCAGTTTCGAATTCTTGCATTTTTTACAGAAAAATACTTCTGGAGTGATTTCAACCTACTAGATATGCAATTTACATTAATTCGATCAACAAGGCATTCCGGGTTCCATACATGCTACATGCAATGTGGATTCGACAAACATGCATTTCTGAGTTGCGAGAATGTGGATTACTAATCTTTCATCCACCAAACAAGGCATATATACACTTAGAAATATTTACTGTGACTTCATAGGTTGTTTCTATCACCAGTATCTAAAATCAGATATTTTGCACCATAAAAAAATCTTTGAGCAAATGCTCACCAGACACATGTAATTAACATTGTTTACATAACCATGACATTCCGTATTCTGAACATGTTTCATGCATTACAGATTCCACAAGCATGCATTCCTGAGTTGAGAGCATGTGGATAACTCATCTTTCATCCTCAGTAAAAGGAATATTTTCATCTAGAATCGTGTACACATTTTCACAAGCTTTCCCTTACACCAGTTTTGAATTCGTGTATTTTTCACAGAAAAATACTTCTGGGTCGATTTCAACCTACTAGATATGTAATTTACATAAATTCGATCAACATGGCATTCCGGGTTCCATACATGATACATGCTTGACGGATTCGACAAACATGCGTTTCTGAGTTGTGATCATGTGGATTACTGACCTTTCTTCCACCAAACAAGTCATGTATAGACTTAGAAATATTTACCCTGGCTTCATAGGTTTTTTCCGTCACCAGTTTCTAAAATCTGAAATTTTGCACAAAAAACACTCTTTGAGAGAATTCTCACCAATACACATATAATTAACATTGTTTACATAAGCATGGCATTCTGTATTCTGATCATGTTTCATGCATCATGGATTCAACAAACATGCAATTCTGAGTTGTGGACATGTGGATGACTGATGTTTCAACCACCAATCAAGTTACACAAGCACTATGAAATATTTACTTTGACTTCGTAGCTTCTTCCTATAACCAGTTTAAAAATCAAACTTTGCTCCCAGAAAAACACTCTTAAAGACAATTCTACCCTATAGATATGTAATTTGAATAGATTCAATCAACATGATATTCCGTGTTTCGTACATGCTACATGCATGACGGATTCGACAAAGATGCATTTCTGAGTTGAGAGCATGTGGATTACTGATATTTCCTCCTCTATAAAAGGAATATTTTCACCTAGAATCGTGTTCTCATATTTACAAGCTTATTCTTACACCAGTTTTGAATTCGTGCATTTTGCACAGAAAAGTACTTCTGGAGCGATTTCAAACTAATAGATATGTAATTTACATAAATACGATCAACATGGCATTCCGGGTTCTGTACATGCTACATACATGATGGATTTGCAAAGATGCACTCCTGAGTTGAGAACATGTGGATTACTAATCTTTCATCCTCTATAAAAGTAATATTTTCATCTAGAAACGTGTACTCATTTTCAGAAGCATTGCCTAACACCAGTTTCGAATTCGTGCATTTTTCACAGAAAAATACTTCTGGAGCGTTTTACACCTAATAGATTGAAATTTACATAAATTCGATCAACATGGCATTCCGGGTTCCGTACATGCTACATACATGACAGATTTGACAAACATGCGTTTCTGAGTTGTGAGCATGTGGATTACTGAACATTCATCCACCAAACAAGTCTTATAAACACTAAAAACTTTTGACTCTGACTTCATAGGTTTTTACATCACCAATTTATAAAATCTGACATTTTGCGCCAAGAAACACTCTTTGAGCGAATTCTGACCAATACCCATGTAATTTACATTGTTTACATAAGCATGGCATTCTGTATTCCGAACATGTTTCATGCATCACGGATTCCACAAACATGCATTTCTGAGTTGAGAACATGTGGATGAATGATGTTTCAATCACCATAAAAGGAACCTATGCACTTTGAAATATTTATTTTGACTTTGTAGCTCTTCCTATCACCAGTTTCAAGAATCACACTTTTATCTCAGATAAACAGTCTTGGAGCGAATACTATCCTATAGATATATAATTTGAATAGATTCCATCAAGATGATATTCAGTGTTCCTGACAATCTACATGCATGACGGATTCGACAAACATGCATTCCTGAATTGGGATCATGTGGATTACTTATCTTTCATCCTCTATAAAAGAAATATTTTCATTAAGTAACGTGTACTCATTTTCACAAGCTTTTCCTAACACCAGGTTCGAATTCGTGCATTTTTCACAGAAAAATACTTCTGGAGCTATTTACACCTAATTGATATGTAATTTACTTAAATTCGATCAACATGGCAACCCGGGTTCCGCACATGATACATGCTTCACGGATTCGACAAACATGCGTTTCTGAGTTGTGAGCATGTGGATTACTGACCTTTCATTCACCAAACAAGGCATATATACACTTAGAAATATTTACTCTGACTTGATAGTTTTTTTCTATCACCAGGTTCTAAAATCAGACATTTTGAACCAGAAAACTCTCGTTGAGCGAATTCTCACCAATACACATGTAATTACATTGTTTACATAACCATGGCATTCCGTGTTCCGAACATGATTCATGCATCACGGATTCAACAAACATGCAT
The DNA here is from genome assembly GCF_048564905.1 of Vicugna pacos. Lineage (NCBI taxonomy): Eukaryota > Metazoa > Chordata > Mammalia > Artiodactyla > Camelidae > Vicugna > Vicugna pacos. Next base: position 3,197,914 of record NC_133017.1, read on the forward strand.
TTCTGACTGTGAACATGTGGATGACTGATGTTTCAACCACCAAACAATGAACCTATGCACATTGAAATATATACTTTGACTTTGTAAATTCTTCCCATCACCAGTTTCAAGAATCACAATTTTATCCCAGAAAAACACTCTTTGATCGAATTCTACCCTAGAGATATGCAATTTTAATCGATTCCATCAACATGATATTCCGTGTTCTGTACATGCTACATGCATGACGGATTCGACAAACATGCATTCCTGAGTTGAGAGCATGTGGATTACTTATCTTTCATCCTCAAAATAAAGGAATATTTTCATCTAGAATCGTGTACACATTTTCACAAACTTCCCCTAACACCAGTTTCGAATTCTTGCATTTTTTACAGAAAAATACTTCTGGAGTGATTTCAAACTACTAGATATGCAATTTACATTAATTCGATCAACAAGGCATTCCGGGTTCCATACATGCTACATGCAATGTGGATTCGACAAACATGCATTTCTGAGTTGCGAGAATGTGGATTACTAATCTTTCATCCACCAAACAAGGCATATATACACTTAGAAATATTTACTGTGACTTCATAGGTTGTTTCTATCACCAGTATCTAAAATCAGATATTTTGCACCATAAAAAAATCTTTGAGCAAATGCTCACCAGACACATGTAATTAACATTGTTTACATAACCATGACATTCCGTATTCTGAACATGTTTCATGCATTACAGATTCCACAAGCATGCATTCCTGAGTTGAGAGCATGTGGATAACTCATCTTTCATCCTCAGTAAAAGGAATATTTTCATCTAGAATCGTGTACACATTTTCACAAGCTTTCCCTTACACCAGTTTTGAATTCGTGTATTTTTCACAGAAAAATACTTCTGGGTCGATTTCAACCTACTAGATATGTAATTTACATAAATTCGATCAACATGGCATTCCGGGTTCCATACATGATACATGCTTGACGGATTCGACAAACATGCGTTTCTGAGTTGTGATCATGTGGATTACTGACCTTTCTTCCACCAAACAAGTCATGTATAGACTTAGAAATATTTACCCTGGCTTCATAGGTTTTTTCCGTCACCAGTTTCTAAAATCTGAAATTTTGCACAAAAAACACTCTTTGAGAGAATTCTCACCAATACACATATAATTAACATTGTTTACATAAGCATGGCATTCTGTATTCTGATCATGTTTCATGCATCATGGATTCAACAAACATGCAATTCTGAGTTGTGGACATGTGGATGACTGATGTTTCAACCACCAATCAAGTTACACAAGCACTATGAAATATTTACTTTGACTTCGTAGCTTCTTCCTATAACCAGTTTAAAGAATCAAACTTTGCTCCCAGAAAAACACTCTTAAAGACAATTCTACCCTATAGATATGTAATTTGAATAGATTCAATCAACATGATATTCCGTGTTTCGTACATGCTACATGCATGACGGATTCGACAAAGATGCATTTCTGAGTTGAGAGCATGTGGATTACTGATATTTCCTCCTCTATAAAAGGAATATTTTCACCTAGAATCGTGTTCTCATATTTACAAGCTTATTCTTACACCAGTTTTGAATTCGTGCATTTTGCACAGAAAAGTACTTCTGGAGCGATTTCAAACTAATAGATATGTAATTTACATAAATACGATCAACATGGCATTCCGGGTTCTGTACATGCTACATACATGACGGATTTGCAAAGATGCACTCCTGAGTTGAGAACATGTGGATTACTAATCTTTCATCCTCTATAAAAGTAATATTTTCATCTAGAAACGTGTACTCATTTTCAGAAGCATTGCCTAACACCAGTTTCGAATTCGTGCATTTTTCACAGAAAAATACTTCTGGAGCGTTTTACACCTAATAGATTGAAATTTACATAAATTCGATCAACATGGCATTCCGGGTTCCGTACATGCTACATACATGACAGATTTGACAAACATGCGTTTCTGAGTTGTGAGCATGTGGATTACTGAACATTCATCCACCAAACAAGTCTTATAAACACTAAAAACTTTTGACTCTGACTTCATAGGTTTTTACATCACCAATTTATAAAATCTGACATTTTGCGCCAAGAAACACTCTTTGAGCGAATTCTGACCAATACCCATGTAATTTACATTGTTTACATAAGCATGGCATTCTGTATTCCGAACATGTTTCATGCATCACGGATTCCACAAACATGCATTTCTGAGTTGAGAACATGTGGATGAATGATGTTTCAATCACCATAAAAGGAACCTATGCACTTTGAAATATTTATTTTGACTTTGTAGCTCTTCCTATCACCAGTTTCAAGAATCACACTTTTATCTCAGATAAACAGTCTTGGAGCGAATACTATCCTATAGATATATAATTTGAATAGATTCCATCAAGATGATATTCAGTGTTCCTGACAATCTACATGCATGACGGATTCGACAAACATGCATTCCTGAATTGGGATCATGTGGATTACTTATCTTTCATCCTCTATAAAAGAAATATTTTCATTAAGTAACGTGTACTCATTTTCACAAGCTTTTCCTAACACCAGGTTCGAATTCGTGCATTTTTCACTGAAAAATACTTCTGGAGCTATTTACACCTAATTGATATGTAATTTACTTAAATTCGATCAACATGGCAACCCGGGTTCCGCACATGATACATGCTTCACGGATTCGACAAACATGCGTTTCTGAGTTGTGAGCATGTGGATTACTGACCTTTCATTCACCAAACAAGGCATATATACACTTAGAAATATTTACTCTGACTTGATAGTTTTTTTCTATCACCAGGTTCTAAAATCAGACATTTTGAACCAGAAAACTCTCGTTGAGCGAATTCTCACCAATACACATGTAATTACATTGTTTACATAACCATGGCATTCCGTGTTCCGAACATGATTCATGCATCACGGATTCAACAAACATGCATTTCTGACTGTGAACATGTGGATGACTGATGTTTCAACCACCAAACAATGAACCTATGCACATTGAAATATATACTTTGACTTTGTAAATTCTTCCCATCACCAGTTTCAAGAATCACAATTTTATCCCAGAAAAACACTCTTTGATCGAATTCTACCCTAGAGATATGCAATTTTAATCGATTCCATCAACATGATATTCCGTGTTCTGTACATGCTACATGCATGACGGATTCGACAAACATGCATTCCTGAGTTGAGAGCATGTGGATTACTTATCTTTCATCCTCAAAATAAAGGAATATTTTCATCTAGAATCGTGTACACATTTTCACAAACTTCCCCTAACACCAGTTTCGAATTCTTGCATTTTTTACAGAAAAATACTTCTGGAGTGATTTCAACCTACTAGATATGCAATTTACATTAATTCGATCAACAAGGCATTCCGGGTTCCATACATGCTACATGCAATGTGGATTCGACAAACATGCATTTCTGAGTTGCGAGAATGTGGATTACTAATCTTTCATCCACCAAACAAGGCATATATACACTTAGAAATATTTACTGTGACTTCATAGGTTGTTTCTATCACCAGTATCTAAAATCAGATATTTTGCACCATAAAAAAATCTTTGAGCAAATGCTCACCAGACACATGTAATTAACATTGTTTACATAACCATGACATTCCGTATTCTGAACATGTTTCATGCATTACAGATTCCACAAGCATGCATTCCTGAGTTGAGAGCATGTGGATAACTCATCTTTCATCCTCAGTAAAAGGAATATTTTCATCTAGAATCGTGTACACATTTTCACAAGCTTTCCCTTACACCAGTTTTGAATTCGTGTATTTTTCACAGAAAAATACTTCTGGGTCGATTTCAACCTACTAGATATGTAATTTACATAAATTCGATCAACATGGCATTCCGGGTTCCATACATGATACATGCTTGACGGATTCGACAAACATGCGTTTCTGAGTTGTGATCATGTGGATTACTGACCTTTCTTCCACCAAACAAGTCATGTATAGACTTAGAAATATTTACCCTGGCTTCATAGGTTTTTTCCGTCACCAGTTTCTAAAATCTGAAATTTTGCACAAAAAACACTCTTTGAGAGAATTCTCACCAATACACATATAATTAACATTGTTTACATAAGCATGGCATTCTGTATTCTGATCATGTTTCATGCATCATGGATTCAACAAACATGCAATTCTGAGTTGTGGACATGTGGATGACTGATGTTTCAACCACCAATCAAGTTACACAAGCACTATGAAATATTTACTTTGACTTCGTAGCTTCTTCCTATAACCAGTTTAAAAATCAAACTTTGCTCCCAGAAAAACACTCTTAAAGACAATTCTACCCTATAGATATGTAATTTGAATAGATTCAATCAACATGATATTCCGTGTTTCGTACATGCTACATGCATGACGGATTCGACAAAGATGCATTTCTGAGTTGAGAGCATGTGGATTACTGATATTTCCTCCTCTATAAAAGGAATATTTTCACCTAGAATCGTGTTCTCATATTTACAAGCTTATTCTTACACCAGTTTTGAATTCGTGCATTTTGCACAGAAAAGTACTTCTGGAGCGATTTCAAACTAATAGATATGTAATTTACATAAATACGATCAACATGGCATTCCGGGTTCTGTACATGCTACATACATGATGGATTTGCAAAGATGCACTCCTGAGTTGAGAACATGTGGATTACTAATCTTTCATCCTCTATAAAAGTAATATTTTCATCTAGAAACGTGTACTCATTTTCAGAAGCATTGCCTAACACCAGTTTCGAATTCGTGCATTTTTCACAGAAAAATACTTCTGGAGCGTTTTACACCTAATAGATTGAAATTTACATAAATTCGATCAACATGGCATTCCGGGTTCCGTACATGCTACATACATGACAGATTTGACAAACATGCGTTTCTGAGTTGTGAGCATGTGGATTACTGAACATTCATCCACCAAACAAGTCTTATAAACACTAAAAACTTTTGACTCTGACTTCATAGGTTTTTACATCACCAATTTATAAAATCTGACATTTTGCGCCAAGAAACACTCTTTGAGCGAATTCTGACCAATACCCATGTAATTTACATTGTTTACATAAGCATGGCATTCTGTATTCCGAACATGTTTCATGCATCACGGATTCCACAAACATGCATTTCTGAGTTGAGAACATGTGGATGAATGATGTTTCAATCACCATAAAAGGAACCTATGCACTTTGAAATATTTATTTTGACTTTGTAGCTCTTCCTATCACCAGTTTCAAGAATCACACTTTTATCTCAGATAAACAGTCTTGGAGCGAATACTATCCTATAGATATATAATTTGAATAGATTCCATCAAGATGATATTCAGTGTTCCTGACAATCTACATGCATGACGGATTCGACAAACATGCATTCCTGAATTGGGATCATGTGGATTACTTATCTTTCATCCTCTATAAAAGAAATATTTTCATTAAGTAACGTGTACTCATTTTCACAAGCTTTTCCTAACACCAGGTTCGAATTCGTGCATTTTTCACAGAAAAATACTTCTGGAGCTATTTACACCTAATTGATATGTAATTTACTTAAATTCGATCAACATGGCAACCCGGGTTCCGCACATGATACATGCTTCACGGATTCGACAAACATGCGTTTCTGAGTTGTGAGCATGTGGATTACTGACCTTTCATTCACCAAACAAGGCATATATACACTTAGAAATATTTACTCTGACTTGATAGTTTTTTTCTATCACCAGGTTCTAAAATCAGACATTTTGAACCAGAAAACTCTCGTTGAGCGAATTCTCACCAATACACATGTAATTACATTGTTTACATAACCATGGCATTCCGTGTTCCGAACATGATTCATGCATCACGGATTCAACAAACATGCATTTCTGACTGTGAACATGTGGATGACTGATGTTTCAACCACCAAACAATGAACCTATGCACATTGAAATATATACTTTGACTTTGTAAATTCTTCCCATCACCAGTTTCAAGAATCACAATTTTATCCCAGAAAAACACTCTTTGATCGAATTCTACCCTAGAGATATGCAATTTTAATCGATTCCATCAACATGATATTCCGTGTTCTGTACATGCTACATGCATGACGGATTCGACAAACATGCATTCCTGAGTTGAGAGCATGTGGATTACTTATCTTTCATCCTCAAAATAAAGGAATATTTTCATCTAGAATCGTGTACACATTTTCACAAACTTCCCCTAACACCAGTTTCGAATTCTTGCATTTTTTACAGAAAAATACTTCTGGAGTGATTTCAACCTACTAGATATGCAATTTACATTAATTCGATCAACAAGGCATTCCGGGTTCCATACATGATACATGCAATGTGGATTCGACAAACATGCATTTCTGAGTTGCGAGAATGTGGATTACTAATCTTTCATCCACCAAACAAGGCATATATACACTTAGAAATATTTACTGTGACTTCATAGGTTGTTTCTATCACCAGTATCTAAAATCAGATATTTTGCACCATAAAAAAATCTTTGAGCAAATGCTCACCAGACACATGTAATTCACATTGTTTACATAACCATGACATTCCGTATTCTGAACATGTTTCATGCATTACAGATTCCACAAGCATGCATTCCTGAGTTGAGAGCATGTGGATAACTCATCTTTCATCCTCAGTAAAAGGAATATTTTCATCTAGAATCGTGTACACATTTTCACAAGCTTTCCCTTACACCAGTTTTGAATTCGTGTATTTTTCACAGAAAAATACTTCTGGGTCGATTTCAACCTACTAGATATGCAATTTACATAAATTCGACCAACATGGCGTTCCGGGTTCCATACATGTTACATGCATGACGGATTTGACAAACATGCATTTCTGAGTTGCGAGAATTTGGATTACTAATCTTTCATCCACCAAACAAGGCATATATACACTTAGAAATATTTACTCTGACTTCATAGGTTGTTTCTATCTCCAGTTTCTAAAATCAGATATTTTGCATCATAAAAAACTCTTTGAGCAAATGCTCACCATACACATGTTATTTACATTTTTTACATAACCATGACATTCCATTTTCTAACATGTTTCATGCATTACAGATTCCACAAATATGCATTTCTGAGTTGTGAACATGTGGATGAATGAAGTTTCAACCACCATAAAGGAACCTATGCACTTTGAAATATTTACTTTGACTTCGTAGCTCTTCCTATCACCAGTTTCAAGAATCAAACTTTTATCTCAGAAAAACACTCTTGGAGCTAATACTTTCCTATAGATATGTCATTTGAATAGATTCCATGTACATGATATTCTGTGATCCTGACATGCTACATGCATGACGGATTCGAGAAACATGCATTTCTGATTTGGGAGCATGTGAATTACTTACCTTTCATCCTCTATAAATAGAATATTTTCATCAAAAAACGTGTACTGATTTTCAAAAGCTTTTCCTATCACCAGTTTCGAATTTGTGGATTTTTCACAGGAAAATACTTCTGGAGTGATTTACATCTAATAGATATGTAATTTACATAAATTCGATCAACATGGCATTCCGGGTTCCATACATGATACATGCTTGACGGATTCGACAAACATGCGTTTCTGAGTTGTGATCATGTGGATTACTGACCTTTCTTCCACCAAACAAGTCATGTATAGACTTAGAAATATTTACCCTGGCTTCATAGTTTTTTTCCGTCACCAGTTTCTAAAATCTGAAATTTTGCACAAAAAACACTCTTTGAGAGAATTCTCACCAATACACATATAATTAACATTGTTTACATAAGCATGGCATTCTGTATTCTGATCATGTTTCATGCATCATGGATTCAACAAACATGCAATTCTGAGTTGTGGACATGTGGATGACTGATGTTTCAACCACCAATCAAGTTACACAAGCACTATGAAATATTTACTTTGACTTCGTAGCTTCTTCCTATAACCAGTTTAAAGAATCAAACTTTGCTCCCAGAAAAACACTCTTAAAGACAATTCTACCCTATAGATATGTAATTTGAATAGATTCAATCAACATGATATTCCGTGTTTCGTACATGCTACATGCATGACGGATTCGACAAAGATGCATTTCTGAGTTGAGAGCATGTGGATTACTGATATTTCCTCCTCTATAAAAGGAATATTTTCACCTAGAATCATGTTCTCATATTTACAAGCTTATTCTTACACCAGTTTTGAATTCGTGCATTTTGCACAGAAAAGTACTTCTGGAGCGATTTCAAACTAATAGATATGTAATTTACATAAATACGATCAACATGGCATTCCGGGTTCTGTACATGCTACATACATGACGGATTTGCAAAGATGCACTCCTGAGTTGAGAACATGTGGATTACTAATCTTTCATCCTCTATAAAAGTAATATTTTCATCTAGAAACGTGTACTCATTTTCAGAAGCATTGCCTAACACCAGTTTCGAATTCGTGCATTTTTCACAGAAAAATACTTCTGGAGCGTTTTACACCTAATAGATTGAAATTTACATAAATTCGATCAACATGGCATTCCGGGTTCTGTACATGCTACATACATGACAGATTTGACAAACATGCGTTTCTGAGTTGTGAGCATGTGGATTACTGAACATTCATCCACCAAACAAGTCTTATAAACACTAAAAACTTTTGACTCTGACTTCATAGGTTTTTACATCACCAATTTATAAAATCTGACATTTTGCGCCAAGAAACACTCTTTGAGCGAATTCTGACCAATACCCATGTAATTTACATTGTTTACATAAGCATGGCATTCTGTATTCCGAACATGTTTCATGCATCACGGATTCCACAAACATGCATTTCTGAGTTGAGAACATGTGGATGAATGATGTTTCAATCACCATAAAAGGAACCTATGCACTTTGAAATATTTATTTTGACTTTGTAGCTCTTCCTATCACCAGTTTCAAGAATCACACTTTTATCTCAGATAAACAGTCTTGGAGCGAATACTATCCTATAGATATATAATTTGAATAGATTCCATCAAGATGATATTCAGTGTTCCTGACAATCTACATGCATGACGGATTCGACAAACATGCATTCCTGAATTGGGATCATGTGGATTACTTATCTTTCATCCTCTATAAAAGAAATATTTTCATTAAGTAACGTGTACTCATTTTCACAAGCTTTTCCTAACACCAGGTTCGAATTCGTGCATTTTTCACAGAAAAATACTTCTGGAGCTATTTACACCTAATAGATATGTAATTTACTTAAATTCGATCAACATGGCAACCCGGGTTCCGCACATGATACATGCTTCACGGATTCGACAAACATGCGTTTCTGAGTTGTGAGCATGTGGATTACTGACCTTTCATTCACCAAACAAGGCATATATACACTTAGAAATATTTACTCTGACTTGATAGTTTTTTTCTATCACCAGGTTCTAAAATCAGACATTTTGAACCAGAAAACTCTCGTTGAGCGAATTCTCACCAATACACATGTAATTACATTGTTTACATAACCATGGCATTCCGTGTTCCGAACATGATTCATGCATCACGGATTCAACAAACATGCATTTCTGACTGTGAACATGTGGATGACTGATGTTTCAACCACCAAACAATGAACCTATGCACATTGAAATATATACTTTGACTTTGTAAATTCTTCCCATCACCAGTTTCAAGAATCACAATTTTATCCCAGAAAAACACTCTTTGATCGAATTCTACCCTAGAGATATGCAATTTTAATCGATTCCATCAACATGATATTCCGTGTTCTGTACATGCTACATGCATGACGGATTCGACAAACATGCATTCCTGAGTTGAGAGCATGTGGATTACTTATCTTTCATCCTCAAAATAAAGGAATATTTTCATCTAGAATCGTGTACACATTTTCACAAACTTCCCCTAACACCAGTTTCGAATTCTTGCATTTTTTACAGAAAAATACTTCTGGAGTGATTTCAACCTACTAGATATGCAATTTACATTAATTCGATCAACAAGGCATTCCGGGTTCCATACATGATACATGCAATGTGGATTCGACAAACATGCATTTCTGAGTTGCGAGAATGTGGATTACTAATCTTTCATCCACCAAACAAGGCATATATACACTTAGAAATATTTACTGTGACTTCATAGGTTGTTTCTATCACCAGTATCTAAAATCAGATATTTTGCACCATAAAAAAATCTTTGAGCAAATGCTCACCAGACACATGTAATTAACATTGTTTACATAACCATGACATTCCGTATTCTGAACATGTTTCATGCATTACAGATTCCACAAGCATGCATTCCTGAGTTGAGAGCATGTGGATAACTCATCTTTCATCCTCAGTAAAAGGAATATTTTCATCTAGAATCGTGTACACATTTTCACAAGCTTTCCCTTACACCAGTTTTGAATTCGTGTATTTTTCACAGAAAAATACTTCTGGGTCGATTTCAACCTACTAGATATGCAATTTACATAAATTCGACCAACATGGCGTTCCGGGTTCCATACATGTTACATGCATGACGGATTTGACAAACATGCATTTCTGAGTTGCGAGAATTTGGATTACTAATCTTTCATCCACCAAACAAGGCATATATACACTTAGAAATATTTACTCTGACTTCATAGGTTGTTTCTATCTCCAGTTTCTAAAATCAGATATTTGGCATCATAAAAAACTCTTTGAGCAAATGCTCACCATACACATGTAATTTACATTTTTTACATAACCATGACATTCCATTTTCTAACATGTTTCATGCATTACAGATTCCACAAATATGCATTTCTGAGTTGTGAACATGTGGATGAATGATGTTTCAACCACCATAAAGGAACCTATGCACTTTGAAATATTTACTTTGACTTCGTAGCTCTTCCTATCACCAGTTTCAAGAATCAAACTTTTATCTCAGAAAAACACTCTTGGAGCTAATACTATCCTATAGATATGTCATTTGAATAGATTCCATGTACATGATATTCTGTGATCCTGACATGCTACATGCATGACGGATTCGAGAAACATGCATTTCTGATTTGGGAGCATGTGGATTACTTACCTTTCATCCTCTATAAATAGAATATTTTCATCAAAAAACGTGTACTGATTTTCAAAAGCTTTTCCTATCACCAGTTTCGAATTTGTGGATTTTTCACAGGAAAATACTTCTGGAGTGATTTACATCTAATAGATATGTAATTTACATATATTCGATCAACATGGCATTCCGGGTTCCATACATGATACATGCTTGACGGATTCGACAAACATGCGTTTCTGAGTTGTGATCATGTGGATTACTGACCTTTCTTCCACCAAACAAGTCATGTATAGACTTAGAAGTATTTACCCTGGCTTCATAGGTTTTTTCCGTCACCAGTTTCTAAAATCTGAAATTTTGCACAAAAAACACTCTTTGAGAGAATTCTCACCAATACACATATAATTAACATTGTTTACATAAGCATGGCATTCTGTATTCTGATCATGTTTCATGCATCATGGATTCAACAAACATGCAATTCTGAGTTGTGGACATGTGGATGACTGATGTTTCAACCACCAATCAAGTTACACAAGCACTATGAAATATTTACTTTGACTTCGTAGCTTCTTCCTATAACCAGTTTAAAGAATCAAACTTTGCTCCCAGAAAAACACTCTTAAAGACAATTCTACCCTATAGATATGTAATTTGAATAGATTCAATCAACATGATATTCCGTGTTTCGTACATGCTACATGCATGACGGATTCGACAAAGATGCATTTCTGAGTTGAGAGCATGTGGATTACTGATATTTCCTCCTCTATAAAAGGAATATTTTCACCTAGAATCGTGTTCTCATATTTACAAGCTTATTCTTACACCAGTTTTGAATTCGTGCATTTTGCACAGAAAAGTACTTCTGGAGCGATTTCAAACTAATAGATATGTAATTTACATAAATACGATCAACATGGCATTCCGGGTTCTGTACATGCTACATACATGACGGATTTTCAAAGATGCACTCCTGAGTTGAGAACATGTGGATTACTAATCTTTCATCCTCTATAAAAGTAATATTTTCATCTAGAAACGTGTACTCATTTTCAGAAGCATTGCCTAACACCAGTTTCGAATTCGTGCATTTTTCACAGAAAAATACTTCTGGAGCGTTTTACACCTAATAGATTGAAATTTACATAAATTCGATCAACATGGCATTCCGGGTTCCGTACATGCTACATACATGACAGATTTGACAAACATGCATTTCTGAGTTGTGAGCATGTGGATTACTGAACATTCATCCACCAAACAAGTCTTATAAACACTAAAAAATTTTGACTCTGACTTCATAGGTTTTTACATCACCAATTTATAAAATCTGACATTTTGCGCCAAGAAACACTCTTTGAGCGAATTCTGACCAATACCCATGTAATTTACATTGTTTACATAAGCATGGCATTCTGTATTCCGAACATGTTTCATGCATCACGGATTCCACAAACATGCATTTCTGAGTTGAGAACATGTGGATGAATGATGTTTCAATCACCATAAAAGGAACCTATGCACTTTGAAATATTTATTTTGACTTTGTAGCTCTTCCTATCACCAGTATCAAGAATCACACTTTTATCTCAGATAAACAGTCTTGGAGCGAATACTATCCTATAGATATATAATTTGAATAGATTCCATCAAGATGATATACAGTGTTCCTGACAATCTACATGCATGACGGATTCAACAAACATGCATTCCTGAATTGGGATCATGTGGATTACTTATCTTTCATCCTCTATAAAAGAAATATTTTCATTAAGTAACGTGTACTCATTTTCACAAGCTTTTCCTAACACCAGGTTCGAATTCGTGCATTTTTCACAGAAAAATACTTCTGGAGCTATTTACACCTAATAGATATGTAATTTACTTAAATTCGATCAACATGGCAACCCGGGTTCCGCACATGATACATGCTTCACGGATTCGACAAACATGCGTTTCTGAGTTGTGAGCATGTGGATTACTGACCTTTCATTCACCAAACAAGGCATATATACACTTAGAAATATTTACTCTGACTTGATAGTTTTTTTCTATCACCAGGTTCTAAAATCAGACATTTTGAACCAGAAAACTCTCGTTGAGCGAATTCTCACCAATACACATGTAATTACATTGTTTACATAACCATGGCATTCCGTGTTCCGAACATGATTCATGCATCACGGATTCAACAAACATGCATTTCTGACTGTGAACATGTGGATGACTGATGTTTCAACCACCAAACAATGAACCTATGCACATTGAAATATATACTTTGACTTTGTAAATTCTTCCCATCACCAGTTTCAAGAATCACAATTTTATCCCAGAAAAACACTCTTTGATCGAATTCTACCCTAGAGATATGCAATTTTAATCGATTCCATCAACATGATATTCCGTGTTCTGTACATGCTACATGCATGACGGATTCGACAAACATGCATTCCTGAGTTGAGAGCATGTGGATTACATATCTTTCATCCTCAAAATAAAGGAATATTTTCATCTAGAATCGTGTACACATTTTCACAAACTTCCCCTAACACCAGTTTCGAATTCTTGCATTTTTTACAGAAAAATACTTCTGGAGTGATTTCAACCTACTAGATATGCAATTTACATTAATTCGATCAACAAGGCATTCCGGGTTCCATACATGCTACATGCAATGTGGATTCGACAAACATGCATTTCTGAGTTGCGAGAATGTGGATTACTAATCTTTCATCCACCAAACAAGGCATATATACACTTAGAAATATTTACTCTGACTTCATAGATTGTTTCTATCACCAGTTTCTAAAATCAGATATTTTGCACCATAAAAAACTCTTTGAGCAAATGCTCACCATACACATGTAATTTACATTTTTTACATAACGATGACATTCCATTTTCTAACATGTTTCATGCATTACAGATTCCACAAATATGCATTTCTGAGTTGTGAACATGTGGATGAATGATGTTTCAACCACCATAAAGGAACCTATGCACTTTGAAATATTTACTTTGACTTCGTAGCTCTTCCTATCACCAGTTTCAAGAATCAAACTTTTATCTCAGAAAAACACTCTTGGAGCTAATACTATCCTATAGATATGTCATTTGAATAGAATCCATGTACATGATATTCTGTGATCCTGACATGCTACATGCATGACGGATTCGAGAAACATGCATTTCTGATTTGGGGGCATGTGGATTACTTATCTTTCATCCTCTATAAATAGAATATTTTCATCAAAAAACGTGTACTGATTTTCAAAAGCTTTTCCTATCACCAGTTTCGAATTTGTGGATTTTTCACAGGAAAATACTTCTGGAGTGATTTACATCTAATAGATATGTAATTTACATAAATTCGATCAACATGGCATTCCGGGTTCCATACATGATACATGCTTGACGGATTCGACAAACATGCGTTTCTGAGTTGTGATCATGTGGATTACTGACCTTTCTTCCACCAAACAAGTCATGTATAGACTTAGAAATAATTACCCTGTCTTCATAGGTTTTTTCCGTCACCAGTTTCTAAAATCTGAAATTTTGCACAAAAAACACTCTTTGAGAGAATTCTCACCAATACACATATAATTAACATTGTTTACATAAGCATGGCATTCTGTATTCTGATCATGTTTCATGCATCATGGATTCAACAAACATGCAATTCTGAGTTGTGGACATGTGGATGACTGATGTTTCAACCACCAATCAAGTTACACAAGCACTATGAAATATTTACTTTGACTTCGTAGCTTCTTCCTATAACCAGTTTAAAGAATCAAACTTTGCTCCCAGGAAAACACTCTTAAGGACAATTCTACCCTATAGATATGTAATTTGAATAGATTCAATCAACATGATATTCCGTGTTTCGTACATGCTACATGCATGACGGATTCGACAAAGATGCATTTCTGAGTTGAGAGCATGTGGATTACTGATATTTCCTCCTCTATAAAAGGAATATTTTCACCTAGAATCGTGTTCTCATATTTACAAGCTTATTCTTACACCAGTTTTGAATTCGTGCATTTTGCACAGAAAAGTACTTCTGGAGCGATTTCAAACTAATAGATATGTAATTTACATAAATACGATCAACATGGCATTCCGGGTTCTGTACATGCTACATACATGACGGATTTGCAAAGATGCACTCCTGAGTTGAGAACATGTGGATTACTAATCTTTCATCCTCTATAAAAGTAATATTTTCATCTAGAAACGTGTACTCATTTTCAGAAGCATTGCCTAACACCAGTTTCGAATTCGTGCATTTTTCACAGAAAAATACTTCTGGAGCGTTTTACACCTAATAGATTGAAATTTACATAAATTCGATCAACATGGCATTCCGGGTTCCGTACATGCTACATACATGACAGATTTGACAAACATGCGTTTCTGAGTTGTGAGCATGTGGATTACTGAACATTCATCCACCAAACAAGTCTTATAAACACTAAAAACTTTTGACTCTGACTTCATAGGTTTTTACATCACCAATTTATAAAATCTGACATTTTGCGCCAAGAAACACTCTTTGAGCGAATTCTGACCAATACCCATGTAATTTACATTGTTTACATAAGCATGGCATTCTGTATTCCGAACATGTTTCATGCATCACGGATTCCACAAACATGCATTTCTGAGTTGAGAACATGTGGATGAATGATGTTTCAATCACCATAAAAGGAACCTATGCACTTTGAAATATTTATTTTGACTTTGTAGCTCTTCCTATCACCAGTTTCAAGAATCACACTTTTATCTCAGATAAACAGTCTTGGAGCGAATACTATCCTATAGATATATAATTTGAATAGATTCCATCAAGATGATATTCAGTGTTCCTGACAATCTACATGCATGACGGATTCGACAAACATGCATTCCTGAATTGGGATCATGTGGATTACTTATCTTTCATCCTCTATAAAAGAAATATTTTCATTAAGTAACGTGTACTCATTTTCACAAGCTTTTCCTAACACCAGGTTCGAATTCGTGCATTTTTCACAGAAAAATACTTCTGGAGCTATTTACACCTAATAGATATGTAATTTACTTAAATTCGATCAACATGGCAACCCGGGTTCCGCACATGATACATGCTTCACGGATTCGACAAACATGCGTTTCTGAGTTGTGAGCATGTGGATTACTGACCTTTCATTCACCAAACAAGGCATATATACACTTAGAAATATTTACTCTGACTTGATAGTTTTTTTCTATCACCAGGTTCTAAAATCAGATATTTTGAACCAGAAAACTCTCGTTGAGCGAATTCTCACCAATACACATGTAATTACATTGTTTACATAACCATGGCATTCCGTGTTCCGAACATGATTCATGCATCACGGATTCAACAAACATGCATTTCTGACTGTGAACATGTGGATGACTGATGTTTCAACCACCAAACAATGAACCTATGCACATTGAAATATATACTTTGACTTTGTAAATTCTTCCCATCACCAGTTTCAAGAATCACAATTTTATCCCAGAAAAACACTCTTTGATCGAATTCTACCCTAGAGATATGCAATTTTAATCGATTCCATCAACATGATATTCCGTGTTCTGTACATGCTACATGCATGACGGATTCGACAAACATGCATTCCTGAGTTGAGAGCATGTGGATTACTTATCTTTCATCCTCAAAATAAAGGAATATTTTCATCTAGAATCGTGTACACATTTTCACAAGCTTTCCCTTACACCAGTTTTGAATTCGTGTATTTTTCACAGAAAAATACTTCTGGGTCGATTTCAACCTACTAGATATGTAATTTACATAAATTCGACCAACATGGCGTTCCGGGTTCCATACATGTTACATGCATGACGGATTTGACAAACATGCATTTCTGAGTTGCGAGAATTTGGATTACTAAACTTTCATCCACCAAACAAGGCATATATACACTTAGAAATATTTACTCTGACTTCATAGGTTGTTTCTATCTCCAGTTTCTAAAATCAGATATTTTGCACCATAAAAAACTCTTTGAGCAAATGCTCACCATACACATGTAATTTACATTTTTTACATAACCATGACATTCCATTTTCTAACATGTTTCATGCATTACAGATTCCACAAATATGCATTTCTGAGTTGTGAACATGTGGATGAATGATGTTTCAACCACCATAAAGGAACCTATGCACTTTGAAATATTTACTTTGACTTCGTAGCTCTTCCTATCACCAGTTTCAAGAATCAAACTTTTATCTCAGAAAAACACTCTTGGAGCTAATACTATCCTATAGATATGTCATTTGAATAGATTCCATGTACATGATATTCTGTGATCCTGACATGCTACATGCATGACGGATTCGAGAAACATGCATTTCTGATTTGGGAGCATGTGGATTAATTATCTTTCATCCTCTATAAATAGAATATTTTCATCAAATACGTGTACTGATTTTCAAAAGCTTTTCCTATCACCAGTTTCGAATTTGTGGATTTTTCACAGGAAAATACTTCTGGAGTGATTTACATCTAATAGATATGTAATTTACATAAATTCGATCAACATGGCATTCCGGGTTCCATACATGATACATGCTTGACGGATTCGACAAACATGCGTTTCTGAGTTGTGATCATGTGGATTACTGACCTTTCTTCCACCAAACAAGTCATGTATAGACTTAGAAATATTTACCCTGGCTTCATAGGTTTTTTCCGTCACCAGTTTCTAAAATCTGAAATTTTGCACAAAAAACACTCTTTGAGAGAATTCTCACCAATACACATATAATTAACATTGTTTACATAAGCATGGCATTCTGTATTCTGATCATGTTTCATGCATCATGGATTCAACAAACATGCAATTCTGAGTTGTGGACATGTGGATGACTGATGTTTCAACCACCAATCAAGTTACACAAGCACTATGAAATATTTACTTTGACTTCGTAGCTTCTTCCTATAACCAGTTTAAAGAATCAAACTTTGCTCCCAGAAAAACACTCTTAAAGACAATTCTACCCTATAGATATGTAATTTGAATAGATTCAATCAACATGATATTCCGTGTTTCGTACATGCTACATGCATGACGGATTCGACAAAGATGCATTTCTGAGTTGAGAGCACGTGGATTACTGATATTTCCTCCTCTATAAAAGGAATATTTTCACCTAGAAACGTGTTCTCATATTTACAAGCTTATTCTTACACCAGTTTTGAATTCGTGCATTTTTCACAGAAAATATTTCTGGAGCGATTTCAAACTAATTGATATGTAATTTACATGAATTCCATCAACATGGCATTCCAGAGTCCGTTCATGCTACATGCATGACGTATTCAACAAACATGGGTTTCTGAGTTGTGAGCATGTGCAACACTGACATTTCATCCACCAAAGAAGACATATATACACTTAGAAATATTTACTCTGACTTCATAGGTTTTTACTATCACCAGGTTAAAATCGGACACTGGGCACAAGAAAACACTCTTTGAGCGAATTCTCAGCAATACACATGTAATTTACATTGTTTACATAACCATAGCATTCCGTTTTTTGAACATGTTTCATGCATCACGGATTCCACAAACATGGATTTCTCTTTCCTTATCATGTGCATGACTGATATTTCAACCACCAAACAAGATACCTTCACACTTTGAAATATTTACATTGACTTCATAGTTTTCCTATCACCAGTTCCAGAATCAAACTTTGATCCCAGAAAAACACTCTTGGAGCGAATTCTACCCTTGGGATACGTAACTTGAATAGATTCCATCAACAAGATATTCCATGATTCGTACGTGATACATACAAGATGGATTCGACAAACATGCATTCATGAGTTGATGGCATATGGATCTCTGATCATTCATCCACTATAAAAGGAATATTTTCATCTAGAAATGTGTACACATTTTCAGAGCTCTTCCAAACACCAGATTCGAATTCGTGCATTTTTCACAGAAAAATACTTCTGGAGCGTATTCAACCTAATAGATATGTAATTTACATGAATTCCATCAACATGGCATTCCGGGTTCAGTACATGCTCCTTGCATGATGGATTCAACAAACATGCGTTTCTGAGTTGTGAGCAGGTGGATTACTGACCTTTCATCCACCTAACAGGGCACATATTAACTTTAAATATTTACTCTGACTTCATAGGTTTTTTCTATCACCAGGTTCTAAAATCGGACATTTGACACCAGAAAACACTCTTTGAGTGAATTCTCAAAAAATGCTGATGGAATCTATTCAAATTACATATCCCTAGGTTAGAATTCGCTCCAAGAGTGTTTTTCTGGGATCAAAGTGTGATTCTGTAAACTGGCGATAGTAAGAAACTTCGAAGTCAAAGTGAACTTTTCAAAGTCCATAGGTACAATGTTTGATGGTTGAAACATCAGTCATGCACATGTTCGCAAGTCAGAAATGCATGTTTGTGGAATCCGTGATGCATGAAACATGTTCGGAATACGGAATGCCATGGTTATGTAAACAATGTAAATTACATGTGTTTTGGTGAGAATTCGCACAAAGAGTGTTTTCTGGTGTCAAATGTCCGATTTTAGAACCTGGTGATAGAAAAAACCTATGAAGTCAGAGTAAATATTTCTAAGTGTATATATGCCTTTTTTGGTGGATGAAAGGTATGTAATCCACATGCTAACAAAGCAAAAATGCATGATTTTCGAAATAATCATGCATGTACAATGTACGGAACCCGGAATGCCATGTTGATGGAATTCATGTAAATTACATATCTGTTAGGTGGAAATCGCTCCAGAAGTATTTTTCTGTGAAAAATGCACGAATTCGGAACTGGTGTTCTAGAAAGCTTGTGAAAATGAGTACACGTGTCTAGATGAAACTATTCCTTTTATAGAGGATGAAAGATCAGTAATCCACATGCTGTCAACTCAGGAATGCATATTTGTCGAATCCATCATGCATGTAGCATGTACGGAAAACGGAATATCATGTAGATGGGATCTCTACTAATTACATACTTCTTGGGTAAAATTCGCTCCAAGGTGGTTTGTTTGGTATCAAAGTGTGATCCTTGAAACTGGTGATAGGGGAAGCTACGAAGTCAAAGTAAATATTTCAAAGTGCATACGTAACATGTTATGGTTGAAACATCAGTCATGTGCATGTTCACCACTCAGAAATGCATGATTGAGGAATCCGTGAAGCCTGAAACATGTTGGGAATATGAAATGTCATGGTTATGTAACAATGTAAATTAAATGTGTATTGGTGAGAATTCGCTCAAAGAGAGTTTTCTGGTGCCAAATGTCCGATTTTAGAACATGGTGATAGAAAAAACCTATGAAGTCAGAGTAAATATATCTAAGTGTATATAAGCCTTGTTTGGTGGATGAAAGTTCATTAATACACATGCTCACAACTCAGGAACGCATGTTTGCCCAATCCGTCATGCATGTACCATGTACGGAACCCGGAATGCCATGTGGATGGAATTCACGTAAATTACATATCTGTTAGGTGGAAATCGCTCCAGAATTATTATTCTGTGAAAAATGCATGAATTCGTAACAGGTGTTCGGGAAAGCTTCTGAAAATTTGTACACGTGTCTAGATGAAAATATTCCTTTTATAGAGAATGAAAGATCAGTAATCCACATGCCCTCAACTCAGGAATGCGTGTTTGTTGAATCCGTCATGCATGTAGTATGTACGGAACATGAAATATCATGTAGATGGAATCTATTCAAATTATATATCTCTAGGGAATTATTCGCTCCAAAAGGGTTTTTCTGGGATCAAAATGTGATTCTTGTAACTGGTGATAGAAAGAATCTACGAAGACAAAGTAGGTATTTCAAAGTGCATAGGTTAATTTTTATGGTTGAATTATCAGCCATGCGTATGTTCACAACTCAGAAATGCATGTTTGAGGAATCCGTGATGCATTAAACTTGTTCGGAATACGAAATTCCATGCTTATGTAAACACTGCAAATTACATGTGTATTGGTGAGAATTCGCTGAAAGAGTGTTTTCTTGTGCCAAATGTCTGATTTTAGAACCTGGTGATAGAAAATATCTATGAAGTCAGAGTAAATATTTCTAAGTGTGTATATGCCTTGTTTGGTGGATGAAAGGTCAGTAATCCACATGCTCACAACTCAAAAACGCATGATTGTCAAATCCATCATGCATGTACAATGTACGGAACCCGGAATGCCATGTTGATGGTATTCATGTAAATTACATATCTGTTAGTTGGAAATCATTCCAGAAGTATTTTTCTGTGAAAAAAGCACAAATTCGAAACTGGTGTTATGGAAACTTGTGAAAATGAGTACACGTGTCTAGATGAAATTATTCCTTTTATAGAGGATGAAAGATCAGTAATCCACATGCTCTCAACTCAGGAATGCATGTTTGTCGAATCCATCATGCATGAAGCATGTACCGAACACAGAATATCATGTAGATGGAATCTATTCAAATTACATATCTCTAGGGTAGAATTCGCTCCAAGAGGGTTTTTCTGGGATCATATTGTGATTCTTGAATATGGTGATATTAAGAAGCTACGAAGTCAAAGTAAATATTTCAAAGTGCATAGGTAACATGTTATGGTTGAAATATATGTCATGCACATGTATTCAACTCACAAATGCATGTTGCGGTATCTGTGTTGCATGAAACATGTTTGGTATACGGAATGCCTTGGTAATGTAAACTATGTAAATTACATGTGTATTGGTGAGAATTCGCTCAAGGAGTGTTTTCTGGTGACAAATGTCCGATTTTACAACCTGCTGATAGAGAAAACCTATGAAGTCAGAGAAAATATATCTAAGTGTATATATGCCTTGTTTGGTGGATGAAATTTCATTAATCCACAAGCTGAAACTTAGAAACTGATGATTGTTGATTCCATCATGCAAGTAAAATGTACGGAACCTGGAATGCCATGTGGAAGGAATTCATGTAAATTACATAGCTGTTAAGTGGAAATCGCTTCAGAAGAATTTTTCTGTGAAAAATGCACGAATTCGAAACTGGTGTTAGGGAAAGCTTGTGAAAATGAATACACGTGTCAAGAAGAAAATATTTCTTTTATAGGGATGAAAGATCAGTAATCCACATGCTCTGAACTCACGAATGCAATTTTGTCGAATCCGTCATGCATGTAGCATGTACGGAACGCGGAATATCATGAAGATGGAATCTATTCAAATTACATATCTCTAGGGTAGTATTCGCTTCAAGAGGGTTTTTCTGGGATCAAATTGTGATTCTTGAATCTGGTGATAGGAAGAAGCTACGAAGTCAAAGTAGATAGTTTAATGTAAATATTTAACTTGTTACGGTTGAAACATCAGTCTTGCGCATGTTCACAACTGAGAAATACATGTTTGAGGAATCCGTGATGCATGAAACAGGTTCGGTAAATGGAATACCATGGTTATGTAAAAAATGCAAATTACATGTGTATTGGTGAGAATTCGCTCAAAGAGTATTTTCTCGTGCAATACTCCGAATTTAGAACATGGTGAAAGAAAAAATCTATGAAGTCATAGTAAATATTTTTAAGTGTATATATGCATTGTTTGGTGAATGAAAGGCCAGAAATCCACATACTAACAAGTCAGAAACGCATGTTTGCCGAATCAGTCATGCATGTATCATGTACGGAACCCGGAATGCCATGTGGATGGAATTCATGTAAATTACGTATCTGTTAGGTGGAAATCTCTTCAGAAGTATTTTTCTTTGAAAAATGCACGAATTCGAAACTGGTGTTGTGGAAAACTTGTGAAAAAGAGTACACGTGCCTAGATGAAGGTATTCCTTACATAGAGGATGAAAGATCAGTGATCCACATGCTCAACTCAGGAATGCATGTTTGTCGAATCCGTCATACATGTAGCATGTACGGAACACGGAATATCAAGTAGATGGAAACTATTCAAATTACATATCTCTAGGGTAGTGTTCGCTCCAAGATGGTTTTTCTGGGATCACAGTGCAATTCTTGAAACTGGTGACAGGAAGAAGCTACGAAGTAAATGTATATATTTCAAAGTGCATATGTAACTTCTTTGGTGGTTGAAATATCAGTCATGCGCATGAATACATCTCAGAAATGCATGTTTGAGGAATCCGTGTTGCATGAAACATGTTCGGAATACGGAATGCCATGGTTATGTAAACAATGTAATTTAAATTTGTATTGGTGAGAATTCGCAGAAAGAGTTTTTTCTGGTGCCAAATATCCGATTTTAGACCCTGGTGATAGAAAAAACCTATGAAGTCAGAGTCAATATTTTTAAGTGTGTATATGCCTTGTTTGGTGAATGAAAGGTCAGTGCTCCACATGTTCACAACTCAGAAACGCATGTTTCTAAAATCCGTCATGCATGTAGTATGTACGGGATCTGCAATGCCATGTTGATGGAATTCATGTAACTTATATATCTATCAGGTTGATTTCGCTGCAGAAGTATTTTTCTGTAAAAAATGCACATATACAAACTGGTTTTAGGGAAAGCTTGTGAAAATGTGTACACGTGTCTATATGAAAATATTACTTTTATAGAGGAGGAAAGATTAGTAATCCACATGCTCTCAACTCAGGAATGCATGTTTGTCAAATCCGTCATGTATGTAGCATGTAAGGAACACGGAATATCATGTAGATGGAATCTATTCAAATTACATATCTATAGGGTAGAATTCGCTCCAAGAGGGTTTTTGTGGGATCAAAGTGTGATTCTTGAAACTGGTGAAAGGAAGAAGCTACGAAGTCAAAGTAAATATTTCAGAGTGCATAGGTAACTTGTTTGGTGGTAGAAACATCAGTCATGCACATGTTCACAACTCAGAAATGCATGTTTAAGGATTCCATGGTGCATGAAACATGTTCGGAATACGGAATGCAATGGTTATGTAAGCAATGTAAATTAAATGTGTATTTGTGAGAATTCGCTCAAAGAGTGTTTTCTGGTGCCAAATGTCCGATATTAGAACCTGGTGAAAGAAGAAAACATATGAAGTCACAATAAGTATTTCTAAGTGTATATATGCCTTGTTCTGTTGGAAGAAAGTTCACTAAACCACATGCTCACAACTCAGAAGCTCATGTTTGTCGAATCCGTCATGCATGTAGCATGTACGGAACCCAGAATGCCATGATGATGAAATTCATGTAAATTACATAACTGTAAGTTGTAAATCGCTCCAGAAGTATTTTTCTGTGAAAAATGAACGAATTAGTAACTTCTTTTTGGGAGAGCTTGTGAAAATGAGTACACGAGTTTAGATGAAATATTCCATTTATGGTAGATGGAAGATGTGTTATCCACATGCTCTCAAATCAGGAATGCATGTTTGTCAAGTCCGTCATGGATGAAGCATGTACGGAACACGTAATATCATGTTGATGGAATCTATTCAAATTGAATATCTAGGGTAGAATTCGCTCCAAGAGGATTTTTTTGGGATCAAAGTGTGATTTTTCAATCTGGTGATAGGAAGAAGATATGAAGTCAGAGTAAATATTTCAAAGATCATAGGTAACTTGTTTGGTGGTTGAAACATGAGTCATTTGCATGTTCACAACTCAGAAATTCATGTTTGAGGAATCCGTGTTGCATGAAACATGTTCGGAATACGGAATGCCATGGTTATTTAAACAATGTAAATTATATGTGTATTGGTTAGAATTCGCACAAAGAGAGATTTTGGTGTCAAATATCCGATTTTAGAACCTGGTGATAGAAAAAAATCTATGAAGTCAGAATAAATATATCAAAGTGTATATAAGCCTTGTTTGGTGGATTAAAGGTCAGTAATCCACATTCCCACAACTCAGAAATGCATGTTTACCCAATCCGTCATGCATGTAGCATGTACAGAACCCGGAAAGCCATGTTGATGGAATTCATGTAAATTACATATCTGTTAGGTGGAAATCGCTCCAGAAGTATTATTATGTAAAAAATGAAAGAATTCGAAACAGGTGTTCGGGAAAGATTGTGAAAATTTGTACACGTGTCTAGATGAAAATATTCCTTTTTTAGAGAATGAAAGATCAGTAATCCACATGCTCTCAACTCAAGAATGCATGTTTGTCGAATCCGTCATGCATGTAGCATGTACGGAACATGAAATATCATGTAGATTGAATCTACTCAAATTATATATCTCTAGGGAAGCATTCGTTCCAAGAGGGTTTTTCTGGGATCAAATTGTGATACTTGAAACTGGTGATAGGAAGAAGCTACGATGACAAAGTAGATATTTCAAAGTGCATAGGTTAATTTTTATGGTTGAAACATCAGTCATGCGCATGTTCACAACTCAGAAATGCATGTTTGAGGAATCCGTTCTGCATGAAACATGTTCAGAGTACGGATAGCCATGGTTATGTAAACAATGTAAATTAAATGTGTATTGGTGAGAATTCGTTCAAAGAGTGTTTTCTGGTGCCAAATGTCCGATTTTACAATTTGGTGATAGAAAAAATCTATGAAGTAAGAGTAAATATTTCTTAGTGTATATATGCCTTGTTTGGTGGATGAAAGGTCAGTAATCCACATGCTCACAACTCTAAAACGCATGATTGTCGAATCTGTCATGCATGTAGCATGTATGAACCCGGAATGCCATGTTGATGAAATTCATGTAAATTACATATCTGTTAGGTGGAAATCGCTCCAGAAGTATTTTTCTGTGAAAAATGCACGAATTCGAAACTGGTGTTGTGGAAAGCTTGTGAACATGAGTACACCTGTCTAGATGGAAATATTCCTTATATAGTGGATGAAAGATCAGTAATCAACTTGCTCAAATGAGGAATGCATGTTTGTCGAATCCATCATACATGTAGCATGTACAGAACACGGAATATCAAGTAGATGGAATCTATTCAAATTAAATATCTCTAGGATAGTATTCGCTCCAAGAGTGTTTTTCTGGGATCAATGTGTGATTCTTGAAACTGGTGATAGGAAGAATCTACGAAGTCAAAGTAAATATTTCAAAGTGCATGGGTAACATGTTCGGTGGTAGAAACATCAGTCATGCAACTGTTCACAACTCAGAAATCCATGTTTAAGGAATCCATGGTGCATGAAACATGTTCGGAATATGGAATGCCATGGTTAAGTAAACAAAGTAAATTAGATGTGTATTGGTGAGAATTCACTCAAAGAGTGTTTTCTGGGGCCAAATGTCCGATTTTAGAATCTGGTGATAGAAAAATACATATGAAGTCACACTAAATATTTCTAACTGTATATATGCCTTTTTCTGGTGGATGAAAATTCACTAATCCACATGCTCACAACTCAGAAATGCATGTTTGTCGAATCAGTCATGATGTAGCATGTAAGGAACCCGGAATGCCATGCTGATGGAATTCATGTAAATTACATATCTGTGAGGTGTAAATTGCTCCAGAAGTATTTTTCTGTGAAAAATGAAAGAATTCGAAACTGGTGTTGTGGAAAGCTTGTGAAAATGAGTACACGTGTCTAGATGAAAATATTCCTTTTATAGAGGATGAAAGATCATTAATCCACATGCCCTCAACTGAGGAATGCTTGTTTGTCGAATCCGTCATGCATGTAGCATGTAAGGAACACGGAATATCATGTAGATGGAATCTAATCAAATTACATATCTCTAGGGTAGTATTCGCTCCAAGAGGTTTTTTCTGGGTTCAAGTTGTGATTCTTGAAACTGGTGATAGGGAGAAGGTACGAAGTCAAATTTCATATTTAAAAGTGCACATGTAACTTTTTATGGTGAAAACATGATTCATGCGCATGTTCACAACTCAGAAATGCATGTTTGAGGAATCCGTGATGCATGAAACATCTTCGTAATACGGAATGGCATGGTTATGTAAACACTGCAAATTACATGTGTATTGGTGAGAATTCGCTCAAAGAGTATTTTCTGGACCCAATTGTCCGAATTTAGAGCATGGTGATAGAAAAAATCTATGAAGTCAGAGTAAATATTTCTAAGTGTATATATGCCTTGTTTGGTGAATGAAAGGTCAGTTCTCCACATGTTCACAAATCAGAAATGCATGTTTCTCGAATCAGTCATGCATGTAGCATGTACGGAATCTGCAATGCCATATTGATGGAATTCATGTAAATTATATATCTATCAGGTTGATATCGCTCCAGAAGTATTTTTCTGTGAAAAATGCACATATACAAACTTGTTTTAAGGAAAGCTTGTGAAAATGAGTACACATGACTTGATGAAAATATTAAATTTATACAGGATGAAAGACCAGTAATCCACATGCTCTCAACTCAGGAATGCATGTTTGACGAATCCGTCATGCATGTAGCATGTATGCAACACGGAATATCATGTTGATGGATTCCATTCAAGTGACATATCTCTAGGGTAGTATTCGATCAAAGAGGGTTTTTCTGGTATCAAAGTGTGATTCTTGAAACTGGTGATAGGAAGAAGCTACGAAGACAAAGTAAATATTTCAAAGTGCATACGTAACTTGTTTGGTATTAGAAACATCAGTCATGTGCATGTTTACAACTCAGAAATGCATGTTAGAGGAATCCATGATGCATGAAACATGTTCGGAATACGGAATGCCATGGGTATGTAAACAATGTTAATTACAAGTGTATTGGTGAGAATTCACTCAAAGAAAATTTTCTGGTGCCAAATGTCCGATTTTAGAACCTGATGATAGAAAAAACCTATGAAGTCAGAGTAAATATTTTTAAGTGTATATATGCCTTGTTTGGTGTTTGAAAGGTCAGTAATCCACATGCCCACAAGTCAGAAACACATGTTTGCCAAATACGTCATGCATGTAACATGTACAGAACCCAGAATATTATGCCAATGGAATTCATGTAAATTACATATCTGTTAGGTGAAATAGCTCCAGAAGTATTATTCTGTGAAAAATGCACCAATTCGAAACTGGTGTTATGGAAAGTTTGTGAAAATTTGTAAACGTGTCTAGATGAAAATATTCCATTTATAGAGGACGAAAGATCTTTATCCACATGCTCTCAACTCAGGAATGCATATTTGTCGATCCCGTCATTCATGTAGTTTGTACGGAACACAGAAGATCATTTAGATGGAATCTATTCAAATTACATATCTCTAGGGTAGTATTCGTTCCAAGAGGGTTTTTCTGCGATCAATCTGGTATTCTTGTAACTGGTGATAGGAAGAAGCCACAAAGTCAATGTAGATATTTCAAAGTGCATAGGTAACTTGTTATGGTTGAAACATCAGTCATACACATGTTCACAACTCAGAAATGCATGTTTGAGTAATCTGTGCTGCATGAAACATTTTCAGAATGCGGAATGCCATGGTTATGTAAACAGTGTAAATTAGACGTGTATTGGTGAAAATTCGCTCAAAGAGAGTTTTCTGGTGCCAAATGTCCGATTTCTGAACCTAGTTTTAGAAAAAACTTATGAAGTCAGAGTAAATATTTCTAGCTCTATATAAGCCTTGTCTGGTGGATGAATGGTCAGTAATCCCAATGCTCAGAAGCCAGAAACGCATTTATGCCGAATCCCTCATGCATGTAGCATGTACGGATCCCGGAATGCCATGTTGATGGAATTCATGTAAATTACATATCTATTAAGTTGAAATTGCTCCATTAGAATTATACTGGGAAAAATGCACGAATTCGAACTGGTGTGAGGGAAGCTTTTGAAAATGTGTACAAGTGTCTAGACGAAAATATTCCTTTTATACAGAATGACAGATCAGTAATCCACATGCTCTCAACTCAGGAATTCATGTTTGTCGAATCCATCATGCATGAAGCATGTACAGAACACGGAATATCATGTTGATGGAATGTATTCAAATTACATTTCTCTAGGGTAGAATTCACTTCAAGAAGGTTTTTCTGAGAACAAAGTGTGATTCTTCAATCTAGTGATAGGAAGAAGCTACGAAGTCAAAGTAAGTATTTCAAAGTGAATATGTAAATTGTTTGGTTTTGGAAACATGAGTCATGCGCATGTGCACAACTCAGAAATGCATGTTTGAGGAATCCGTGTTGCATGAAATATGTTCAGAATACGGAATGCCATGGTTATTTAGACTATAAACTACATGTGTTTTGGTGAGAATTTGCTCAAAGTGTGTTTTCTGGTGCCAAATGTCCGATTTTAAAACCTGGTGATAGAAAAAACCTATGAGTTAGAGTAAATATTTCTAAGTGTATATATGCCTTGCTTGGTGGATGAAAGGTCAGTAATCCACATGCACACAAGTCAGAAACTCATGTTTTCCGAATCCGTCATGCATGTAGCATGTACGGATCCCAGAATGCCATGTTGATGGAATTCATGTAAATTACATATTTGTTAGGTGGAAATCGCTCCAGAAGTATTTTCCTGTGAAAAATGTGTGAATTCGGATCTGGTGTTAAGGAAATTCTGTGAAAATGTGTACACGAGTCTAGATGAAATTATTCGTTATATAGAGGATGAAAGATCAGTTATCCACATGCTCTCAACTCAGGAATGCATTTGTGTCGAATCCGTCATGCATGAAGCATGTACGGAACACGGAATATCATGTGGATGGAATCTATTCAAATTACATATCCCTAGGGTAGAATTCGTCCCAAGAGGGTTTTTTGGGATCAAAGTGTGATTCTTGAAACTGGTGAAAGGAAGAATCTACGAAGTCAAAGTAAATATTTAAAGTGCATAGGTAACTTGTTTGGTGGTTGAAACATCAGTCATGCGTATGTTCACAACTCATAAATGCATGTTAGAGGAATCCGTGATGCATGAAACAAGTTCGGAATACGGAATGCCACGGTTATGTAAACAATGTAAATTACAAGTGTATTGGTGAGAATTCGCTCAAAGAGAATTTTCTGGGGCCAAATGTCTGATTTTAGAACTTGGTGATAGAAAAAACCTATGAAGTAAGAGTAAATATTTCTTAGTGTATATATGCCTTGTTTGGTTGATGAAAGGTCACTAAACCACATGCCCACAAGTCAGAAATGCATGTTTGCCAAATACGTCATGCATGTATCATGTACAGAACCCGGAATGTTATGCTGATGGAATTCATGTAAATTACATATCTGTTAGGTGAAATCGCTTCAGAAGTATTATTCTGTGAAAAATGTATGATTTCGAAACTGGTGTTAGGGAAAGTTTGTGAAAATTTGTAAACGTGTCTAGATGAAAATATTCAATTTATAGAGGATGACAGATCTTTATCCACATGCTCTCAACTCAGGAATGCATATTTGTCGATCCCATCATTCATGTAGCTTGTACGGAAAACGGAATATCATGTAGATGGAATCTATTCAAATTACATAACTCCAGGGTAGAATTCCCTCCAAGAGTGTCTTTCTGGGATCAAAGTTTGATTCTTGAAACTGGTGATAGGAAGACGCTACGAAGTCAAAGTAAATATTTCAAAGTGCATAAGTAACTTCTTATGGTTTAAACATCAGTCATGCGCATGTTCACAACTCAGAAATGCATGTTTGAAGAATCCCTGATCCATGAAACATGTTCGGATTACGGAATACCATGGTTATGTAAAGAATGTAAATTACATGTGTATTGGTGAGAATTCGCTCAAAGAGTGCTTTCTGGTGCCAAATGTCCGATTTCAGAACCTGGTGATAGAGAAAACCAATGAAGTCGGAGTAAATATTTCTAAGTGTATATATGCTTTGTTTGGTGGATGAAAGGTCAGTAATCGAGATGCTCTCAAGTCAGAATCGCATGTTTGCCGAATCCGTCATGCATGTAGCATGTACAGAACCCGGAATTCCATGTGGATGGAATTCAGGTTAATTACATATCTGTTAGGTGGAAATCGCTCCAGAAGTATTATTCTGTGAAAAATTCACAAATTAGAAACAGGTGTTCGGGAAAGCTTGTGAAAATGTGTTCAGCTGTCTAGATGAAAATATTCGTTTTATAGAGAATGAAAGAACAGTAATCCGCATGCTCTCAACTCAGGAATGCATGTTTGTCGAGTCCGTCATGCACGTAGCATGTACGGAATATGAAATATCATGTAGATGGAATCTATTCATATTACATTTCTCTAGGGAAGTATTCGCTCCAAGAGAGTTTTTCTGGGATCAATGTGTGATTCTTGAAACTGGTGATAGGAAGAAGCTACGAAGACAAAGTAGTTATTTCAAAGTGCATAGGTTAATTTTTATGGTTGAAATATCAGTCATGTGCATGTTAACAACTCAGAAATTCATGTTTGAGGAATCCGTGATGTATGAAACATGTTCGGATTACGGAATGCCATGGTTATGTAAACTATGTAAATTACATGTGTATTGGTGAGAATTCGCTCAAGGAGTGTTTCCTGGTGACAAATGTCCGATTTTAAAACCTGGTGATAGAAAAAACCTATGAAGTCAGAGTAAATATTTCTAAGTGTATATATGAATTGTTTGGTGGATGAAAGTTAACTAATCCACATTCTCATACTCAGAAACTCATGATAGTGGAATCCATCATGCATGTACAATGTACAGAACCCAGAATCCCATGTTGATGGAATTCATGTAAATTACATATCTGTTAGGTGGAAATCGCTCCAGAAGTATTTTTCTGTGAAAAATTCACTAATTCGAAACTGGTGTTGTGGAAAGCTTGTGAAAATGAGTAAACGTGTCTAGATGAAAATATTCCATATATAGAGGATGAAAGATAAGTAATCCGCATGCTCTCAACTCAGGAATGCATGTTTGTCGAATCCGTCATGCATGTAGCATGTATGCAACACGGAAAATCATGTTGATGGATTCTATTCAAGTGAAATATCTCTAGGTTAGTATTCAATCAAAGAGGGTTTTTCTGGGATCAAAGTGTGATTCTTGAAACTGGTGATAGGAAGAAGCTATGAATTCAAAGTAGATATTTCAAAGTGCATAGGAAAATTCTTATGGTTGAAACATCAGTCATGCGCATGTGCACAACTCAGAAAAGCATATTTGAGGAATCCGCGTTGCATGAAATATTTTCGGGAATACGGAATACCATGGTTACGTAAACAATGTAAATTACATGTATATAGTTGAGAATTCGATCGGAGTGTTTTCTGGTGCCAAATGTCCGATTTTAAAACCTGGTGATAGAAAAAACCTATGAAGTCAGTGTAAATATTCCTAAGTGTATATATGTCTTGATTGGTGGATGAAAGATCATTAACACATGCTCACAATTCAGAAACGTATGTTTGCCGAATCCGTCATGCATGTAGCATGTACAGAACCCGAAATGCCATGTTGATTGAATACATGTAAATTACATATCTGTTAGGTGGAAATCGCTCTAGAAGTATTTTTATGTGAAAAATGCACGAATTCGAAACTGGTGTTAGGGAAAGTGTGTGAAAATGAGTACACGTGTCTAGGTGAAAATATTCCTTTTATAGAGGATGAAAGATCAGTCATCCACATGCTCTCAACTCAGGAATGCATGTTTGTCAAATCCGTCATGTATGTAGCATGTACGGAACACGGAATATCATGTTGATGGAATCTATTCAAATTCCATATCTCTAGGGTAGAATTCGCTCCAAGAGAGTTTTTCTGGGATCAAACTGTGATTCTTGACATTGGTATAGGAAGAAGTACAAAGTCAAAGTAAATATTTCAAAGTGTATAGGTAATTTGTTATGGTTGATACATCAGTCATGCGCATGTACCCAACTCAGAAATGCATGTTTGAGGAATCCGTGCTGCATGAAACATGTTCGGAATACGGAACGCCACGGTTATGTAAACAATGTAAATTACAATTATATTGGTGAGAATTAGCTCAAAGAGAATATTATGGTGCCAAATGTCCGATTTTAAATCCTGGTGATAGAAAAAACCTATGAAGTCATAGTATATATTTCTAAGTGTATATATGCCTTGTTTGGTGGATGAAAGTTCACTAATCCACATGCTCACAACTCAGAATCTCATGTTTGTAGATTCCGTCATGTATGTATCATGTACGGAACCCGGAATGCCATGTTGATGGAATACATGTAAATTACATATCTGTTAGGTGGAAATCGCTCCAGAAGTATTTTTCGGTGAAAAATGCACGAATTCGAAACTGGTGGTAGGGAAAGTTTGTGAAAATTTGTAAACGTGTCTAGATGAAAATATTTGTTTATAGAGAATGAAAAATCATTAATCCACATGTTCTCGCCTCAGGAATGCATGTTTGTTGAATCCGTAATGCATGTAGCTTGTACGAAACACGGAATATCATGCAGATGGAATCTAATCAAATTAAATATCTCTAGTTTAGAATTCGCTCCAAGAGGGTCTTTCTGGGATCAAAGTGTGATTCTTGAAACTGGTGATAGCAAGATGCTACGAAGTCAAAGTAAATATTTCAAAGTGCATAGGTAACTTGTTTGGTGGTAGAAACATCACTCATGCACAAGTTCACAATTCAGAAATGCATGTTTGAAGAATCAGTGATGCATGAAACATGTTCGGAATATGGAATACCATGGTTATGTAAAGAATATAAATTACATTTGTATTGGTGAGCATTCGCTCAAACAGTGCTTTCTGGTGTCAAATGTCTGATTTTAGAACCTGGTGATAGAGAAAACATATGAAGTCAGAATAAATATTTCTAAGTGTATATACGCATTTTTTGGTGGATGAAAGGTCAGTAATTCACATTCTCACAAGTCAGAATCTCTTGTTTGCCAAATCCTTCATGCATGTAGCATGTACGGAACCCGGAATGCCATGTTGCTGGAATTCATGTAAATTACATGTCTGTTAGTTGGAAATCGCTCCAGGAGTATTTTTCTGTGACAAATGCACGAATTATAAACTTGTGTTAGGGAAAGCTTGTGAAAATGATTACATGTGTCAAGATGGAATTATTCCTTTTATAGAGGATGAAAGATCAGTAATCCACATGCTCTCAAATAAGGAATTCATCTTTGTCGAATCCATATTGCATGAAGAATGTACGGAATACGGAATATGATTTAGATGGAATCTATTCAAATTACATATCTCTAGGGTAGAATTCTCTCCAAGATGATTTTTCTGGGTTCAAATTGGGATTCATGAAACTGGTGATAGGAAGAAGCTACGAAGTCAAAGTAAATATTTCAAAGTGCATAAGTTCTTTCTTATGGTTGAAACATCAGTCATGCGCATGTGCACAACTTAGAAATGCATGTTTGAGGAATCCGTGATGAATGAAACATGTTCGGAACACGGAATGCCATGGTTATGTAAACAATGTAAATTAAATATTTATTCGTGGGAATTCGCTCAAAGAGTTTAATCTCGTGTCAAATATCCGATTTTAGAACCCGGTCATACAAAAAAAAACTATGAACTCAGTGTAAATATTCCTAAGTGTATATATGCCTTATTTGGTGGATGAAAGATCATTAACACATGCTCACAAGTCAGAAACGTATGTTTGCCGAATCCGTCTTGCATGTATCATGTACAGAACCCGGAATGCCATGTTGATTGAATACATGTAAATTACAAATCTGTTAGGTGGAAATCGCTCTAGAAGTATTTTTATGTGAAAAATGCACGAATTCGAAACTGGTGTTAGGGAAAGCGTGTGAAAATGAGTACACGTATCTAGATGAAAATATTCCTTTTATAGAGGATGAAAGATCAGTCATCCACATGCTCTCAACTCAGAAATGCATGTTTGTCGAATCCGTCATGCATGAAGCATGTACGGAACACGGAATATCATGTTGATGGAATCTATTCAAATTCCATATCTCTAGCGTAGAATTCGCTCCAAGAGAGTTTTTCTGGGATCAAAGTGTGATTCTTGACATTGGTATAGGAAGAAGTAGAAAGTCAAATAAATATTTCAAAGTGTATAGGAAACTTGTTATGGTTGATACATCAGTCATGCGCATGTTCACAACTCAGAAATGCATGTTAGAGGAATCTGTGCTGCATGAAACATGTTCGGAATACGGAAGGCCACGGTTATGTAAACAATGTAAATTACAATTATATTGGTGAGAATTAGCTCAAAGAGAATATTATGGTGCCAAATGTCCGATTTTAAAACCTGGTGATAGAAAAAACCTATGAAGTCACAGTAAATATTTCTAAGTGTATATATGCCTTGTTTGGTGGAAGAAAGCTCACTAATCCACATGCTCACAACTCAGAATCTCATGTTTGTAGATTCCGTCATGTATGTATCATGTACGGAACCGGGAAGCCATGTTGATGGAATACATGTAAATTACATATCTGTTAGGTGGAAATCGCTCCAGAAGTATTTTTCGGTGAAAAATGCACGAATTCGAAACTGGTGTTTGTAAAGCTTGTGAAAATGACTACACGTGTCTAGATGAAAATATTCGTTTTATAGAAGATGAAAGATCAGTAATCCACATGCTCTCAACTCAGGAATGCATGTTTGTCGAATCTGTCATATATGTAGCATGTACGGAACACGGAATTTCATGTTGATGGAATCTATTCAAATTAAATATCTCTATTGTAGAATTCACTCCAAGAGGGTTTTTCTAGGATAAAATTTGATTCTTGAAACTGGTGATAGGAAGAAGCTACGAAGTCAAGGTAAATAATTCAAAGTGCATAGGTAACTTGTTTGGTGGTTGAAACATGAGTCATGCGCATTTTCACAACTCAGAAATGCATGTTTGAGTTATCCGTGTTGCATGAATCATGTTCAGAATACGGAATGCCATGGTTATATAAACAATGAAAATTACATGCGTATTGGTGAGAAATCGCTCAAAGATATTTCTCTGGTGCCAAATGTCCGATTTTATAATCTGGTGATAGGAAGAAACATATGAAGTCACACTAAATATTTCTAAGTGTATATATGGTTTGTTCTGTTGGACGAAAGTTCACTAATCCACATGCTCACAAATCAGAAACACATGTTTGTCAAATCCGTCATGCATGTAGCATGTACGGACAAAAAATATCATGTAGATGGAAACTATTCAAATTACAAATCTCTAGGGTATTATTAACTCCAAGAAGTTTTTCCTTGGATCAAAGTGTGATTCTTGAAACTGGTGATAGGAAGAATGTACGAAGTCAAAGTAGATATTTCAAAGTGCATATGTAACATGTTATGGTTGAAATATGCGTCATGCGCATGTTCACAACTCAGAAATGCATGTTTGTAGAATCCGTGATGCATGAAACTTCTTCGTAATACGGAATGCCATGGTTATTTTAACAATGAAAATTACATGTGTATTGGTGAGATTTCGCTCAAAGAGTGTTTTCTGGTGCCAAATGTCTGATTTTAAAACTTAGTGATAGAAAAATCCTATGAAGTCAGAGTAAATATTTCTAAGTGTATATACGACTTGTTTGGTGGATGAAAGTTCACTAATCCACATTCTGAAACTCAGAAACTCATGATTGTTGAATCCATCATGCATGTACAATGTACGGAACCCGGAATGCCATGTTGATGGAATTCATGTAAATTACATATCTGTTAGGTGGAAATCGCTCCAGAAGTATTTATCTGTGAAAAATTCACGAATTCGAAACTGGTGTTGTGGAAAGCTTGTGAAAATGAGTACACATGTCTAGATGAAAATATTCCATTTATAGAAAATGAAAGATCAGTAATCCACATGCTCTCAACTCAGGAATGCATGTTTGTCGAATCCGTCATGCATGTAGCATGTATGCAACACGGAATATCATGTTGATGAATTCTATTCAAGTGAATTTTCTCTAGTTTAGTATTCGATACAAGAGGGATTTTCTGGGATCAAAGTTTGATTCTTGAAACTTGTGATAGGAAGAAGCTACGAATTAAAAGTTGATATTTCAAAGTGCATAGGAAAATTCTTATGGTTGAAACATCAGTCATGCGCATTTTCACAACTCAGAAATTCATGTTTGAGGAATCCGCATTGCATGAAACATTTTCGGAATACAGAATGCCATGGTTACGTAAACAATATAAATAACATGTGTAATGGTGGGAATTCAATCGGAGTGTTTTCTGATGCCAAAAGTCCGATTTTAAAACCTGGTGATAGAAAAAATCTATGAAGTCAGAGTAAATATTTCAAAGTGTATATATGCTTGTTTTGTGGATGAAAGGTCAGTAACGGATGCTCAAAAGCCAGAAACTTATGTTTGCCGAATCCGTCTTGCATGTATCATGTACGGAACCCGAAATGCCATGTTGATTGAATACATGTAAATTACATATCTGTTAGGTGGAAATCGCTCCAGAAATATTCTTATGTGAAAAATGCACGAATTCGAAACTGGTGTTAGGGAAAGCTTGTGAAAAAGTGTACACGTGTCTAGATGAATATATTCCTTTAATAGAGAATGAAAGATCAGTCATCCATATGCTCTCAACCCAGGAATGGATGTTTGTCGAATCCGTCATGCATGTAGCATGTACGGAACAAATAATATCATGTAGATGGAATCTATTCAAATTACAAATCTCTAGGGTATTATTAACTCCAAGAGGTTTTTCCTTGGATCAAAGTGTGATTCTTGAAACTGGTGATAGGAAGAAGGTACGAAGTCAAAGTAGATATTTCAAAGTGCATATGTAACATGTTATGGTTGAAATATGAGTCATGCGCATGTTCACAACTCAGAAATGCATGTTTGAGGAATCCGTGATGCATGAAACTTCTTCGTAATATGGAATGCCATGGTTATTTTAACAATGAAAATTATATGTGTATTGGTGAGATTTCACTCAAAGAGTGTTTTCTGGTGCCAAATGTCTGATTTTAAAACCTGGTGATAGAAAAATCCTATGAAGTCAGAGTAAATATTTCTAAGAGTATTTACGACTAGTTTGGTGGATGAAAGTTCACTAATCCACATTCTGAAACTCAGAAACTCATGATTGTTGAATCCATCATGCACGAACAATGTACGGAACCCGGAAAGACATGTTGATGGAATTCATGTAAATTACATATCTGTTAGGTGGAAATCGCGCCAGAAGTATTTATCTGTGAAAAATTCACGAATTCGAAACTGTTGTTGTGGAAAGCTTGTGAAAATGATTACACATGTCTAGATTCCATTTATAGAGGATGAAAGATCAGTAATCCACATGCTCTCAACTCAGGAATGCATGTTTGTCGAATCCGTCATGCATGTAGCATGTATGCAACATGGAATATCATGTTGATGAATTCTATTCAAGTGAAATATCTCTAGTTTAGTATTCGATACAAGAGGGATTTTCTGGGATAAAAGTTTGATTCTTGAAACTGGTGATAGGAAGAAGCTACGAATTCAAAGGAGATATTTCAAAGTGCATAGGAAAATTCTTATGGTTAAAACATCAGTCATGCGCATTTTCACAACTCAGAAATTCATGTTTGAGGAATCCGCATTGCATGAAACATTTTCGGAATACGGAATGCCATGGTTATGTAAACAATGTAAATAACATGTGTATTGGTGGGAATTCAATCGGAGTGTTTTCTGGTGACAAAAGTCCGATTTTAAAACCTGGTGGTAGAAAAAATCTATGAAGTCAGAATAAATATTTCAAAGTGTATATATGCTTGTTTGGTGGATGAAAGGTCAGTAACGCATGCTCACAAGTCAGAAACGTATGTTTGCCAAATCTGTCTTGCATGTATCATGTAAGGAACCCGGAATGCCATGTTGATTGAATACATGTAAATTACATATCTGTTTAGGTGGAAATCGCTCCAGAAATATTCTTATGTGAAAAATGCACGAATTCGAAAGTGGTGTTAGGGAAACTTGTGAAAATGTGTACACGCATCTAGATGAAAATATTCCTTTTATAGAGGATGAAAGAACAGTCATCCACATGCTCTCAACCCAGGAATGGATGTTTGTCGAATCCGTTATGCATGAAGCATGTACGGAACACGGAATATCATGTTGATGGAATCTATTCAAATTCCATATCTCTAGGGAAGAATTCGATCCAAGAGAGTTTATCTGGGATCAAAGTGTGATTCTTGAAATTGGTGATAGGAAGAAGTACGAATTCAAAGTAAATATTTCAAAGTGAATAGGTAACTTGTTATGGTTGATACAACAGTCATGCGCATGTTCACAACTCAGAAATGCATGTTTGCGGAATCCGTGTTGCATGAAACATGTTCGGGATACGGAATGCCATGGTTATGTAAACAATGTAAATATATATGTATTGGTGAGAATACGCTGAAAGAGGGTTTTCTGGTGCTAAATGTCCGATTTATACCCTGGTGATAGAAAAAAACCTATAAAGTCACAGGAAAAATTTCTACGTGAATATATGCATTGTTTGGTGGATGAAAGTTCACTAATTCACATGTTAACAACTCAGAAACTCATGTTGTCGAAACCATCAAGCATGAAGCATGTACGGAACCCGGAATGCCATGTTGATGGAATTCATGTAAATTATATATCTGTTAGATGGAAATCACTCCAGAAATATTTTTCTGTTGAATAATGCACGAATTCGAATCTGTTGTTAGTGAAATCTTGTGAAAATGAATACACGTGTCTAGATGAAAATATTCCTTTTATAGAGGATGAAAAATCAGTAATCCACATGCTCTCAACTCAGGAATGCATGTTTGTCGAATCCGTCATGCATGAAGCATGTACGGAACACGGAATATCATGTTGATGGAATCTAATCAAACTACATATCTCTAGGGTATAATTTGCTCCAAGAGGGTTTTTCTGGGATCAAAGTGTGATTTATGAAACTGTTGATAGGAAGAAGTACGAAGTCAAAGTAAATATTTCAAAGTGCATAGGTAACTTATTATCGTTGATATATCAGTCATGCGCATGTTAACAACTGAGAAATGCATGTTTGAGGAATCCGTGTTGCATGAAACATGTTCGAAATACGGAATGCCATGATTATGTAGACAATGTAAATTACATGTGTATTGGTGAGAATTCGCTCAAAGAGTGTTTTCTGGTGCCAAATGTCCGATTTTACAACCTGGTGTTAGGAAAAACCTATGAAGTCAGAGTAAATATTTCTAAGTGTATATATGCCTTGTTTGGTGGATGAAAGGTCAGTAATCCACATGCTCACATGCCAGAAACACATGTTTTCCGAATCCGTCATGCATGTAGCATGTACGGAACCCAGAATGCCATGTGGATAGAATTCATGTAAATAACATATCTATTTGGTTGAAATAGCTCCAGAAGTATTTTTGAGTGAAAAATGCACGAATTCGAAACTGATGTAGGGAAAGCTTGTGAAAATGAATACACGTATCTTGATTAAAATTTTCCTTTTATAGAGGATGAAAAATCAGTAATCCACATGCTCTCAACTCAGGAATGCATGTTTGACGAATCCGTCATGCATGTAGCATGTACAGAACACAGAATATCATGTTGATGGAATCTATTCAAATTACATTTCTCTTGGGTAGAATTTGCTCCAAGAGGGTTTTTGTGGGATCAAAGTGTGATTCTTGAAACTGGTGATAGTCAGAAGCTACGAAGTGAAAGTAAATATTTCAAAGTGCATAGGTAACTTGTTTGGTGGTTGAAACATCTGTCATGCGCATGTTCAGAACTCAGAAATTCATGTTAGATGAATCCGTGATGCATGAAAAATCTTCGGAATACGGAATGCCATGGTTATGTAAACAATGTAAATTACAAATGTATTGGTGAGAATTCGCTCAAAGAGAAATTTATGGTGCCAAATATCCGATTTTAGAACCTGATGATAGAAAAAACCTTTGAAGTCAGAATTAATATTTCTAAGTGTATATATGCCTTGTTTGGTGGATGAAAGGTCAGTAATCCACATGCCCACAAGTCAGAAACGCATGTTTGCCGAATACGTCATGATGTGGCATGTACAGAACCCGGAATGCCATGCTCATGGAATTCATGTAAATTAAATATCTGTTAGGTGGAAATCGCTCCATAAGTATTATTTTGTGAAAAATGCACGAATTCGAAACTGGTGTTAAGGAAAGTATGTGAAAATTTGTAAACGTGTCTAGATGAAAATATTTGTTTATAGAGAGTGAAAAATCATTAATCCACAAGTTCTCTACTCAGGAATGCATGTTTGTTGAATCTGTAATGCATGAAGATTGTACGAAACTCGGAATATCATGTAGATGGAATCTAATCAAATTAAATATCTCTAGGTTAGAATTCGCTCTAAGAGGGTCTTTCTGGGATCAAAGAGTGAGTCTTGAAACTAGTGATAGCAAGACGCTACGAAGTCAAAGTAAATATTTCAAAGTGCATAAGTAACTTGTTTGGTGGTAGAAACATCAGTCATGCACATGTTCACAACTCAGAAATGCATGTTTGAGGAGTCCGTGATGCATGAAAGATGTTCGGAATTCGGAATGCCATGGTTATGTAATGAATGTAAATTAAATGTGTATTGGTGAGAATTCGCTCAAAGAATGCTTTCTGGTGTCAAATGTCCGATTTTAGAACCTGGTGATAGAGAAAATATATGAAGTCAGAGTAAATATTTCTACGTGTATATATGCCTTTTTTGGTGGATGAAAGGTCAGTAATCCACATGCTCACAAGTCAGAAACGCTTGTTTGCCGAATCCGTCATGCATGTATCATGTACGGAACCCGGAATGCCATGTTGATGGAATTAATGTAAATTACATATCTGTTAGGTGGAAATCGCTATAGAAGTATTTTTCTGTGACAAATGCACGAATTCAAAAATACTTTTAGGGAAAGTTTGTGAAAATGAGTACATGTGTCAGGATGGAATTATTCTTTTATAGAGAACGAAAGAACTGTAACCCACATGCTCTCAAATCAGGAATTCATATTTGTCGAATCCATCTTGCATGAAGCATGTACGGAACATGGAATATGATGTAGATGGAATGTATTCAAATTACATATCTCTAGGGTAGAATTCGCTCCAAGATGGTTTTTCTCGGTTCAAATTGTGATTTTTGAAACTGGTGATAGGAAGAAGCTACGAAGTCAAAGTAAATATTTCAAAGTGAATAAGTAACTTCTTATGGTTGAAACATCAGTCATGTGCATGTTCACAACTCAGAAATGCATGTATTAGGAATCCGTGATGCATGAAACATGTTCAGAACACGGAAAGCCATGGTTATGTAAACAATGTAAATTAAATGTTTATACGTGAGAATTCGCTCATAGAGTGTTTTCTGGTGCCAAATGTCTGATTTTAGAACCTGGTGATACAAAAAATCCTCTAAAGTCATGGTAAGTACTTCTAAGAGTATATATGCCTTGTTTGGTGGTTGAAAGTTCACTAATCCACATGCTCACAACTCAGAAACTCATGTTTGTCGAAACTGTCAAGCATGTAGCATGTACGGAACGCGGAATGCCATGTTGACGGTATTCATGTAAATTACATATCTGTTAGGTGGAAATCGCTCCAGAAGTATTTTTCTGTGAAAAATGCACGAATTCGAAACTGGTGTTGTGTAAAGCTTGTAAAAATGAGTACACGAGTCTAGATGAAAATATTCCTTTTATAGAGGATGAAAGATTAATAATCCACATGCTCTCCCCTCAGAAATGCATGTTTGTCGAATCCGTCATGTATGTAGCATGTACAGAACACGGAATATCATTTAGATGGAATCTAATCAAATTATATATCTCTAGGGAGGTATTCGCTCCAAGAGGGTTTTTGTGGGATCAAAGTGTGATTCTTGAAACTTGTGACAGGAAGAAGCTACGAAGTCATAGTAAATATTTCAGAGTGCATATGTAACATGTTTGGTGGTTGAAACATCAGTCATGCGCAAGTTTTCAACTCAGAAATTCATGTTTGAGGAATCCGTGATGCATGAAACATGTTTGGAATACGGAATGCCATGTTTATTTAAACAATGT
This sequence comes from Vicugna pacos, assembly GCF_048564905.1. Taxonomy (NCBI): domain Eukaryota; kingdom Metazoa; phylum Chordata; class Mammalia; order Artiodactyla; family Camelidae; genus Vicugna; species Vicugna pacos. The sequence continues at coordinate 3,240,958 of NC_133017.1, forward strand.
TAATTACATGTGTATTTGTGAGAATTCGCTCAAAGAGTGTTTTTTGGTGCCAAATGTCCGATTTTACATCCTGGTGATAGAAAAAAACTATAAAGTCAGATTAAATATATCTAAGCCTATATACGCCTAGTTTGGTGAATGAAAGGTCAGTAATCCACATGCTCACAAGTCAGCAATGCATGATTGCCAAATCTGTCATGCATGTAGCATGTACGGAACCCGGAATGCCATGTTGATGGAATTCATCTAAATTACATATGTGTTAGGTGGAAATCGCTCTAGAAGTATTTTCCTGTGACAAATGCACGAGTTGAAAAATACTTTTAGGGAAAGTTTGTGAAAATGAGTACATGTGTCAGGATGGAAATATTCTTTTATAGAGAACGAAAGATCTGTAAACCACATGCTCTCCACTCAGTAATGCATATTTGTCGAAACCGTCATGTATTTAGCATGTACAGAACACGGAATATCATGTAGATGGAATCTAGTCAAATTACATATCTCTAGGGTAGAATTGGCTCCAAGAGGGTTTTTCTGGGATCAAAGTGTGATTCTTGAAACTGGTGATAGACAGAAGCTACGAAGTCAAAATAAATATTTCATAGTGCATAGGTAACTTGTTTGGTGGTTGAAACATCAGTCATGCGCATGTTCAAACTCAGAAATGCATGTTTGAGGAATCCGTAATGCATGAAACATGTTCATAATACGGAATGCCATGTTGAAATAATTCATGTAAATTACAAACCTATTAGATGGAAATCGCTCCAAAACTATTATTCTGTGAAAAATGAACGAATTCGATCTGGTGTTAGGGAAAGCTTGTGAAAATCTGTTCACGTGTCTAGATGAAAATATTCCTTTTATAGAGGATGAAAGATTAGTAATCCAGATGACCTCAACTCAGGAATGTATGTTTGTCGAATCCGTCGTATATGTAGGATGCACGGAACAAGGAATATCATGTAGATGGAATCTATTCAAATTACATATCTCTAGGGTAGAATTCGGTCCAAGAGGGTTTTTCTAGGATCAAAGTGTGATTCATAAAACTGGTGATAGGAAGAAGCTACGAAGTCAAAGTCAATATTTCAAAGTGCATAGGTAACTTGTTTGGTGCTTGAAACATCAGTCATGCGCATGTTCACAACTCAGAAATTCATGTTTGAGGAATCTGTGATGCATGAAACATGTTCGTAATACGGAATTCCATGGTTATGTAAACAATGGAAATAACATGTGTTTTGGTGAAAATACGCTCAAAGAGTGTTTTCTGGTGCCAAATGTCGGATTTTAAAACCTGGTGATAGAAAAAAACTATGAAGTCAGAGTAAATATTTCTAAGTCTATATACGCCTTGTTTGGTGAATGAAAGGTCAGTAAACCTCATGCTCACAAGTCAGAGACTTATGTTTGCCGAATCCGTCACACATGAATCATGTATGGAACTTGGAATACCATGTTGTTGGAATTCATGTAAATTACATATCTGTTAGGTGGAAATCGCTCCAGAATTATTTTTCTGTGAAAAATGCATGAATTCAAACCTGGTGTTAGGGAAAGCTTGTGAAAATGTGTATACGTGTCTAGATGAAAATATTCCTTTTATAGAGGATGAAAGATTAGTAATACAGATGCCCCCAACTCAGGAATGCATGTTTGTCGAATCCATCATGTATGTTGCATGTACGGAACACGGAATATCATGCAGATTGAATCTATTCCAATTACATATCTCTAGGGTAGAATTCGCTAAAAGAGGTTTTTTGTGGGATCAAAGTGTGATTCTTGAAACTGGAGTAAAGAAGATGGTACGAAAACAAAGTAAAATTTCAGAGTGCATACGTAACTTGTTTGGTGCTAGAAACATCAGTCATGCACATGTTCAAAAATCAGAAATGCAAGTGTGAGGAATCCATGATGCATGAAACATGTTCGTAATACAGAATGCCATGGTTATGTAAACAATGTAAATTACATGTGTATCGGTGAGAATTCGCTCAAAGAGTGTTTTCTTGTAACAAATGTCCAATTTTAGAACCTGGTGATAGAAAAAACTATGAAGTCAGAGTAAATATTTCTAAGTATATATACGCCATATTTGGTGGATGAACGTTCAGTAATCCACATGCTCACAAGTCAGAAACGCATGATTGCCGAATCCGTCATGCATGTAGCATGTACAGAACCCGGAATTCCATGTTGTTGGAATTCATGTAAATTACATATCTGTTAGGTGGAAATCACTCAGGAACAATGTTTCTGTGAAAAAAGCACGAATTCGAATCTGGTGTTAGGGAAAGCTTGTGAAAATGTGTATACGTGTCTAGATGAAAATATTCCTTTTATAGAGGATGAAAGATTAGTAATACAGATGCCCCCAACTCAGGAATGCATGTTTGTCGAATCCATCATGTATGTTGCATGTACGGAACACGGAATATCATGCAGATTGAATCTATTCCAATTACATATCTCTAGGGTAGAATTCGCTAAAAGAGGTTTTTTGTGGGATCAAAGTGTGATTCTTGAAACTGGAGTAAAGAAGAAGGTACGAAAACAAAGTAAAATTTCAGAGTGCATACGTAACTTGTTTGGTGCTAGAAACATCAGTCATGCACATGTTCAAAAATCAGAAATGCAAGTGTGAGGAATCCATGATGCATGAAACATGTTCGTAATACAAAATGCCATGGTTATGTAAACAATGTAAATTACATGTGTATCGGTGAGAATTCGCTCAAAGAGTGTTTTCTTGTAACAAATGTCCAATTTTAGGACCTGGTGATAGAAAAACCTATGAAGTCAGAGTAAATATTTCTAAGTATATATACGGCATATTTGGTGGATGAACGTTCAGTAATCCACATGCTCACAAGTCAGAAACGCATGATTGCCGAATCCGTCATGCATGTAGCATGTACAGAACCCGGAATTCCATGTTGTTGGAATTCATGTAAATTACATATCTGTTAGGTGGAAATCACTCAGGAACAATGTTTCTGTGAAAAAAGCACGAATTCGAATCTGGTGTTAGGGAAAGCTTGTGAAAATGTGTACACGTGTCTAGATGAAAATATTCCTTTTATAGAGGATGAAAGATTAGTAATCCACATGCTCTCAACTCAGGAATGCATGTTTGTCAAATCCGTCATATATGTAGCAAGTACGGAAAAGGGAATATAATGTAGATGCAATCTATTCAAATTACATATGTCTTGGATAGAATTCACTTCAAGAGGGTTTTTCTGGGACCAAAGTGTGATTCTTGAAACTGGTGATAGACAGAATCTACGAAGTCAAAATAAATATTTAAAAGTGCATAAGTAACTAGTTTGGTGGTTGAAACATCAGTCATGCACATGTTCACAACTCAAAAATTCAAGTATGAGGAATCCGTGTTGCATGAAACATGTTCGTAATACGGAATGCCATGGTTATGTTAATAATGTAAATAAAATGTGTATTGGTGAGAATTTGCTCAAAGAATGTTTTCTGGTGCCAAATGTCCGATTCTAAACCTGGTGATAGAAAAATCTATGAAGACAGATTAAATATTTCTAACTGTATATACGCCTTGTTTGGTGGATGAAAAGTCAGTAATCCACATGCTCACAAGTCAGAAACACATGATTGCTGAATCCGTCATACATGTAGTATGTACAGAACACGGAATAACATGTTGAAGGAATTCATTTAAATTACCTATCTGTTAGGTGGAAATCGCTCCAGAACTATTTTTATGTGAAAAAACACGAATTCGAAACTGGTTTTAGGGAAAGCTTGTGAAAATGTGTACACGTGTCTAGATGAAAATATTCCTTTTATAGAGTATGAAAGATTAGTAATCCACCTGCTCTCAACTCAGGAATGCATGTTTGTCAAATCTGTCATGTGTGTAGCTTGTAAGGAACACGGAATATCATGTAGATGGAATCTATTCAAATTACATATCTCTAGGGTAGAATTCGATCCAAGAGGGTTTTTCTGGGATCAAAGTTCGATTCTTGAAACTGGTGAAAGGCAGAATCTACGAACACAAAATAAATATTTAAAAGTGCATAGGTAACTTGTTTGGTGGTAGAAACATCAGTCATGCGCATATTCACAACACAGAAATTCAAGTTGGAAGAATCCGTGATGCATGAAACATGTTCGTAATACGGAATGCCATGGTTATGTTAATAATGTAAATAAAATGTGTATTGGTGAGTATTTGCTCAAAGAATGTTTTCTGGTGCCAAATGTCCGATTCGAAACCTGGTGATAGAAAAATCTATGAAGACAGATTAAATATTTCTAACTGTATATACGCCTTGTTTGGTGGATGAAAAGTCAGTAATCCACATGCTCACAAGTCAGAAACGCATGATTTCCGAATCCGTCATACATGTAGCATGTACAGTACACGGAATAACATGTTGAAGGAATTCATTTAAATTACCTATCTGTTAGGTGGAAATCTCTCCAGAACTATTTTTATGTGAAAAAACACGAATTCGAAACTGGTTTTAGGGAAAGCTTGTGAAAATGTGTACACGTGTCTAGATGAAAATATTCCTTTTATAGAGTATGAAAGATTAGTAATTCACCTGCTCTCAACTCAGGAATGCATGTTTGTCAAATCTGTCATGTGTGTAGCTTGTAAGGAACACGGAATATCATGTAGATGGAATCTATTCAAATTACATATCTCTAGGGTAGAATTCGATCCAAGAGGGTTTTTCTGGGATCAAATTTCGATTCTTGAAACTGGTGATAGGCAGAATATACGAACTCAAAATAAATATTTAAAAGTGCATAGGTAACTTGTTTGGGGGTTGAAACATCTGTCATGCGCATGTTCACAACAAAGAAATTCAAGTTGGAAGAATCCGTGATGCATGAAACATGTTCGTAATACGGAATGCCATGGTTATGTAAACAATGTAAATTACATGTGTATTGGTGAGATTTCGTTAAAAGAGAGTTTTCTGGTGACAAATGTCCAATTTAAGAACCTGGATATACAAAAAATCTATGAAGTAAGAATAAATATTTGTAAGTCTATACACGCCATGTTTGGTGGATGAAAGTTCAGTAATCCACATGCTCACAAGTCAGAAACGCATGATTGCCGAATCCGTCATGCATGTAGCATGTACGGAACCCGGAATGCCATGTTGTTGGAATTCATGTAAATTACATGTCTGTTAGGTGAAAATCGCTCCAGAACTATGTTTCTGTGAAAAAAGCACGAATTCGAACCTGGTGTTAGGGAAAGCTTGTGAAAATGTGTACACGTGTCTAGATGAAAATATTACTTTTATAGAGGATGAAAGATAAGTAATCCACATGATCTCAACTCAGGAATGCATGTTTGTTAAATCCGTCATGTATGTAGCATGTACGGAACAGGGAATATCATGTAGAAGGAATCTATTCAAATTAAATATGTCAAGGGTAGAATTCGCTCAAAGTGGATTTTTCTGGGATCAAAGAGTGATTCTTGAAACTGGGGATAGGCAGAATATTCGAAGTCAAAATAAATATTTCAAAGTACATAGGTAACTTCTTTGGTGGTTGAAATATTAGTCATGCGCATGTACACAACTCAGAAATTCAAGTTTGAGGAATCCGTGATGCATGAAACATGTTCGTAAAACGGAATGCCCTGGTTATGTAAACAATGTAAATTACATGTGTATTGGTGAGAATTCGCTCAAAGAGTGTTTTCTGTTGACAAATGTCCAAATTTAGAACCTGGTGATAGAAAAATCTATGAAGTCAGAGTAAATATTTTTAAGTATATATACGCCTTGTTCGGAGGATGAAAGGTCAGTAATCCACATGCTCACAAGTCAGAAACGCATGATTGCCGAATCCAAAATGCATGTAGCATGTACGGAACCCGGAATGCCATGTTGATGGAATTCATGTAAATTACAAAACTATTAGGTGGAAATCGCTCCCGAAATATTTTTCTGTGAAAAATGCACGAATTCGAACCTGGTGTTAGGGAAATCTTGTGAAAATGTGTACACGTGTCTAGATGAATATATTCCTTTTATAAAGGATGAAAGATTAGTACTCCACATGCCCTCAACTCAGAAATGCATGTTTGTCAAATCTGTCATTTATGAAGCCTGTAAGGAACATGAGATATCATGTAGTTGGAATCTATTCAAATTACATATCTCTAGGGTAGTATGGCTCCAAGAGGGTTTTTCTGGGAACAAAGTGTGATTCTTGAAACTGGTGATAGGAAGAATCTACAAAGTCAAAGTAACTATTCCAGAGTGCATATGTAACTTGTTTGGTGGTTGAAACATCAGTCATGCATATGTTCACAACTCAGAAATGCATGTTTGAGGAATCTGTGATGCATGAAACTTGTTCGTAATACGGAATTCCATGGTTATGTAAGCAATGTAAATTACATGTGTATTTGTGAGAATTCGCTCAAAGAGTGTTTTCTGGTGCCAAATGTCCGATTTTAGAACCTGGTGATAGGAAAAACCTATGAAGCCAGAGTAAATATTTCTAAGTCTATATACACCTTGTTCGGAGGATGAAAGGACTGTAATCCACATGCTCACAAGTCAGAAACGCATGATTGCCTAATCCGCCATACATGTAGCATGTACTTAACCCGGAATGCCACGCTGTTGGAATTCATGTAAATTACAAACCTATTACTTGGAAATCGCTCCAGAACTATTTTTCTGTGAAAAATGCACGAATTCGATCTGGTGTTAGGGAAAGCTTGTGAAAATCTGTTCACGTGTCTAGATGAAAATATTCCTTTAATAGAGGATGAAATATTAGTAACCCAGATGACCTCAACTCAGGAATGTATGTGTGTCAAATCCGTCGTATATATAGCATGCACGGAACAAGGAATATCATGTACATGGAATCTATTCAAATTACATCTCTCTAGGGTAGAATTCGGTCCAAGAGATTTTTACTGGTATCAAAGTTTGATTCTTAAAACTGGTGATAGGAAGAAGCTACGAAGTTAAAGTCAATATTTCAAAGTGCATAGGTAACTTGTTTGGTGCTTGAAACATCAGTCATGCGCATGTTCACAACTCAGAAATTCATGTTTGAGGAATCTGTGATGCATGAAACATGTTCGTAATACGGAATTCCATGGTTATGTAAACAATGGAAATAACATGTGTTTTGGTGGAAATTCGCTCAAAGAGGGTTTTCTGGTGTCAAATGTCGGATTTTAAAACCTGGTGATAGAAAAAACCTATGAAGTCAGAGTAAATATTTCTAAGTCTATATACGCCTTGTTTGGTGGATGAAAGGTCAGTAATCCTCATGCTCACAAGTCAGAGACTTATGTTTGCCGAATCCGTCACACATGTATCATGTACGGAACCCGGAATGCCATGTTGTTGGAATTCATGTAAATTACATATCTGTTAGGTGGAAATCGCTCCAGAATTATTTTTCTGTGAAAAATGCACGAATTCAAACCTGGTGTTAGGGAAAGTTTGTGAAAATGTGTATACGTGTCTAGATGAAAATATTCCTTTTATAGAGGATGAAAGATTAGTAATACAGATGCCCCCAACTCAGGAATGCATGTTTGTCGAATCCATCATGTATGTTGCATGTACAGCACACGGAATATCATGCAGATTGAATCTATTCAAATTACATATCTCTAGGGTAGAATTCGCTAAAAGAGGTTTTTTGTGGGATCAAAGTGTGATTCTTGAAACTGGAGATGGGAAGAAGGTACGAAATCAAAGTAAAATTTCAGAGTGCATACGTAACTTGTTTGGTGCTAGAAACATCAGTCATGCACATGTTCAAAAATCAGAAATGCAAGTGTGAGGAATCCGTGATGCATGAACCATGTTCGTAATACAGAATGCCCTTGTTATGTAAACAATGTAAATTACATGTGTATCGGTGAGAATTCGCTCAAAGAGTGTTTTCTTGTAACAAATGTCCAATTTTAGAAGCTGGTGATAGAAAAACCTATGAAGTCAGAGTAAATATTTTTAAGTCTATATACGCCATGTTTGGTGGATGAACGTTCAGTAATCCACATGCTCACAAGTCAGAAACGCATGATTGCCGAATCCGTCATGCATGTAGCATGTACAGAACCCGGAATGCCATGTTGTTGGAATTCATGTAAATTACATATCTGTTAGGTGGATATCACTCAGGAACTATGTTTCAGTGAAAAAAGCACGAATTCGAATCTGGTGTTAGGGAAAGCTTGTGAAAATGTGTACACGTGTCTAGATGAAAATATTCCTTTTATAGAGTATGAAAGATTAGTAATCAACATGCTCTCAACTCAGGAATGCATGTTTGTCAAATCCGTCATATATGTAGCAAGTACGGAAAAGGGAATATAATGTAGATGCAATCTATTCAAATTACATATGTCTTGGATAGAATTCGCTTCAAGAGTGTTTTTCTGGGACCAAAGTGTGATTCTTGAAACTGGTGATAGACAGAATCTACGAAGTCAAAATAAATATTTCAAAGTGCATAGGTAACTTGTTTGGTGGTTGAAATATCAGTCATGCACATTTTCACAACTCAAAAATTCAAGTTTGAGGAATCCATGTTGCATGAAACTTGTTCGTAATACGGAATGCCATGGTTATGTAAATAATGAAAATAAAATGTGTATTGGTGAGAATTTGCTCAAAGAAAGTTTTCTGGTTCCAAATGTCCGATTCTAAACCTGGTGATAGAAAAATCTATGAAGACAGATTAAATATTTCTAACTGTATATACGCCTTGATTGGTGGATGAAAGGTCAGTAATCCACATGCTCACAAGTCAGAAACGCTTGATTGCCGAATCCGTCATACATGTAGCATGTACAGAACACGGAATAACATGTTGAAGGAATTCATTTAAATTACCTATCTGTTAGGTGGAAATCGCTGCAGAACTATTTTTATGTGAAAAAAGCACGAATTCGAAACTGTTTTTAGGGAAAGCTTGTGAAAATATGTACACGTGTCTTGATGAAAATATTCCTTTTATAGAGTATGAAAGATTAGTAAACCACCTGCTCTCAACTCAGGAATGCATGTTTGTCAAATCTGACATGTGTGTAGCTTGTAAGGAACACGGAATATCATGTAGATGGAATCTATTCAAATTACGTATCTCTAGGGTAGAATTCGATCCAAGAGGGTTTTTCTGGGATCAAAGTTCGATTCTTGAAACTGGTGATAGGCAGAATATACGAACTCAAAATAAATATTTAAAAGTGCATAGGTAACTTGTTTGGTGGTTGAAACATCAGTCATGCGCATGTTCACAACTCAGAAATTCAAGTTGGAAGAATCCGTGATGCATGAAACATGTTCGTAATACGGAATGCCATGGTTATGTAAACAATGTAAATTACATGTGTATTGGTGAGATTTCGATAAAAGAGAGTTTTCTGGTGACAAATTTCCAATTTAAGAACCTGGAGATACATAAAATCTATGAAGTAAGAATAAATATTTGTAAGTCTATACACGCCTTGTTTGGTGGATGAAAGGTCAGTAATCCACATGCTCACAAGTCAGAAACGCTTGATTGCCGAATCCGTCATACATGTAGCATGTACAGAACCCGGAATGCCATGTTGTTGGAATTCATGTAAATTACATATCTGTTAGGTGAAAATCGCTCCAGAACTATGTTTCTGTGTAAAAAGCACGAATTCGAACCTGGTGATAGGGAAAACGTGTGAAAATGTGTACACGTGTCTAGATGTAAATATTCCTTTTATAGAGGATGAAAGATAAGTAATCCACATGATCTCAACTCAGGAATTCATGTTTGTCAAATCCGTCATGTATGTAGCATGTACGGAACAGGGAATATCATGTAGAAGGAATCTATTCAAATTAAATATGTCAAGGGTACAATTCGCTCCAAGTGGATTTTTCTGGGATTAAAGTGTGATTCTTGAAAATGGTGATAGGCAGAAGCTACGAAGTCAAAATAAATATTTCAAAGTGCATAGGTAACTTGTTTGGTGGTTGAAACATTAGTCATGCGCATGTTTACAACTCAGAAATTCAAGTTTGAGGAATCCGTGATGCATGAAACATGTTCGTAAAACGGAATGCCCTGGTTATGTAAACAATGTAAATTACATGTATATTGGTGAGAATTCGCTCAAAGAATGTTTTCTGTTGACAAATGTCCAATTTTAGAACCTGGTGATAGAAAAATCTATGAAGTCAGAGTAAATATTTTTAAGTATACATACGCCTTGTTCGGAGGATGAAAGGTCAGTAATCCACATGCTCACAAGTCAGAAACGCATGATTGCCGAATCCGAATTGGATGTAGCATGTACGGAACCCGGAATGCCATGTTGATGGAATTCATGTAAATTACATATCTGTTAGGTGGAAATCGCTCCAGAACTATTTTTCTGTGAAAAATGCATGAATTCGAACCTGGTGTTAGGGAAAGCTTGTGAAAATGTGTACACGTGTCTAGATGAAAATATTCCTTTTATAGAGGAGGAAAGATTAGTAATCCACATGCTCTCAACTCAGAAATGCATGTTTGTCAAATCTGTCATTTATGAAGCCTGTAAGGAACACGAGATATCATGTAGATGGAATCTATTCAAATTACATATCTCTAGGGTAGAATTCGCTCCAAGACGGTTTTTCTGGGATCAAAGTGTGATTCTTGAATCTGGTGATAGGCAGAAACTACGAAGTCAAAATAAATATTTCAAAGTGATTAGGTACCTTGTTTGGTGGTTGAAACATCACTCATGCGCATGTTCACAACTCAGAAATTCAAGATTGAGGAATCCATGTTGCATGAATCATGTTCTTATACGGAATGCCATGGTTATGTAAGCAATGTAAATTACATGTGTATTTGTGAGAATTCGCTCAAAGAGTGTTTTCTGGTGCCAAATGTCCGATTTTAGAACCTGGTGATAGGAAAAACCTATGAAGCCAGAGTAAATATTTCTAAGTCTATATACGCCTTGTTCGGAGGATGAAAGGACTGTAATCCACATGCTCACAAGTCAGAAACGCATGATTGCCAAATCCGCCATACATGTAGCATGTACGGAACCCGGAATGCCACGCTGTTGGAATTCATGTAAATTACATATCTGTTAGGTGGAAATCGCTACAGAACAATTTTTCTGTGAAAAATGCACGAATTCGATCTGGTGTTAGGGAAAGCTTGTGAAAATGTGTACACGTGTCTAGATGAAAATATTACTTTTATAGAGGATGAAAGATAAGTAATCCACTTGATCTCAACTCAGGAATTCATGTTTGTCAAATCCGTCAAGTATGTAGCATGTACGGAACAGGGAATATCATGTAGAAGGAATCTATTCAAATTAAATATGTTAAGGGTAGAATTCGCTCCAAGTGGATTTTTCTGGGATCAAAGTGTGATTCTTGAAACTGGTGATAGGCAGAATATTCGAATTCAAAATAAATATTTCAAAGTGCATAAGTAACTTGTTTGGTGGTTGAAACATCAGTCATGCGCATGTTCACAACTCAGAAATTCAAGTTTGAGGAATCCGTGATGCATGAAACATGTTCGAAAAACGGAATGCCCTGCTTATGTAAACAATGTAAATTACATGTGTATTGCTGAGAATTCGCTCAAAGAGTGTTTTCTGTTGACAAATGTCCAATTATAGAACCTGATAATAGAAAAATCTATGAAGTCAGAGTAAATATTTTTAAGTATATATACACCTTGTTCGGAGGATGAATGGTCAGTAATCCACATGCTCACAAGTCAGAAACGCATGATTGCCGAATCCGAAATGCATGTAGCATGTACGGAACCCGGAATGCCATGTTGATGGAATTCATGTAAATTACAAAACTATTAGGTGGAAATCGCTCCAGAACTATTTTTCTGTGAAAAATGCATGAATTCGAACCTGGTGTTAGGGAAAGCTTGTGAAAATGTGTACACGTGTCTAGATGAAAATATTCCTTTTATAGAGGATGAAAGATTAGTAATCCACATGCTCTCAACTCAGAAATGCATGTTTGTCAAATCTGTCATTTATGAAGCCTGTAAGGAACACGAGATATCATGTAGATGGAATCTATTCAAATTACATATCTCTAGGGTAGAATTCGCTTCAAGACGGTTTTTCTGGGATCAAAGTGTGATTCTTGAATCTGGTGATAGGCAGAAACAACGAAGTTAAAATAAATATTTCATAGTGCATAGGTAACTTGTTTGGTGGTAGAAACATCAGTCATGCGCATGTTCACAACTCAGAAATTCAAGTTTGAGGAATCCATGTTGCATGAATCATGTTCATAATACGGAATGCCATGGTTATGTAAGCAATATAAATAACATGTGTATTTGTGAGAATTCGCTCAAAGAGTGTTTTATGGTGCCAAAAGTCCGATTTTAGAACCTGGTGATAGGAAAAACCTATGAAGCCAGAGTAAATATTTCTATGTCTACATACGCCTTGTTCGGAGGATGAAAGGTCTGTAATCCACATGCTTACAAGTCAGAAATGCATGATTGCCATATCCGCCATATATGTAGCATGTACGGAACCCGGAATGCCATGTTGATGGAATTCATGTAAATTACATACTTATTAGGTGGAAATCGCTCCAGAAATTTTCTTTTGTGAAAAATGCACGAATTCGAAACTGGTGTTAGGTAAAGCTTGTTAAAATGTGTACACGTGTCTAGATGAAAATATTCCATTTATAGAGGATCAAAGATTGTTAATCCAGATGTCCTCTACTCAGGAATGTATGTTTGCTGAATCCGTCATATATGTAGCATGCACGAAACACGGAATATCATATAGATGGGACCTACTCAAATTACATATCTCTAGGGTAGAATTCGCTCCAAGAGGATTTATGTGGGATCAAATTGTGATTCTTGAAACTGGTGATAGGAAGAAGCTACGAAGTTAATGTAAATATTTCAGAGTGCATAGGTAAGTTGTTTGGTGTTTGAAACATGAGTCATGCGCATGTTCACAACTCAGAAATTCATGTTTGACTAATCCGTGATGCATGAAACATGTTCATAATACGGAATTTCATGGTTATGTAAACAATGTAAATTACATGTGTACTGGTGAGAATTCGCTCAAAGTGTGTATTCTGGTGCCAAATGTCCGATTTTAGAACTTGGTGATAGGAAAAACCTATGAAGCCAGAGTAAATATTTCTAAGTATATATACGCCTTGTTCGGAGGATGAAAGATCTGTAATCCACATGCTCACAAGTCAGAAACGCATGATTGCCTAATCCGCCATACATGTAGCATGTACGGAACCCGGAATGCCACGCTGTTTGAATTCATGTAAATTACATATCTGTTAGGTGGAAATCGCTCCAGATCTTTTTTTCTTTGAGAAATGCACGAATTCGGACCAGGTTTTAGGGAAAGCTTGTGAAAATGTGTACACGTGTCTAGATGAAAATATTCCTTTTATAGAGGATGAAAGATTAGTAATCCACATGCTCTCAACTCAGAAATGCATGTTTGTCAAATCTGTCATTTATGAAGCCTGTAAGGTTCACGGGATATCATGTAGATGGAATCTACTCAAATTAAATATCTCTAGGGTAGAATTCGATCCAAGAGGGTTATTCTGGGATCAAATTTGATTCTTGAAACTGGTGATAGGCAGATTCTACGGACTCAGAATAAATATTTCAAAGTGCATAGGTAAATTGTTTGTTGGTTGAAACATCAGTCATGCGCATGTTCACAACTCAGAAATTCAAGTTGGAAATATCCGTGATGCATGAAACATATTCGTAATACGGAATGCCATGGTTATGTAAGCAATGTAAATTACATGTGTATTGGTGAGAATTCGCTCAAAGAGTGTTTTCTGGTGCCAAATGTCCGATTTTAGAACCTGGTGATAGGAAAAACTTATGAAGCAAGAGTAAATATTTCTAAGTCTATATTCGCCTTGTTCGGAGGATGAAAGGACTGTAATCCACATGCTCACATGTCAGAAACGCATGATTGCCAAATCCGCCATACATGTAGCATGTACGGAACCCGGAATGCCACGCTGTTGGAATTCATGTAAATTATATATCTGTTAGGTGGAAATCGCTACAGAACCATTTTTCTGTGAAAAATGCACGAATTCGAACCTGGTGTTAGGGAAAGCTTGTGAAAATGTGTACACGTGTCTAGATGAAAATATTACTTTTATAGAAGATGAAAGATAAGTAATCCACATGATCTCAACTCAGGAATGTATGTTTGTCAAATCCGTCATGTATGTAGCATGTACGGAACAGGGAATATCATGTAGAAGGAATCTATTCAAATTAAATATGTCAAGGGTAGAATTCGCTCCAAGTGGATTTTTCTGAGATTAAAGTGTGATTCTTGAAACTGGTGATAGGCAGAATATTCGAATTCAAAATAAATATTTCAAAGTGCAAAGGTAACTTGTTTGGTGGTTGAAACATTAGTCATGCGCATGTTCACAACTCAGAAATTCAAGTTTGAGGAATCCGTGATTCATGAAACATGTTCGTAAAACGGAATGCCCTGCTTATGTAAACAATGTAAATTACATGTGTATTGGTGAGAATTCGCTCAAAGAGTGTTTTCTGTTGACAAATGTCCAATTTTAGAACCTGGTGATAGAAAAATCTATGAAGTCAGAGTAAATATTTTTAAGTATATATACGCCTTGTTCGGAGGATGAAAGGTCAGTAATCCACATGCTCACAAGTCAGAAACGCATGATTGCCGAATCCGAAATGCATGTAGCATGTACGGAACCCGGAATGCCATGTTGATGGAATTCATGTAAATTACAAAACTATTAGGTGGAAATCGCTCCAGAAATATTTTTCTGTGAAAAATGCACAAATTGGAACCTGGTGTTAGGGAAAGCTTGTGAAAATGTGTACACGTGTCTAGATGAAAATATTCCTTTTATAGAGGATGAAAGTATAGTAATCCACATGCTCTCAACTCAGAAATGCATGTTTGTCAAATCTGTCATTTATGAAGCCTGTAAGGAACACGAGATATCATGTAGATGGAATCTATTCAAATTAAATATCTCTAGGGTAGAATTCTCTCCAAGACGGTTTTTCTGGGATCAAAGTGTGATTCTTGAATCTGGTGATAGGCAGAAACTACGAAGTGAAAATAAATATTTCATAGTGCATAGGTAACTTGTTTGGTGGTAGAAACATCACTCATGTGCATGTTCACAACTCAGAAATTCAAGTTTGAGGAATCCATGTTGCATGAATCATGTTCGTAATACGGAATGCCATGGTTATGTAAGCAATGTAAATTACATGTGTATTTGTTAGAATTCGCTCAAAGAGTGTTTTCTGGTGCCAAATGTCCGATTTTAGAACCTGGTGATAGGGAAAAACTATGAAGTCAGAGTAAATATTTCTAAGTCTATATACGCCTTGTTCGGAGGATAAAAGGTCTGTAATCCACATGCTCACAAGTCAGAAACGCATGATTGCCAAATTCGCCATACATGTAGCATGTACGGAACCCGGAATGCCACGCTGTTGGAATTCATGTAAATTACACATCTGTTAGTTGGAAATCGCTCCAGAACTATTTTTCTGTGAAAAATGCACGAATTAGAACCTGGTGTTAGGGAAACCTTGTGAAAATGTGTACATGTGTCTTGATGAAAATATTCCTTTTATTGAGGATGAAAGATAAATAATACACATGCTCTCATCTCAGGAATGCATGTTTGTCGAATCCGTCATGTATGTAGCATGTACGGAACACGGAATATCATGTAGATGGAATCTTTTCAAATTACGTATCTCTAGGTTAGAATTCGCTCCAAGAGGTTTTTTGTGGGATCGAACTGTGATTCTTGAAACTGGTGATAGGAAGAAGCTACAAGTCAAAATAAATATTTCAGAGTGCATAGGTAACTTGTTTGGTGGTTGAAATATCAGTCATGCGCATGTTCACAACTCAGGAATGCATGTTTGAGGAATCCGTGATGCATGAAACATGTTCGTAATACAGAATTTCATGGTTATGTAAACAATGTAAATTACATGTGTATTGGTTAGAATTCGCTCAAACGGTGTTTTCTGGTGACAAATGTCCGATTTTAGAACCTGGTGATAGGGAAAATCTATGAAGTCAAGGAAAATATTTCTAAGTCTATACACGCAATTTTTGGTGGATGAAAGGTCAGTAATCCACATGCTCACAATTCAGAAATGAATGATTGCCGAATCCGTCATACATGTAGCATGTACGGAACCCGGAATGCCATGTTGATGGAATTCATGTAAATTACATATCTGTTAGGTGGAAATCGCTCCAGAACTATTTTTCTGTGAAAAATGCATGAATTCGAACCTGGTGTTAGGGAAAGCTTGTGAAAATGTGTACATGTGTCTAGATGAAAATATTCCTTTTATTGAGGATGAAAGATTAAGAATCCACATGCTCTCATCTCATGAATGCATGTTTGTAAAATCCGTCATGTATGTAGCATGTACGGAACACGGAATATCATGTAGATGGAATCTATTCAAATTATGCATCTCTAGGGTAGAATTCGTTCCAAGAGGTTTTTTGTGGGATCAAAATGTGCTTCTTAAAACTGGTGATAGGAAGAAGCTACAAAGTCAAAGTAAATATTTGAGAGTGCATAGGTAACTTGTTTGGTGTTTGAAACATCAGTAATGCGCATGTTCACAACTCAGAAATTCAAGTTTGAGGAATGCATGTTGCATGAATCATGTTCGTAATACGGAATGCCATGGTTATGTAAGCAATGTAAATTAAATGTGTATTTGTGAGAATTCGCTCAAAGAGTGTTTTCTGGTGCCAAATGTCCGATTTTAGAACCTGGTGATAGGAAAAACCTATGAAGCCAGAGTAAAAATTTCTAAGTCTATATACGCCTTGTTCGGAGGATGAAAGATCTGTAAT
Source organism: Vicugna pacos (assembly GCF_048564905.1). Taxonomy (NCBI): domain Eukaryota; kingdom Metazoa; phylum Chordata; class Mammalia; order Artiodactyla; family Camelidae; genus Vicugna; species Vicugna pacos. Next base: position 3,257,903 of record NC_133017.1, read on the forward strand.
CCACATGCTCACAAGTCAGAAACGCATGATTGCCAAATCCGCCATACATGTAGCATGTACGGAACCCAGAATGCCACGCTGTTGAAATTCATTTCAATTACATATCTGTTAGGTGGAAATCGGTACAGAAAAATTTTTCTGTGAAAAATGCACGAATTCGAACCTGGTGTTACGGAAAGCTTGTGAAAATGTGTACACGTGTCTAGATGAAAATATTACTTTTATAGAGGATGAAAGATAAGTAATCCACATGATCTCAACTCAGGAATGCATGTTTGTCAAATTCGTCATGTATGTAGCATGTACGGAACAGGGAATATCATGTAGAAGGAATCTATTCAAATTAAATATGTCAAGGGTAGAATTCGCTCCAAGTGGAATTTTCTGGGATCAAAGTGTGATTCTTGAAACTGGTGATAGGCAGAATATTCGAATTCAAAATACATATTTCAAAGTGCATAGGTAACTTGTTTGGTGGTTGAAACATTAGTCATGCGCATGTTCACAACTGAGAAATTCAAGTTTGAGGAATCCGTGATGCATGAAACATGTTCGTAAAACGGAATGCCCTGCTTATGTAAACAATGTAAATTACATGTGTATAGGTGAGAATTCGCTCAAAGAGTGTTTTCTGTTGACAAATGTCCAATTTTAGAACCTGGTGATAGAAAAATCTATGAAGTCAGAGTAAATATTTTTATGTATATATACGCCTTGTTCGGAGGATGAAAGGTCAGTAATCCACATGCTCACAAGTCAGAAACGCATGATTGCCGAATCCGAAATGCATGTAGCATGTACGGAACCCGGAATGCCATGTTGATGAAATTCATGTAAATTACAAAACTATTAGGTGGAAATCGCTCCAGAAATATTTTTCTGTGAAAAATGCACAAATTGGAACCTGGTGTTAGGGAAAGCTTGTGAAAATGTGTACACGTGTCTAGATGAAAATATTCCTTTTATAGAGGATGAAAGATTAGTAATCCACATGCTCTCAACTCAGAAATGCATGTTTGTCAAATCTGTCATTTATGAAGCCTGTAAGGAACACGAGATATCATGTAGATGGAATCTATTCAAATTAAATATCTCTAGGGTAGAATTCTCTCCAAGACGGTTTTTCTGGGATCAAAGTGTGATTCTTGAATCTGGTGATAGGCAGAAACTACGAAGTGAAAATAAATATTTCATAGTGCATAGGTAACTTGTTTGGTGGTAGAAACATCACTCATGTGCATGTTCACAACTCAGAAATTCAAGTTTGAGGAATCCATGTTGCATGAATCATGTTCGTAATACGGAATGCCATGGTTATGTAAGCAATGTAAATTACATGTGTATTTGTTAGAATTCGCTCAAAGAGTGTTTTCTGGTGCCAAATGTCCGATTTTAGAACCTGGTGATAGGGAAAAACTATGAAGTCAGAGTAAATATTTCTAAGTCTATATACGCCTTGTTCGGAAGATAAAAGGTCTGTAATCCACATGCTCACAAGTCAGAAACGCATGATTGCCAAATTCGCCATACATGTAGCATGTACGGAACCCGGAATGCCACGCTGTTGGAATTCATGTAAATTACACATCTGTTAGTTGGAAATCGCTCCAGAACTATTTTTCTGTGAAAAATGCACGAATTAGAACCTGGTGTTAGGGAAACCTTGTGAAAATGTGTACATGTGTCTTGATGAAAATATTCCTTTTATTGAGGATGAAAGATAAATAATACACATGCTCTCATCTCAGGAATGCATGTTTGTCGAATCCGTCATGTATGTAGCATGTACGGAACACGGAATATCATGTAGATGGAATCTTTTCAAATTACGTATCTCTAGGTTAGAATTCGCTCCAAGAGGTTTTTTGTGGGATCGAACTGTGATTCTTGAAACTGGTGATAGGAAGAAGCTACAAGTCAAAATAAATATTTCAGAGTGCATAGGTAACTTGTTTGGTGGTTGAAATATCAGTCATGCGCATGTTCACAACTCAGGAATGCATGTTTGAGGAATCCGTGATGCATGAAACATGTTCGTAATACAGAATTTCATGGTTATGTAAACAATGTAAATTACATGTGTATTGGTTAGAATTCGCTCAAACGGTGTTTTCTGGTGACAAATGTCCGATTTTAGAACCTGGTGATAGGGAAAATCTATGAAGTCAAGGAAAATATTTCTAAGTCTATACACGCAATTTTTGGTGGATGAAAGGTCAGTAATCCACATGCTCACAATTCAGAAATGAATGATTGCCGAATCCGTCATACATGTAGCATGTACGGAACCCGGAATGCCATGTTGATGGAATTCATGTAAATTACATATCTGTTAGGTGGAAATCGCTCCAGAACTATTTTTCTGTGAAAAATGCATGAATTCGAACCTGGTGTTAGGGAAAGCTTGTGAAAATGTGTACATGTGTCTAGATGAAAATATTCCTTTTATTGAGGATGAAAGATTAAGAATCCACATGCTCTCATCTCATGAATGCATGTTTGTAAAATCCGTCATGTATGTAGCATGTACGGAACACGGAATATCATGTAGATGGAATCTATTCAAATTATGCATCTCTAGGGTAGAATTCGTTCCAAGAGGTTTTTTGTGGGATCAAAATGTGCTTCTTAAAACTGGTGATAGGAAGAAGCTACAAAGTCAAAGTAAATATTTCAGAGTGCATAGGTAACTTGTTTGGTGTTTGAAACATCAGTAATGCGCATGTTCACAACTCAGAAATTCAAGTTTGAGGAATGCATGTTGCATGAATCATGTTCGTAATACGGAATGCCATGGTTATGTAAGCAATGTAAATTAAATGTGTATTTGTGAGAATTCGCTCAAAGAGTGTTTTCTGGTGCCAAATGTCCGATTTTAGAACCTGGTGATAGGAAAAACCTATGAAGCCAGAGTAAAAATTTCTAAGTCTATATACGCCTTGTTCGGAGGATGAAAGATCTGTAATCCACATGCTCACAAGTCAGAAACGCATGATTGCCAAATCCGCCATACATGTAGCATGTACGGAACCCAGAATGCCACGCTGTTGAAATTCATTTCAATTACATATCTGTTAGGTGGAAATCGGTACAGAAAAATTTTTCTGTGAAAAATGCACGAATTCGAACCTGGTGTTACGGAAAGCTTGTGAAAATGTGTACACGTGTCTAGATGAAAATATTACTTTTATAGAGGATGAAAGATAAGTAATCCACATGATCTCAACTCAGGAATGCATGTTTGTCAAATTCGTCATGTATGTAGCATGTACGGAACAGGGAATATCATGTAGAAGGAATCTATTCAAATTAAATATGTCAAGGGTAGAATTCGCTCCAAGTGGAATTTTCTGGGATCAAAGTGTGATTCTTGAAACTGGTGATAGGCAGAATATTCGAATTCAAAATACATATTTCAAAGTGCATAGGTAACTTGTTTGGTGGTTGAAACATTAGTCATGCGCATGTTCACAACTCAGAAATTCAAGTTTGAGGAATCCGTGATGCATGAAACATGTTCGTAAAACGGAATGCCCTGCTTATGTAAACAATGTAAATTACATGTGTATAGGTGAGAATTCGCTCAAAGAGTGTTTTCTGTTGACAAATGTCCAATTTTAGAACCTGGTGATAGAAAAATCTATGAAGTCAGAGTAAATATTTTTATGTATATATACGCCTTGTTCGGAGGATGAAAGGTCAGTAATCCACATGCTCACAAGTCAGAAACGCATGATTGCCGAATCCGAAATGCATGTAGCATGTACGGAACCCGGAATGCCATGTTGATGGAATTCATGTAAATTAGAAAACTATTAGGTGGAAATCGCTCCAGAAATATTTTTCTGTGAAAAATGCACGAATTCGAACCTGGTGTTAAGGAAAGCTTGTGAAAATGTGTACACGTGTCTAGATGAAAATATTCCTTTTATAGAGTATGAAAGATTAGTAATCAACATGCTCTCAACTCAGGAATGCATGTTTGTCAAATCCGTCATATATGTAGCAAGTACGGAAAAGGGAATATAATGTAGATGCAATCTATTCAAATTACATATGTCTTGGATAGAATTCGCTTCAAGAGTGTTTTTCTGGGACCAAAGTGTGATTCTTGAAACTGGTGATAGACAGAATCTACGAAGTCAAAATAAATATTTCAAAGTGCATAGGTAACTTGTTTGGTGGTTGAAATATCAGTCATGCACATTTTCACAACTCAAAAATTCAAGTTTGAGGAATCCGTGTTGCATGAAACTTGTTCGTAATACGGAAGGCCATGGTTATGTAAATAATGAAAATAAAATGTGTATTGGTGAGAATTTGCTCAAAGAAAGTTTTCTGGTTCCAAATGTCCGATTCTAAACCTGGTGATAGAAAAATCTATGAAGACAGATTAAATATTTCTAACTGTATATACGCCTTGATTGGTGGATGAAAGGTCAGTAATCCACATGCTCACAAGTCAGAAACGCTTGATTGCCGAATCCGTCATACATGTAGCATGTACAGAACACGGAATAATATGTTGAAGGAATTCATTTAAATTACCTATCTGTTAGGTGGAAATCGCTGCAGAACTATTTTTATGTGAAAAAAGCACGAATTCGAAACTGGTTTTAGGGAAAGCTTGTGAAAATATGTACACGTGTCTTGATGAAAATATTCCTTTTATAGAGTATGAAAGATTAGTAAACCACCTGCTCTCAACTCAGGAATGCATGTTTGTCAAATCTGACATGTGTGTAGCTTGTAAGGAACACGGAATATCATGTAGATATAATCTATTCAAATTACGTATCTCTAGGGTAGAATTCGATCCAAGAGGGTTTTTCTGGGATCAAAGTTCGATTCTTGAAACTGGTGATAGGCAGAATATACGAACTCAAAATAAATATTTAAAAGTGCATAGGTAACTTGTTTGGCGGTTGAAACATCAGTCATGCGCATGTTCACAACTCAGAAATTCAAGTTGGAAGAATCCGTGATGCATGAAACATGTTCGTAATACGGAATGCCATGGTTATGTAAACAATGTAAATTACATGTGTATTGGTGAGATTTCGATAAAAGAGAGGTTTCTGGTGACAAATGTCCAATTTAAGAACCTGGAGATACATAAAATCTATGAAGTAAGAATAAATATTTGTAAGTCTATACACGCCTTGTTTGGTGGATGAAAGGTCAGTAATCCACATGCTCACAAGTCAGAAACGCTTGATTGCCGAATCCGTCATACATGTAGCATGTACAGAACCCGGAATGCCATGTTGTTGGAATTCATGTAAATTACATATCTGTTAGGTGAAAATCGCTCCAGAACTATGTTTCTGTGTAAAAAGCACGAATTCGAACCTGGTGATAGGGAAAACTTGTGAAAATGTGTACACGTGTCTAGATGTAAATATTCCTTTTATAGAGGATGAAAGATAAGTAATCCACATGATCTCAACTCAGGAATGCATGTTTGTCAAATCCGTCATGTATGTAACATGTACGGAACAGGGAATATCATGTAGAAGGAATCTATTCAAATTAAATATGTCAAGGGTACAATTCGCTCCAAGTGGATTTTTCTGGGATTAAAGTGTGATTCTTGAAAGTGGTGATAGGCAGAAGCTACGAAGTCAAAATAAATATTTCAAAGTGCATAGGTAACTTGTTTTGTGGTTGAAACATTAGTCATGCGCATGTTTACAACTCAGAAATTCAAGTTTGAGGAATCCGTGATGCATGAAACATGTTCGTAAAACGGAATGCCCTGGTTATGTAAACAATGTAAATTACATGTATATTGGTGAGAATTCGCTCAAAGAATGTTTTCTGTTGACAAATGTCCAATTTTAGAACCTGGTGATAGAAAAATCTATGAAGTCAGAGTAAATATTTTTAAGTATACATACGCCTTGTTCGGAGGATGAAAGGTCAGTAATCCACATGCTCACAAGTCAGAAACGCATGATTGCCGAATCCGAATTGGATGTAGCATGTACGGAACCCGGAATGCCATGTTGATGGAATTCATGTAAATTACAATACTATTAGGTGGAATTCACTCCCGAAATATTTTTCTGTGAAAAATGCATGAATTCGAACCTGGTGTTAGGGAAAGCTTGTGAAAATGTGTACACGTGTTTAGATGAAAATATTCCTTTTATAGAGGAGGAAAGATTAGTAATCCACATGCTCTCAACTCAGAAATGCATGTTTGTCAAATCTGTCATTTATGAAGCCTGTAAGGAACACGAGATATCATGTAGATGGAATCTATTCAAATTACATATCTCTAGGGTAGAATTCGCTCCAAGACGGTTTTTCTGGGATCAAAGTGTGATTCTTGAATCTGGTGATAGGCAGAAACTACGAAGTCAAAATAAATATTTCAAAGTGATTAGGTACCTTGTTTGGTGGTTGAAACATCACTCATGCGCATGTTCACAACTCAGAAATTCAAGTTTGAGGAATCCATGTTGCATGAATCATGTTCGTAATACGGAATGCCATGGTTATGTAAGCAATGTAAATTACATGTGTATTTGTGAGAATTCGCTCAAAGAGTGTTTTCTGGTGCCAAATGTCCGATTTTAGAACCTGGTGATAGGAAAAACCTATGAAGTCAGAGTAAATATTTCTAAGTCTATATACGCCTTGTTCGGAGGATGAAAGTACTGTAATCCACATGCTCACAAGTCAGAAACGCATGATTGCCAAATCCGCCATACATGTAGCATGTACGGAACCCGGAATGCCACGCTGTTGGAATTCATGTAAATTACATATCTGTTAGGTGGAAATCGCTACAGAACAATTTTTCTGTGAAAAATGCACGAATTCGAACCTGGTGTTAGGGAAAGCTTGTGAAAATGTGTACACGTGTCTAGATGAAAATATTACTTTTATAGAGGATGAAAGATAAGTAATCCACTTGATCTCAACTCAGGAATTCATGTTTGTCAAATCCGTCAAGTATGTAGCATGTACGGAACAGGGAATATCATGTAGAAGGAATCTATTCAAATTAAATATGTCAAGGGTAGAATTCGCTCCAAGTGGATTTTTCTGGGATCAAAGTGTGATTCTTGAAACTGGTGATAGGCAGAATATTCGAATTCAAAATAAATATTTCAAAGTGCATAAGTAACTTGTTTGGTGGTTGAAACATCAGTCATGCGCATGTTCACAACTCAGAAATTCAAGTTTGAGGAATCCGTGATGCATGAAACATGTTCGTAAAACGGAATGCCCTGCTTATGTAAACAATGTAAATTACATGTGTATTGCTGAGAATTCGCTCAAAGAGTGTTTTCTGTTGACAAATGTCCAATTATAGAACCTGATAATAGAAAAATCTATGAAGTCAGAGTAAATATTTTTAAGTATATATACACCTTGTTCTAAGGATGAATGGTCAGTAATCCACATGCTCACAAGTCAGAAACGCATGATTGCCGAATCCGAAATGCATGTAGCATGTACGGAACCCGGAATGCCATGTTGATGGAATTCATGTAAATTACAAAACTATTAGGTGGAAATCGCTCCAGAACTATTTTTCTGTGAAAAATGCATGAATTCGAACCTGGTGTTAGGGAAAGCTTGTGAAAATGTGTACACGTGTCTAGATGAAAATATTCCTTTTATAGAGGATGAAAGATTAGTAATCCACATGCTCTCAACTCAGAAATGCATGTTTGTCAAATCTGTCATTTATGAAGCCTGTAAGGAACACGAGATATCATGTAGATGGAATCTATTCAAATTACATATCTCTAGGGTAGAATTCGCTTCAAGACGGTTTTTCTGGGATCAAAGTGTGATTCTTGAATCTGGTGATAGGCAGAAACAACGAAGTTAAAATAAATATTTCATAGTGCATAGGTAACTTGTTTGGTGGTAGAAACATCAGTCATGCGCATGTTCACAACTCAGAAATTCAAGTTTGAGGAATCCATGTTGCATGAATCATGTTCATAATACGGAATGCCATGGTTATGTAAGCAATATAAATAACAATGTGTATTTGTGAGAATTCGCTCAAAGAGTGTTTTATGGTGCCAAACGTCCGATTTTAGAACCTGGTGATAGGAAAAACCTATGAAGCCAGAGTAAATATTTCTATGTCTACATTCGCCTTGTTCGGAGGATGAAAGGTCTGTAATCCACATGCTTACAAGTCAGAAATGCATGATTGCCATATCCGCCATATATGTAGCATGTACGGAACCCGGAATGCCATGTTGATGGAATTCATGTAAATTACATACTTATTAGGTGGAAATCGCTCCAGAAATTTTCTTTTGTGAAAAATGCACGAATTCGAAACTGGTGTTAGGTAAAGCTTGTTAAAATGTGTACACGTGTCTAGATGAAAATATTCCATTTATAGAGGATCAAAGATTGTTAATCCAGATGTCCTCTACTCAGGAATGTATGTTTGCTGAATCCGTCATATATGTAGCATGCACGAAACACGGAATATCATATAGATGGGACCTACTCAAATTACATATCTCTAGGGTAGAATTCGCTCCAAGAGGATTTATGTGGGATCAAATTGTGATTCTTGAAACTGGTGATAGGAAGAAGCTACGAAGTTAATGTAAATATTTCAGAGTGCATAGGTAAGTTGTTTGGTGTTTGAAACATGAGTCATGCGCATGTTCACAACTCAGAAATTCATGTTTGACTAATCCGTGATGCATGAAACATGTTCATAATACGGAATTTCATGGTTATGTAAACAATGTAAATTACATGTGTACTGGTGAGAATTCGCTCAAAGTGTGTATTCTGGTGCCAAATGTCCGATTTTAGAACTTGGTGATAGGAAAAACCTATGAAGCCAGAGTAAATATTTCTAAGTATATATATGCCTTGTTCGGAGGATGAAAGATCTGTAATCCACATGCTCACAAGTCAGAAACGCATGATTGCCAAATCCGCCATACATGTAGCATGTACGGAACCCGGAATGCCACGCTGTTTGAATTCATGTAAATTACATATCTGTTAGGTGGAAATCGCTCCAGATCTTTTTTTCTTTGAGAAATGCACGAATTCGGACCAGGTTTTAGGGAAAGCTTGTGAAAATGTGTACACGTGTCTAGATGAAAATATTCCTTTTATAGAGGATGAAAGATTAGTAATCCACATGCTCTCAACTCAGAAATGCATGTTTGTCAAATCTGTCATTTATGAAGCCTGTAAGGTTCACGGGATATCATGTAGATGGAATCTACTCAAATTAAATATCTCTAGGGTAGAATTCGATCCAAGAGGGTTTTTCTGGGATCAAATTTGATTCTTGAAACTGGTGATAGGCAGATTCTACGGACTCAGAATAAATATTTCAAAGTGCATAGGTAAATTGTTTGTTGGTTGAAACATCAGTCATGCGCATGTTCACAACTCAGAAATTCAAGTTGGAAATATCCGTGATGCATGAAACATATTCGTAATACGGAATGCCATGGTTATGTAAGCAATGTAAATTACATGTGTATTGGTGAGAATTCGCTCAAAGAGTGTTTTCTGGTGCCAAATGTCCGATTTTAGAACCTGGTGATAGGAAAAACTTATGAAGCAAGAGTAAATATTTCTAAGTCTATATACGCCTTGTTCGGAGGATGAAAGTTCTGTAATCCACATGTTCACAAGTCAGAAACGCATGATTGCCAAATCCGCCATACATGTCGCATGTACGGAACCCGGAATGCCACGCTGTTGGAATTCATGTAAATTATATATCTGTTAGGTGGAAATCGCTACAGAACCATTTTTCTGTGAAAAATGCACGAATTCGAACCTGGTGTTAGGGAAAGCTTGTGAAAATGTGTACACGTGTCTAGATGAAAATATTACTTTTATAGAAGATGAAAGATAAGTAATCCACATGATCTCAACTCAGGAATGTATGTTTGTCAAATCCGTCATGTATGTAGCATGTACGGAACAGGGAATATCATGTAGAAGGAATCTATTCAAATTAAATATGTCAAGGGTAGAATTCGCTCCAAGTGGATTTTTCTGAGATTAAAGTGTGATTCTTGAAACTGGTGATAGGCAGAATATTCGAATTCAAAATAAATATTTCAAAGTGCAAAGGTAACTTGTTTGGTGGTTGAAACATTAGTCATGGGCATGTTCACAACTCAGAAATTCAAGTTTGAGGAATCCATGATTCATGAAACATGTTCGTAAAACGGAATGCCCTGCTTATGTAAACAATGTAAATTACATGTGTATTGGTGAGAATTCGCTCAAAGAGTGTTTTCTGTTGACAAATGTCCAATTTTAGAACCTGGTGATAGAAAAATCTATGAAGTCAGAGTAAATATTTTTAAGTATATATACGCCTTGTTCGGAGGATGAAAGGTCAGTAATCCACATGCTCACAAGTCAGAAACGCATGATTGCCGAATCCGAAATGCATGTAGCATGTACGGAACCCGGAATGCCATGTTGATGGAATTCATGTAAATTACAAAACTATTAGGTGGAAATCGCTCCAGAAATATTTTTCTGTGAAAAATGCACAAATTGGAACCTGGTGTTAGGGAAAGCTTGTGAAAATGTGTACACGTGTCTAGATGAAAATATTCCTTTTATAGAGGATGAAAGATTAGTAATCCACATGCTCTCAACTCAGAAATGCATGTTTGTCAAATCTGTCATTTATGAAGCCTGTAAGGAACACGAGATATCATGTAGATGGAATCTATTCAAATTAAATATCTCTAGGGTAGAATTCTCTCCAAGACGGTTTTTCTGGGATCAAAGTGTGATTCTTGAATCTGGTGATAGGCAGAAACAACGAAGTTAAAATAAATATTTCATAGTGCATAGGTAACTTGTTTGGTGGTAGAAACATCACTCATGTGCATGTTCACAACTCAGAAATTCAAGTTTGAGGAATCCATGTTGCATGAATCATGTTCGTAATACGGAATGCCATGGTTATGTAAGCAATGTAAATTACATGTGTATTTGTTAGAATTCGCTCAAAGAGTGTTTTCTGGTGCCAAATGTCCGATTTTAGAACCTGGTGATAGGGAAAAACTATGAAGTCAGAGTAAATATTTCTAAGTCTATATACGCCTTGTTCGGAGGATAAAAGGTCTGTAATCCACATGCTCACAAGTCAGAAACGCATGATTGCCAAATTCGCCATACATGTAGCATGTACGGAACCCGGAATGCCACGCTGTTGGAATTCATGTAAATTAAAAATCTGTTAGTTGGAAATCGCTCCAGAACTATTTTTCTGTGAAAAATGCACGAATTAGAACCTGGTGTTAGGGAAACCTTGTGAAAATGTGTACATGTGTCTTGATGAAAATATTCCTTTTATTGAGGATGAAAGATAAATAATACACATGCTCTCATCTCAGGAATGCATGTTTGTCGAATCCGTCATGTATGTAGCATGTACGGAACACGGAATATCATGTAGATGGAATCTTTTCAAATTACGTATCTCTAGGTTAGAATTCGCTCCAAGAGGTTTTTTGTGGGATCGAAGTGTGATTCTTGAAACTGGTGATAGGAAGAAGCTACAAGTCAAAATAAATATTTCAGAGTGCATAGGTAACTTGTTTGGTGGTTGAAATATCAGTCATGCGCATGTTCACAACTGAGGAATGCATGTTTGAGGAATCCGTGATGCATGAAACATGTTCGTAATACAGAATTTCATGGTTATGTAAACAATGTAAATTACATGTGTATTGGTTAGAATTCGCTCAAACGGTGTTTTCTGGTGACAAATATCCGATTTTAGAACCTGGTGATAGGGAAAATCTATGAAGTCAAGGAAAATATTTCTAAGTCTATACACGCCATTTTTGGTGGATGAAAGGTCAGTAATCCACATGCTCACAATTCAGAAATGAATGATTGCCGAATCCGTCATACATGTAGCATGTACGGAACCCGGAATGCCATGTTGATGGAATTCATGTAAATTACATATCTGTTAGGTGGAAATCGCTCCAGAACTATTTTTCTGTGAAAAATGCATGAATTCGAACCTGGTGTTAGGGAAAGCTTGTGAAAATGTGTACATGTGTCTAGATGAAAATATTCCTTTTATTGAGGATGAAAGATTAATAATCCACATGCTCTCATCTCATGAATGCATGTTTGTAAAATCCGTCATGTATGTAGCATGTACGGAACACGGAATATCATGTAGATGGAATCTATTCAAATTATGCATCTCTAGGGTAGAATTCGTTCCAAGAGGTTTTTTGTGGGATCAAAATGTGCTTCTTAAAACTGGTGATAGGAAGAAGCTACAAAGTCAAAATAAATATTTCAGAGTGCATAGGTAACTTGTTTGGTGTTTGAAACATCAGTAATGCGCATGTTCACAACTCAGAAATTCAAGTTTGATGAATGCATGTTGCATGAATCATGTTCGTAATACGGAATGCCATGGTTATGTAAGCAATGTAAATTAAATGTGTATTTGTGAGAATTCGCTCAAAGAGTGTTTTCTGGTGCCAAATGTCCGATTTTAGAACCTGGTGATAGGAAAAACCTATGAAGCCAGAGTAAAAATTTCTAAGTCTATATACGCCTTGTTCGGAGGATGAAAGATCTGTAATCCACATGCTCACAAGTCAGAAACGCATGATTGCCAATTCCGCCATACATGTAGCATGTACGGAACCCAGAATGCCACGCTGTTGAAATTCATTTCAATTACATATCTGTTAGGTGGAAATCGGTACAGAAAAATTTTTCTGTGAAAAATGCACGAATTCGAACCTGGTGTTACGGAAAGCTTGTGAAAATGTGTACACGTGTCTAGATGAAAATATTACTTTTATAGAGGATGAAAGATAAGTAATCCACATGATCTCAACTCAGGAATGCATGTTTGTCAAATTCGTCATGTATGTAGCATGTACGGAACAGGGAATATCATGTAGAAGGAATCTATTCAAATTAAATATGTCAAGGGTAGAATTCGCTCCAAGTGGAATTTTCTGGGATCAAAGTGTGATTCTTGAAACTGGTGATAGGCAGAATATTCGAATTCAAAATACATATTTCAAAGTGCATAGGTAACTTGTTTGGTGGTTGAAACATTAGTCATGCGCATGTTCACAACTCAGAAATTCAAGTTTGAGGAATCCGTGATGCATGAAACATGTTCGTAAAACGGAATGCCCTGCTTATGTAAACAATGTAAATTACATGTGTATAGGTGAGAATTCGCTCAAAGAGTGTTTTCTGTTGACAAATGTCCAATTTTAGAACCTGGTGATAGAAAAATCTATGAAGTCAGAGTAAATATTTTTATGTATATATACGCCTTGTTCGGAGGATGAAAGGTCAGTAATCCACATGCTCACAAGTCAGAAACGCATGATTGCCGAATCCGAAATGCATGTAGCATGTACGGAACCCGGAATGCCATGTTGATGGAATTCATGTAAATTACAAAACTATTAGGTGGAAATCGCTCCAGAAATATTTTTCTGTGAAAAATGCACGAATTCGAACCTGGTGTTAAGGAAAGCTTGTGAAAATGTGTACACGTGTCTAGATGAAAATATTCCTTTTATAGAGGATGAAAGATTAGTAATCCACATGCTCTCAACTCAGAAATGCATGTTTGTCAAATCTGTCATTTATGAAGCCTGTAAGGAACACGAGATATCATGTAGATGAAATCTATTCAAATTACATATCTCTAGGGTAGAATTCGCTGCAAGACGGTTTTTCTGGGGTCAAAGTGTGATTCTTGAATCTGGTGATAGGCAGAAACTACGAAGTCAAAATAAATATTTCAAAGTGCATAGGTAACTTGTTTGGTGGTTGAAACATCACTCATGCGCATGTTCACAACTCAGAAATTCAAGTTTGAGGAATCCATGTTGCATGAATCATGTTCGTAATACGGAATGCCATGGTTATATAAGCAATGTAAATTACATGTGTATTTGTGAGAATTCGCTCAAAGAGAATTTTCTGGTGCCATATGTCCGATTTTAGAACCTGGTGATAGAAAAATCTATGAAGTCAGAATAAATATTTCTAAGTCTATATACGCCTTGTTCGGAGGATGAAAAGTCAATAATCCACATGCTCACAAGTCAGGAATGCATGATTGCCGAATTTGTCATACAAGTAGTATGTACGGAACCCGGAATGCCATGTTGTTGGAATTCATGTAAATTACATATCTGTTAGGTAGAAATCGCTCCAGAAATATTTTTCTGTGAAAAATGCACGAATTCGAACCTGGTGTTAGGGAAAGCTTGTGAAAATGTGTACATGTCTCTAGATGAGTATATTCCTTTTATTGAGGATGAAAGATTAATAATCCACAGGCTCTCATCTCAGGAATGCATGTTTGTCGAATCCGTCATGTATGTAGCATGTACGGAACACGGAATATCATGTAGATGGAATCTTTTCAAATTACGTATCTCTAGGTTAGAATTCGCTCCAAGAGTTTTTTTGTGGGATCAAAGTGTGATTCTTGAAACTGGTGATAGGAAGAAACTACAAAGTCAAAGTAAATATTTCAGAGTGCATAGGTAACTTGTTTGGTGGTTGAAACATCAGTCGTGCACATGTTCACAACTCAGGAATGCATGTTTGAGGAATCCGTGATGCATGAATCATGTTCGTAATACAGAATTCCATGGTTATGTAAACAATGAAAATTACATGTGTATTGCTTAGAATTCGCTCAAAGAGTGTTTTCTGGTGCCAAATGTCCAATTTCAGAACCTGGTGATAGGGAAAACCTATGAAGTCAGAGTAAATATTTTTAAGTCTATATACGCCTTGTTTGGTGGATGAAAGGTCAGTAATCCACATGCTCACAAGTCAGAAATGCATGATTCCCGAATCCGTCATGCATGTAGCATGTACGGAACCCGGAATGCCATGTTGATGGAATTCATGTTAATTACATACTTATTAGTTGGAAATCGCTCCAGAACTTTTCTTCTGTGAAAAATGCACGAATTCGAAACTGGTGTTAGGGAAACCTTGTTAAAATGTGTACACGTGTCTAGATGAAAATATTCCTTTTATAGAGGATCAAAGATTGTTAATCCAGATGTCCTCTAATCAGGAATGTATGTTTGCCGAATCCGTCATATATGTAGCATGCACGAAACACGGAATATCACATAGATGGGACCTACTAAAATTACATATCTCTAGGGTAGAATTCACTTCAAGAGGGTTTTTTGGGATGAAAGTGCGATTCTTCAAACTGTTGATAGGAAGAAGCTACGAAGTCAAAGTAAATATTTCAGAGTGCATAGGTAAGATTTTGGTGGTTTAAACATCAGTCATGCGCATGTTCACAACTCAGAAATGCATGTTTGACTAATCTGTGATGCATGAAACATGTTTGTAATACGGAATTCCATGGTTATGTAAACAATGTAAGTTACATGTGTATTGGTGAGAATTCACTCAAAGAATGTTTTCTGGTGCCAAATGTCTGATTTTAGAACCTGGTGATAGAAAAAACTATGAAGTCCGAGTAAAAATTTCTAAGTGTATATACGCCTTGTTTGGTAAATGAAAGATCTGTAATCCACATGCTCACAAGTTAGAAACGTATGATTGCCGAATCCGTCATACATGTAGCATGTACGGAACTCGGCATGCCATGATGTTGGAATTCATGTAAATTACATATCTGTATGGTGGAAATCGCTCCAGATCTATTTTTCTTTGAGAAATGCTCGAATTCGGACCAGGTTTTAGGGAAAGATTGTGAAAATGTGTACACGTGTCTAGATGTTGATATTCCCTTTATAGAGGATGAAAGATTAGTAATCCAGATACCCTCAACTCAGGAATGCATGTTTGTCGAATCCGTCATGTATGTAGCATATACGGAACACGGAATATCATGCAGATGGGACCTATTCAAATTATATACGTCTAGGGTAGAATTCGCTCCAAGAGGGTTTATGTGGGATCAAATTGTGATTCTTGAAACTGGTGATAGGAAGAAGCTACGAAGTTAATGTAAATATTTCCGAGTGCATAGGTAAGTGGTTTGGTGGTTGAAACATCAGTCATGCGCATATTTACAACTCAGAAATGCATGTTTGAGAAATCCGTGATGCATGAAACATGTTCATAATACGGAATTCCATGGTTATGTAAACAATGAAAATTACATGTGTACTGGTGAGAATTCGCTCAAAGAGTGTTTTCTATTGCCAAATGTCCGATTTTAGAACTTGGTGATAGGAAAAACCTATGAAGCCAGAGTAAATATTTCTAAGTGTATAGACGCCTTGTTCGGAGGATGAAAGGTCAGTAATCCACATGCTCACAAGTCAGAAACGCATGATTGCCGAATCCGAAAAGCATGTAGCATGTACGGAACCCGGAATGCCATGTTGATGGATTTCATGTAAATTACAAAACTATTAGGTGGAAATCGCTCCAGAAATATTTTTCTGTGAAAAATGCACGAATTCGAACCTGGTGTTAGGGAAAGCTTGTGAAAATGTGTACACGTGTCTAGATGAAAATATTCCTTTTATAGAGGATGAAAGATTAGTAATCCACATGCTCTCAACTCAGAAATGCATGTTTGTCAAATCTGTCATTTATGAAGCCTGTAAGGAACACGAGATATCATGTAGATGAAATCTATTCAAATTACATATCTCTAGGGTAGAATTCGCTCCAAGACGGTTTTTCTGGGGTCAAAGAGTGATTCTTGAATCTGGTGATAGGCAGAAAATACGAAGTCAAAATAAATATTTCAAAGTGCATAGGTAACTTGTTTGGTGGTTGATACATCACTCATGCGCATGTTCAGAACTCAGAAATTCAAGTTTGAGGAATCCATGTTGCATGAATCATGTTCGTAATACGGAATGCCATGGTTATATAAGCAATGTAAATTACATGTGTAGTTGTTAGAATTCGCTCAAAGAGTGTTTTCTTGTGCCAAATGTCCGATTTTAGAACCTGGTGATAGAAAAATCTATGAAGTCAGAGTAAATATTTCTAAGTCTATATACGCCTTGTTCGGAGGATGAAAAGTCAATAATCCACATGCTCACAAGTCAGGAATGCATGATTGCCGAATTTGTCATACAAGTAGTATGTACGGAACCCGGAATGCCATGTTGTTGGAATTCATGTAAATTACATATCTGTTAGGTAGAAATCGCTCCAGAATTATTTTTCTGTGAAAAATGCACGAATTCGAACCTGGTGTTAGGGAAAGATTGTGAAAATGTGTACATGTGTCTAGATGAGTATATTCCTTTTATTGAGGATGAAAGATTAATAATCCACATGCTCTCATCTCAGGAATGCATGTTTGTCGAATCCGTCATGTATGTAGCATGTACAGAACACGGAATATCATGTAGATGGAATCTTTCCAAATTACGTATCTCTAGGTTAGAATTCGCTCCAAGAGGTTTTTTGTGGGATCAAAGTGTGATTCTTGAAACTGGTGATAGGAAGAAGCTACAAAGTCAAAGTAAATATTTCAGAGTGCATAGGTAACTTGTTTGGTGGTTGAAACATCAGTCGTGCACATGTTCACAACTCAGGAATGCATGTTTGAGGAATCCGTGATGCATGAAACATGTTCGTAATACAGAATTCCATGGTTATGTAAACAATGTAAATTACATGTGTATTGGTTAGAATTCGCTCAAAGAGTGTTTTCTAGTGCCAAATGTCCGATTTCAGAACCTGGTGATAGGGAATACCTATGAAGTCAGGGAAAATATTTCTAAGTCTATACACGCCATTTTTGGAGGATGAAAGGTCAGTAATCCATATGCTCACAAGTCAGAAATGCATGATTGCCGAATCCGTCATGCATGAAGCATGTACGGAACCCGGAATGCCATGTTGATGGAATTCATGTAAATTACAAATCTATTATTTGGAAATAGCTCCAGAAATATTTTTCTGTGAAAAATGCACGAATTCGAACCTGGTGTTAGGGAAAGCTTGTGAAAATGTGAACACGTGTCTAGATGAAAATATTCCTTTTACAGAGGATGAAAGATTAGTAATCCAGATGCCCTCAACTCAGAAATGCATGTTTGTCGAATCCGTCATGTATGTAGCATGTACGGAACACGAAATATCATTTAGATGGAATCTATTCAAATTACATATCTCTAGGGTAGAATTCGCTCCAAGACGGTTTTTCTGGGATCAAAGTGTGATTCTTGAAATTGGTGAGAGGAAGAAGCTACGAAATCAAATTAAATATTACAGAGTGCATAGGTAACTTGTTTATTGTTTGAAACATCTGTCATGCGCATCTTCACAAGTCACATATGCATGTTTGAGGAATCGGTGATGCATGAAGTTTGTTCGTACTACGGAATGCCATGGTTATGTAAACAATGTAAAGTACATGTGTATTGGTGAGGAATCGCTCAAAGAGTGTTTTCTGGTGCCAAATGTCCGATTTTAGAACCTGGTGATAGAAAAATCTATGAAGTCAGAGTAAATATTTCTAAGCGTATATACGCCTTGTTTGGCGATGAAAAGTCAGTAATCCACATGCTCACAAGTCAGAAACACATGATTGCCGGATCCGTCATACATGTATCATGTTCGGAACCCGGAATGCCATGTTGATGGAATTCATGTAAATTTCAAACCTATTAGGTGGAAATCGCTCCAGAATTATTTTTCTGTTAATAATGCACGAATTCGAACTTGGTGTTAGGGAAAGCTTGTGAAAATGTGTACACATATTTGGATGAAATTATTCCTTTTATAGAGGATGAAAGATTAGTAATCCAGATGACCTCAAATCAGGAATGTATGTTTGTCGAATCCGTCATATATGTAGCATGCAATGAATACGGTATATCAAGTAGATGGAATCTATTCAAATTACATATCTGTAGGGTCGAATTCGCTCCAAGAGGGTTTTTGTGGGAACAAAGTGTGATTCTTGAAACTGGTGATAGGAAGAAGCTACGTATTCAAAGAAAATATTTCATAGTGCATAGGTAACTTGTTTGGTGGTTGAAACATCAGTCATGCGCATGTTCACAACTCAGAAATGCATGTTTGAGGAATCCGTGATGCATGAAACATGTTTGGAATACGGAATGCCCTGGTTATGTAAACAATGTAAATTACATGTGTATTGGTGAGAATTCGCTCAAAGAGTGTTTTCTGTTGACAAATGTCCAATTTAAAACCTGGTGATAGAAAAATCTATGAAGTCAGAATAAATATTTTTAAGTATATATACGCCTTGTTCGGAGGATGAAACGTCAGTAATCCACATGCTCACAAGTCAGAAACGCATGATTGCCGATCTGAAATGCATGTAGCATCTACGGAACCCGGAATACCATGTTGATGGGATTCATGTAAATTACAAAACTATTAGGTGGAAATCACTCCAGAAATATTTTTCTGTGAAAAATGCACGAATTCGAACCTGCTGTTAGGGAAAGCTTGTGAAAATGTGTACACGTGTCTAGATGAAAATATTCCTTTTATAGAGGATGAAAGATTAGTAATCCACATGCTCTCAACTCAGAAATGCATGTTTGTCAAATCTGTCATTTATGAAGCCTGTAAGGAACACGAGATATCATGTAGATGGAATCTAATCAAATTACATATCTCTAGGGTAGAATTCGCTCCAAGACGGTTTTTCTGGGATCAAAGTTTGATTCTTGAATCTGGTGATAGGTAGAAACTACGAAGTCAAAATAAATATTTCATAGTGCATAGGTAACTTGTTTGGTGGTTGAAACATCAGTCATGCGCATGTTCACAACTCAGAAATTCAAGTTTGAGAAATCCATGTTGCATGAATCATGTTCGTAATACGGAATGCATGGTTATGTAAGCAATGTACATTACATGTGTATTTGTGAGAATTCGCTCAAAGAGTGTTTTCTGGTGCCAAATGTCCGATTTTAGAACCTGGTGATAGGGAAAAACTATAAAGTCAGAGTAAATATTTCTAAGTCTATATACACCTTGTTCGGAGGATAAAAGGTCTGTAATACACATGCTCACAAGTCAGAAACACATGATTGCCAAATTCGCCATACATGTAGCATGTACGGAACCCGGAATGCCACGCTGTTGGAATTCATGTAAATTACATATCTGTTAGTTGGAAATCGCTCCAGATCTATTTTTCTTTGAGAAATGCACGAATTCGGACCAGGTTGTAGGGAAAGCTTGTGAAAATGTGTACATGTGTCTAGATGTTGATATTCCCTTTATAGAGGATGAAAGATTAGTAATCCAGATGCCCTCAACTCAGGAATGCATGTTTGTCGAATCCGTCATGTATGTAGCATATACGGAACACGGAATATCATGTAGATGGGACCTATTCAAATTATATATGTCTAGGGTAGAATTCGCTCCAAGAGGGTTTATGTGGGATCAAATTGTGATTCTTGAAACTGGTGATAGGAAGAAGCTACGAAGTAAATGTAAATATTTCCGAGTGCATAGGTAAGTGGTTTGGTAGTTGAAACATCAGACATGCGCATATTTACAACTCAGAAATGCATGTTTGAGAAATCCTTGATGCATGAAACATGTTCATAATATGGAATTCCATGGTTTTGTAAACAATGAAAATTACATGTGTACTGGTGAGAATTCACTCAAAGAGTGTTTTCTATTGCCAAATGTCCGATTTTAGAACTTGGTGATAGGAAAAACCTATGAAGCCAGAGTAAATATTTCTAAGTGTATAGACGCCTTGTTCGGAGGATGAAAGGTCAGTAATCCACATGCTCACAAGTCAGAAACGCATGATTGCCGAATCCGAAATGCATGTATCATGTACGGAACCCGGAATGCCATGTTGATGGAATTCATGTAAATTATAAAACTATTAGGTGGAAATCGCTCCAGAAATATTTTTCTGTGAAAAATGCACGAATTCGAACCTGGTGTTAGGGAAAGGTTGTGAAAATGTGTACACGTGTCTAGATGAAAATATTCCTTTTATAGAGGATGAAAGATTAGTAATCCACATGCTCTCAACTCAGAAATGCATGTTTGTCAAATCCGTCATTTATGAAGCCTGTAAGGAACACGAGATATCATGTAGATGAAATCTATTCAAATTACATATCTCTAGGGTAGAATTCGATCCAAGACGGTTTTTCTGGGGTCAAAGTGTGATTCTTGAATCTGGTGATAGGCAGAAACTACGAAGTCAAAATAAATATTTCAAAGTGCATAGGTAACTTGTTTGGTGGTTGAAACATCACTCATGCGCATGTTCACAACTCAGAAATTCAAGATTGAGGAATCCATGTTGCATGAATCATGTTCGTAATACGGAATGCCATGGTTATATAAGCAATGTAAATTACATGTGTATTTGTGAGAATTCGCTCAAAGAGTGTTTTCTGGTGCCAAATGTCCGATTTAAGAACTTGGTGATAGAAAAATCTATGAAGTCAGAGTAAATATTTCTAAGTCTATATACGCCTTGTTCGGAGGATGAAAAGTCAATAATCCACATGCTCACAAGTCAGGAATGCATGATTGCCGAATTTGTCATACAAGTAGTATGTACGGAACCCGGAATGCCATGTTGTTGGAATTCATGTAAATTACATATCTGTTAGGTAGAAATCGCTCCAGAATTATTTTTCTGTGAAAAATGCACGAATTCGAACCTGGTGTTAGGGAAAGCTTCTGAAAATTTGAACATGTGTCTAGATGAGTATATTCCTTTTATTGAGGATGAAAGATTAATAATCCACAGGCTCTCATCTCAGGAATGCATGTTTGTCGAATCCGTCATGTATGTAGCATGTACGGAACACGGAATATCATGTAGATGGAATCTATTCAAATTACATATCTCTAGGGTAAAATTCGCTCCAAGACGGTTTTTCTGGGATCAAACTGTGATTCTTGAAATTGGTGAGAGGAAGAAGCTACGAAATCAAATTAAATATTACAGAGTGCATAGGTAACTTGTTTATTGTTTGAAACATCTGTCATGCGCATCTTCACAAGTCACAAATGCATGTTTGAGGAATCGGTGATGCATGAAGTTTGTTCGTACTACGGAATGCCATGGTTATGTAAACAATGTAAAGTACATGTGTATTGGTGAGGAATCGCTCAAAGAGTGTTTTCTGGTGCCAAATGTCCGATTTTAGAACCTGGTGATAGAAAAATCTATGAAGTCAGAGTAAATATTTCTAAGCGTATATACGCCTTGTTTGGCGATGAAAAGTCAGTAATCCACATGCTCACAAGTCAGAAACACATGATTGCCGGATCCGTCATACATGTATCATGTTCGGAACCCGGAATGCCATGTTGATGGAATTCATGTAAATTTCAAACCGATTAGGTGGAAATCGCTCCAGAATTATTTTTCTGTTAATAATGCACGAATTCGAACCTGGTTTTAGGGAAAGCTTGTGAAAATGTGTACACATGTCTACATGAAATTATTCCTTTTATAGAGGAGGAAAGATTAGTAATCCAGATGACCTCAAATCAGGAATGTATGTTTGTCGAATCCGTCATATATGTAGCATGCAATGAATACGGTATATCATGTAGATGGAATCTATTCAAATTACATATCTGTAGGGTCGAATTCGCTCCAAGAGGGTTTTTGTGGGATCAAAGTGTGATTCTTGAAACTGGTGATAGGAAGAAGCTACGTATTCAAAGAAAATATTTCAGAGTGCATATGCATCTTGTTTTGTGGTTGAAATATCAGTCATGTGCATGTTCACAACTCAGAAATGCATGTTTGAGGAATCCGTGATGCATGAAACATGTTCGTAATACGGAAAACTTTGGTTATGTAAACAGTGTAAATTATATGTGTATTTGTGGGAATTCAAAGGGTGTTTTCTGGTGCCAAATATCCGATTTTAGAAACTGGTGTTAGGAAAAAACTATGAAGTCAGAGTAAATAATTCTAAGTCGATATACGCCTTGTTCGGAGGATGAAAAGTCAATAATCCACATGCTCACAAGTCAGCAATGCATGATTGCCGAATTTGTCATACAAGTAGTATGTACGGAACCCGGAATGCCATGTTGTTGGAATTCATGTAAATTACATATCTGTTAGGTAGAAATCGCTCCAGAACTATTTTTCTGTGAAAAATGCACGAATTGGAACCTGGTGTTAGGGAAAGCTTTTGAAAATGTGTACATGTGTCTAGATGAAAATATTCCTTTTATTGAATATGAAAGTTTAATAATCCACAGGCTCTCATCTCAGGAATGCATGTTTGTCGAATCCATCATCTATGTAGCATGTATGGAACACGGAATATCATGTAGATGGAATCTATTCAAATTACATATCTCTAGGGAAGAATTCACTCCAAGAGGTTTTTTGTGGGATCAAAGTGTGATTCTTGAAACTGGTGATAGGAAGAAGTTACAAAGTCAAAGTAAATATTTCAGAGTGCATAGGTAACATGTTTGGTGTTTGAAACATCAGTCATGCGCATGTTCACAACTCAGGAATGCATGTTTGAGGAATCCTTGATGCATGAATCATGTTCGTAATACAGAATTCCATGGTTATGTAAACAATGTAAATTACATGTGTATTGGTTAGAATTCGCTCAAAGAGTGTTTTCTGGTGCCAAATGTCTGATTTTAGAACCTTGTGATAGGGAAAACTATGAAGTCAGAGTAAATATTTCTAAGTGTATATACGCCTTGTTCGGAGGATGAAAGGTCAGTAATCCACATGCTCACAAGTCAGAAACGCATGATTGCCGAATCCGAAATGCATGTAGCATGTACGGAACCCGGAATGCCATGTTGATGGAATTCATGTAAATTACAAAACTATTAGGTGGAAATCGCTCCAGAAATATTTTTGGTGAAAATGCACGAATTCGAACCTGGTGTTAGGGAAAGCTTGTGAAAATGTGTACACGTGTCTAGATGAAAATATTCCTTTTATAGAGGATGAAAGATTAGTAATCCACATGCTCTCAACTCAGAAATGCATGTTTGTCAAATCTGTCATTTATGAAGCCTTTAAGGAACACGGGATATCATGTAGTTGGAATCAAATCAAATTACATATCTCTAGGGTAGTATGGCTCCAAGAGGGTTTTTCTGGGAACAAAGTGTGATTCTTGAAACTGGTGATAGGAAGAAGCTACAAAGTCAAAGTAACTATTTCAGAGTGCATATGTAACTTGTTTGGTGGTTGAAACATCAGTCATGCATATGTTCACAATTCAGAAATGCATGTTTGAGGAATCTGTGATGCATGAAACTTGTTCGTAATACGGAATTCCATGGTTATGTAAACAATGTAAATTACATGTGTATTCGTGAGAAATCGCTCAAATAGTGTTTTCTGGTGCCAAAAGTCCGATTTTAGAATCTGGTGATAGGAAAAACCTATGAAATCAGAGTAAATATTTCTAAAACTATTTATGCCTATTTGGTGGATGAACGGTCAGTAATCCACATGCTCACAAGTCAGAAACGCATGATTGCCGAATTCGTCATGCATGTAGCGTGTACGGAACCCGGAATTCCATGTTGATGGAATTCATGTAAATTACATACCTGTTAGGTGTAAATCGCTCCAGAACTATGTTTCTGTGAAAAATGCACGAATTCGAACCTGGTTTTAGGGAAAGATTGTGAAAATGTGTACACGTGTCTAGATGAAAATATTCCTTTTATAGAGGATGAAAGATTAATAATACAGATACCCTCAACCCAGGAATGCATGTTTGTCGAATCCGTCATGTATGTAGCATGTACGGAACACGGAATATCATGTAGATGGAATCTATTCAAATTACATATCTCTAGGGAAGAATTCGCTCCAAGAGGGTTTTTGTGGGATCAAAGTGTGATTCTTGAAACTGGTGATAGGAAGAATCAACAAAGTCAAAGTAAATATTTCAGAGTGCATATGTAACATGTTTGGTCGTTGAAACATCAGTCATGTGCAAGTTTACAACTCAGAAATTCATGTTTGAGGAATCCGTGATGCATGAAACGTGTTTGGAATACGGAATGCCATGGTTATATAAACAATGTAAATTACATGTTTATTGGTGAGAATTCGTTCAAAGGGGGTTTTCTGGTGTCAAATATCCGATATTAGAAACCGGTGATAGGAAAAACCTATGAAGTCAGACTAAATATTTCTAAGTGAATATACGCCTTGTTTGGTGGACCAAAGTTCAGTAATCCACATGCTCACAAGTCAGAAACGCATGACTGCCGAATCCGTCATGCATGTAGCATGTACGGAACCCGGAATGCCATGTTGATGGAATTCATTTAAATTAAATATCTGTTAGGTGGAAATCGCTGAAGAAGTAATTTTCTGTGAAAAATGCATGAATTCGAAACTGGTTTTAGCTAAAGATTGTGAAAATGTGTACACATGTGTAGATGAATATAATACTTGTATAGAAGATGAAAGATTAGTAATCCAGATGACCTCAAATCAGGAATGTATGTTTGACGAATCGGTCATATATGTAGAATGCACGGAATACGGTATATATTGTAGATGGTATCTATTCAAATTACATATCTCTAGGGTAGAATTCGCTCCAAGAGGGTTTTTGTGGGATCAAAGTGTGATTCTTGAAACTGGTGATAGGAAGAAACTACGAAGTCAAAGAAAATATTCCAGAGTGCATAAGTATCTTGTTTGGTGGTTGAAACATCAGTCATGCACATGTTCACAACTCAGAAATTCATGTTTGAAGAATCCGTGATGCATGAAACATGTTCGTAATACGGAAAACTTTGGTTATGTAAACAATGTAAATTACATTTTTATTTGTGAGAATTCACTCAAAGAGTGTTTTCTGGTGCCAAATGTCTGATTTTAGAAACTGGTGATAGGAAAAGACTATGAAGTCAGAGTCAATAATTCTAAGTCAATATACGACTTGTTTGGTGGATGAAAGGTCCGTAATCCACATGTTCACAAGTCAGAAACGCATGATTGCCGAATCCGTCATGTATGTAGCATGTACAGAACCCGGAATGCCATGTTGATGGAATTCATGTGAATTACAAACCTATTAGGTGGAAATCGCTCCAGAAATATTTTTCTGTGAAAAATGCACGAATTCGAACCTGGTGTTTGTGAAAGCTTGTGAAAATGTGTATAGGTGGGTAGATGAAAATATTCCTTTTATAGAGGATGAAAGATTAGTGATCCAGATGCCCTCAACTCAGGAATGCATGTTTGTCGAATCCGTCATTTATGTAGCATGTACAGAACACGGAATATCATGTAGATGGAATCTATTCAAATTACATATCTCTAGGGAAGAATTCGCTTCAAGAGGGTTTTTGAGGAATCAAACTGTGATTCTTGAAACTGGTGATAAGAAGAAGCTTTGAAGTCAAAGTGAATACTTCAGAGTGCATATGTAACATGTTTGGTGTTTGAAACATTAGTCATGCTCAAGTTTACAACTCAGAAATTCATGTTTGAGGAATCCGTGATGCATGAAACATGTTTGGAATACGGAATGCCATGGTTATGTAAACAATGTAAATTAAATGTGTATTGGTGAGAATTCGTTCAAAGAGTGTTTTCTGTTGCCAAATGTCCGCTTTTAGAAACTGGTGATAGGAAAAACCTATGAAGTCAGAGTATATATTTCTAAGTCTATATACGCCTGGTTTGTTGGATGAAAGGTCAGTAATCCACATGCTCACAAGTCAGAAACGCATGATTGCCGAATCCGTCATGTATGTAGCATGTACGGAACACGGAATATCATGTAGATGGAATCTATTCAAATTAAATATGTCAAGGGTAGAATTCGCTCCAAGTGGATTTTTCTGGGATCAAAGTGTGATTCTTGAAACTGGTGATAGGCAGAATATTCGAATTCAAAATAAATATTTCAAAGTGCATAGATAACTTCCTTGGTGGTTGAAACATGAGTCATGCGCATGTTCACATCTCAGAAATTCAAGTTTGAGGAATCCGTGATGCATGAAATATGTTCGTAAAACGGAATGCCCTGCTTACGTAAACAATGTAAATTACATGTGTATTGGTGAGAATTCGCTCAAAGAGTGTTTTCTGTTGACAAATGTCCAATTTTAGAACCTGGTGATAGAAAAATCTATGAAGTCAGAGTAAATATTTTTAAGTATATATACGCCTTGTTCGGAGGATGAAAGGTCAGTATTCCACATGCTCACAAGTCAGAAACGCATGATTCCCGAATCCGAAATGCATGTAGCATGTACGGAACCCGGAATGCCATGTTGATGGAATTCATGTAAATTACAACCCTATTATTTGGAAATCGCTCCAGAACTATTTTTCTGTGAAAAATGCACGAATTCGAACCTGGTGTTTGTGAAAGCTTGTGAAAATGTGTATAGATGTGTAGATGAAAATATTCCTTTTATAGAGGATGAAAGATTAGTAATCTAGATGCCCTCAACTCAGGAATGCACGTTTGTCGAATCAGTAATGTATGTAGCATGTACGGAACACGGAATATCATGTAGATGGAATCTATTCAAATTACATATCTCTAAGGAAGAATTCGCTCCAAGAGGGTTTTTGTGGGATCAAAGTGTGATTCTTGAAACTGGTGATAGGAAGAAGCTACGAAGTCAAATTAAATATTTCAGAGTGCATAGGTAACATGTTTGGTGTTTGAAACATCAGTCATGCATATGTTCACAACTCAGAAATATATGTTTGAGGAATCTGTGATGCATGAAACTTGTTTGTAATAAGGAATTCCATGGTTATGTAAACAATGTAAATTACATGTGTATTCGTGAGAAATTGCTCAAATAGTGTTTTCTGGTGCCAAATGTACGAATTTAGAAACTGGTGATAGGAAAAACCTATGAAAACAGAGTAAATATTTCTAAGTCTATATATGCCTATTTGGTGAATGAACGGTCAGTAATCCACATGCTCACAAGTCAGAAACGCATGACTGCCGAATCCGTCATGCATGTAGCATGTACGGAACCCGGAATACCATGTTGATGGAATTCATGTAAATTACATACCTGTTAGGTTTAAATCGCTCCAGAACTATGTTTCTGTGAAAAATGCACGAATTCGAACCTGGTTTTAGGGAAAGATTGTGAAAATGTATACACGTGTCTAGATGAAAATATTCCTTTTATAGAGGATGAAAGATTAGTGATCCAGATGCCCTCAACTCAGGAATGCATGTTTGTCGAATCCGTCATGTATGTAGCATGTACAGAACACGGAATATCATGTAGATGGAATCTATTCAAATTACATATCTCTAGGGAAGAATTCGCTTCAAGAGGGTTTTTGTGGGATCAAACTGTGATTCTTGAAACTGGTGAAAAGAAGAAGCTTCGAAGTCAAACTAAATATTTCAGAGTGCATAAGTAACATGTTTGGTGTTTGAAACATTAGTCATGCTCAAGTTTACAACTCAGAAATTCATATTTGAGGAACCCGTGATGCATGAAAAATGTTTGGAATACGGAATGCCATGGTTATGTAAACAATGTAAATTAAATGTGTATTGGTGAGAATTCGTTCAAAGAGTGTTTTCTGTTGCCAAATGTCCGCTTTTAGAAACTGGTGATAGGAAAAACCTATGAAGTCAGAGTATATATTTCTAAGTCTATATACGCCTGGTTTGTTGGATGAAAGGTCAGTAATCCACATGCTCACAAGTCAGAAACGCATGATTGCCGAATCCGTCATGTATGTAGCATGTACGGAACACGGAATATCATGTAGATGGAATCTATTCAAATTAAATATGTCAAGGGTAGAATTCGCTCCAAGTGGATTTTTCTGGGATCAAAGTGTGATTCTTGAAACTGGTGATAGGCAGAATATTCGAATTCAAAATAAATATTTCAAAGTGCATAGGTAACTTGCTTGGTGGTTGAAACATTAGTCATGCGCATGTTCACAACTCAGAAATTCAAGTTTGAGGAATCCGTGATGCATGAAACATGTTCGTAAAACGGAATGCCCTGCTTATGTAAACAATGTAAATTACATGTGTATTGGTGAGAATTCGCTCAAAGAGTGTTTTCTGTTGACAAATGTCCAATTTTAGAACCTGGTGATAGAAAAATCTATGAAGTCAGAGTAAATATTTTTAAGTATATATACGCCTTGTTCGGAGGATGAAAGGTCAGTAATCCACATGCTCACAAGTCAGAAACGCATGATTCCCGAATCCGAAATGCATGTAGCATGTACGGAACCCGGAATGCCATGTTGATGGAATTCATGTAAATTAAAACCCTATTATTTGGAAATCGCTCCAGAACTATTTTTCTGTGAAAAATGCACGAATTCGAACCTGGTGTTTGTGAAAGTTTGTGAAAAAGTGTATAGGTGTGTAGATGAAAATATTCCTTTTATAGAGGATGAAAGATTAGTAATCTAGATGCCCTCAACTCAGGAATGCACGTTTGTCGAATCAGTCATGTATGTAGCATGTACGGAACACGGAATATCATGTAGATGGAATCTATTCAAATTACATATCTCTAAGGAAGAATTCGCTCCAAGAGGGTTTTTTTGGGATCAAAGTGTGATTCTTGAAACTGGTGATAGGAAGAAGCTACGAAGTCAAAGTAAATATTTCAGAGTGCATAGGTAACTTGTTTGGTGGTTGAAACATCAGTCATGCGCATGTTCACAACTCAGAAATGCATGTTTGAGGAATCCGTGATGCATGAAACATGTTCGTAATACGGAAATCTTTGGTTATGTAAACAATGTAAATTACATGTTTATTTGTGAGAATTCATTCAAAGAGTGTTTTCTGGTGCCAAATGTCCGAATTTAGAAACTGGTGATAGGAAAAAACTATGAAGTCAGAGTAAATATTTCTAAGTCTATATATGCCTTATTTGGTGGATGAAAGGTCATTAATCCACATGCTCACAAGTCAGAAACGCATGATTGCCGAATCCGTCATGCATGTAGCATGTACCGATCCCGGAATTCCATATTGATGGAATTCATGTAAATTACATATCTGTTAGGTGGAAATCGCTCCAGAAATTTCTTCTGTGAAAAATGCACGAATTAGAACCTTGTGTTAGGGAAAGCTTTTGAAAATGTATACACGTGTCTAGATGAAAATATTCCTTTATAGATGATGAAAGATTAGTAATCCAGATGCCCTCAACCCAGGAATGCATGTTTGTCGAAAATGTCATGTATGTAGCATGCAGGGAACACGGAATATCATGTAGATGGAATCCATTCAAATTACGTATTTCTAGGGAAGAATTTGCTCCAAGAGGGTTTTTGTGGTATCAAAGTGTGATTCTTGAACATGGTGATAGGAAGAAGCAACGAATTAAAAGTAAATATTTCTCAGTGCATTTGTAACATGTTTGGTGTTTGAAATATCAGTCATGCGCAAGTTTACAACTCAGAAATTCATGTTTGAGGAATCCATGTTTCATGAAACATGTTTGGAATATGGAATGCCATGGTTATGTAAACAATGTAAATTAAATGTCTATTGGTGAGAATTCGTTCAAAGAGTGTTTTCCGGTGCCAAATCCGATATTAGAAATTGGTGATAGGAAAAACCTATGAAGTCAGACTAAATATTTCTAAGTGAATATACGCCTTGTTTGTTGAACGAAAGTTCAGTAATCCACATGCTCACAAGTCAAAAACGTATGATTGCTGAATCCGTCATGCATGTAGCATGTACGGAACCCGGAATGCCATGTTGATGGAATTCATTTAAATTACATATCTGTTAGGTGGAAATCACTGAAGAAATATTTTTTTGTGAAAAATGCATGAATTCGAAACTGGTTTTAGGGAAAGCTTGTGAAAATGTGTACACGTGTCTAGATGAATATATTCTTTTTATGGAGGATTAAAGATTAATAATCCACATGCTCTCCACTCAGGAATTCATGTTTGTCGAATCCGTCATGTATGTAGCATGTACGGAACACGGAATATCATGTAGATGGAATCTATTCAAATTACATATCTCTAGGGTAGAATTGGCTCCAAAAGTGTTTTTCTGGGATGAAAGTGTGATTCTGGAAACTGGTGATAGGAAGAAGCTACAAAGTCAAAGTAAATATTTCAGAGTGCATATGTAATTTATTTAGTGTTTGAAACATTAGTCATGCTCAAATTTACAACTCAGAAATTCATGTTTGAGGAATCCGTGATGCATGAAACATGTTTGGAATACGGAATGCCATGGTTATGTAAACAATGTAAATTAATTGTGTATTGGTGAGAATTCGTTCAAAGAGGGTTTTCTGGAGCCAAATGTCCGATTTTAGAACCTGGTGATAGGAAAAAACTATGAAGTCAGAGTAAATATTTCTAAGTATATATACGCCTTGTTTGGTGGATGAAAGGTCAGTAATCCACATGCTCACAAGTCAGATACGTATTATTGCCGAATAAGTCATACATGTATCATGTACGGAACCTGGAATGCCATGTTGTTGGAATTCATGCAAATTACATATCTGTTAGGTGGAAATCGCTCCAGAACTATTTTTCTGTGGAAAATGCACAAATTCGAACTTGGTATTAGGGAAACCTTGTGAAAATGTGTTCACGTGTCTAGATGAAAATATTCCTTTTATAGAGGATGAAAGATTAATAATCCACATGCTCTCCACTCAGGAATGCATGTTTATCAAATCCGTCATGTACGTAACATGTACGAAAAACGGAATATCATGTAGATGGAATCTATTAAAATTACATATCTCTAGGGTAGTATGGCTCCAAGAGGTTTTTTCTGGGAACAAAGTGTGATTCTTGAACCTGGTGATTGGAAGAAGCTACAAAGTCAAAGTAAGTATTTCAGAGTGCATATGTAACTTGTTTGGTGGTTGAAACATCAGTCATGCACATGTTCACAACTCA
Organism: Vicugna pacos; assembly: GCF_048564905.1. Taxonomy (NCBI): domain Eukaryota; kingdom Metazoa; phylum Chordata; class Mammalia; order Artiodactyla; family Camelidae; genus Vicugna; species Vicugna pacos. Next base: position 3,289,788 of record NC_133017.1, read on the forward strand.
GAAATGCATGTTTGAGGAATCCTTGATGCATGAAACATGTTTGGAATACGGAATGCCATGGTTATGTAAACAATGTAAATTACATGTGTAAATTGGTGAGAATTTGTTCAAAGAGTGTTTTCTTGTGCCAAATGTCCGATATTAGAAACTGGTGATAGGAAAAACCTATGAAGTCATACTAAATATTACTAAGTGAATATACGCTTTCTTTGGTGAATGAAAGGTCAGTAATACACATGCTCACAAGTCAGAAACGCATGATTGCCGAATCCGTCATGCATGTAGCATGTACGGAACCCGGAATTCCATGTTGATGGAATTCATGTAAATTACATACCTGTTAGGTGTAAATCGCTCCAGAACTATGTTTCTGTGAAAAATGCACAAATTCGAACCTGGTGTTAGGGAAAGCTTGTGAAAATGTGTACACGTTTTAGATGAAAATATTCCTTTAATAGAGGATGAAAGATTAATAATCCCGATGCCCTCAACCCAGGAATGCATGTTTGTCAAATCCCTCATGTATGTAGCATGTACGGAACACGGAATATCATGTAGATGGAATCTATTCAAATTACATATCTCTAGGGAAGTATTCGCTTCAACAGGGTTTTTGTGGGATCAAACTGTGATTCTTGAAACTGGTGATAGTAAGAAGCTTCGAAGTCAAAGTAAATATTTCAGAGTGCATATGTAACATGTTTGTTGTTTGAAACATTAGACATGCACAAGTTTACAACTCAGAAATTCATGTTTGAGGAATCCGTGATACATGAAACATGTTTGGAATACGTAATGCCATGGTTATGTAAACAATGTAAATTAAATATGTATTGGTGAGAATTCGTTCAAAGAGTGTTTTCTGTTGCCAAATGTCCGCTTTTACAAACTGGTGATATGAAAATACTATGAAGTCAAAGTAAATATTTCTAAGTATATATACACCTTGTTTTGTGGATGAAAGGACAGTAATCCACATGCTCACAAGTCAGTAACGCATGACTGCCCAATCCGTCATGCATGTAGCATGTACGGAACCCGGAATGCCATGTTGATGGAATTCATGTAAATTACAAACCTATTAGGTGGAAATCGCTTCAGAACTATTTTTCTGTGAAAATTGCACAAATTCGAACCTGGTGTTAGGGAAAGCTTGTGAAAATGTGTACACGTGTCTCGATGAAAATATTCCTTTAATAGAGAATGAAAGATTATTAATCCTGATGCCCTCAACTCAGGAATGCATGTTTGTCAAATCAGTCATGTATGTAGCATATACGGATCACGGAATATCATGTAGATGGAATCTATTGAAATTACATATCTCTAGGGGAGAATTTGCTCCAAGAGGATTTTTGTGGGATCAAAGTGTGATTCTTGAAACTGGTGATAGGAAGAATCAACAAAGTCAAAGTAAATATTTCAGAGTGCATATGTAACATGTTTGGTGGTTGAAACATCAGTCATGCGCAAGTTTACAACTCAGAAATTCATGTTTGAGGAATCCGTGATGCATGAAACGTGTTTGGAATTCGGAATGCCATGGTTATATAAACAATGTAAATTACATGTGTATTGGTGAGAATTCGTTCAAAGGGTTTTTTCTGGTGCCAAATATCCGATATTAGAAACTGGTGATAGGAAAAACCTTTGAAGTCAGACTAAATATTTCTAAGTGAATATACGCCTTGTTTGGTGGACCAAAGTTCAGTAATCCACATGCTCACAAGTCAGAAACGCATGACTGCCGAATCAGTCATGCATGTAGCATGTACGGAACCTGGAATGCCATGTTGATGGAATTCATTTAAATTAAATATCTGTTAGGTGGAAATCGCTGAAGAAGTATTTTTCTGTGAAAAATGCATGAATTCGAAACTGGTATTAGGGAAAGATTGTGAAAATGTGTTACACGTGTGTAGATGAATATATTCCTTGTATAGAGGATGAAAGATTAATAATCCAGATGCCCTCAACCCAGGAATGCATGTTTGTCGAATCCGTCAGGTATGTAGCATGTACGGAACACGGAATATCATGTAGATGGAATCTATTCAAATTACATATCTCTGGGGAAGAATTCGCTTCAACAGGGTTTTTGTGGGATCAAACTGTGATTCTTGAAACTGGTGATAGGAAGAAGCTTCGAAGTCAAAGTAAATATTTCAGAGTGCATATGTAACATGTTTGGTGTTTGAAACATTAGTCATGCTCAAGTTTACAACTCAGAAATTCATGTTTGAGGAATCCGTGGTGCATGAAACATGTTTGGAATACGGAATGCCATGGTTATGTAAACAATATAAATTAAATGTGTATTGGTGAGAATTGGTACAAAGAATGTTTTCGGTTGCCAAATGTCCGCTTTTAGAAACTGGTGATAGGAAAAACCTATGAAGTCAGATTATATATTTCTAAGTCTATATCCGCCTGGTTTGGTGGATGAAAGGCCAGTAATCCACATGCTCACAAGTCAGAAACGCATGATTGCCAAATCCGTCATGCATGTAGCATGTACGGAACCCGGAATGCCATGTTGATGGAATTCATGTAAATTACAAACCTACTAGGTGGAAATAGCTCCAGAATTATTTTTCTGTGAAAAATGCACGAATTCGAACCTGGTGTTTGTGAAAGTTTGTGAAAATGTGTATACGTATGTAGATGAAAATATTCCTTTTATAGAGGATGAAAGATTAGTAATCCAGATGCCCTCAACTCAGGAATGCATGTTTGTTGAAAAAGTCATGTATATACTATGTACGGAACACGGAATATCATGTAGATTGAATCTAATCAAATTACATATCTCTAGGGAAGAATTCGCTCCAAGAGGGTTTTTGTGGGATCAAAGTGTGATTCTTGAAACTGGTGATAGGAAGAATCAACGAAGTCAAAGTAAATTTTTCAGAGTGCATATGTAACATGTTTGGTGGTTGAAACATCAGTCATGCGCAAGTTTACAACTCAGAAATTCATGTTTGAGGAATCCGTGATGCATGAAACGTGTTTGGAATACGGAATGCCATGGTTATATAAACAATGTAAATTACATGTGTATTGGTGAGAATTCGTTCAAAGGGTGTATTCTGGTGCCAAATATTCGATATTAGAAACTGGTGATATGAAAAACCTATGAAGTCAGACTAAATATTTCTAAGTGAATATACGCCTTGTTTGGCGGACCAAAGTTCAGTAATCCACATGCTCACAAGTCAGAAACGCATGACTGCCGAATCCATCATGCATGTAGCATGTACGGAACCCGGAATGCCATGTTGATGGAATTCATTTAAATTAAATATCTGTTAGGTGGGAATCGCTGAAGAAGTATTTTTCTGTGAAAAATGAATCAATTCGAAACTGGTTTTAGGGAAAGATTGTGAAAATGTGTTACACGTGTGTAGGTGAATATATATCTTGTATAGAGGATGAAAGATTAAAAATCCACATGCTCTCCACTGAGGAATGCATGTTTGCCGAAACCGTCATGTATGTAGCATGTACGGAACACGGAATATCATGTAGAAGGAATTTATTCAAATTAAATATCTCTAAGGTAGAATTGGCTCCAAGAGTGTTTTTCTAGGATCAAAGTGTGATTCTTGAAACTGGTGATAGGAAGAAGCTACAAAGTCAATGTAAATATTTCAGAGTGCATATGTAACTTGTTTGGTGCATGAAACATCAGTCATGCACATGTTCACAACTCAGAAATGCATGCTTGAAGAATCCGTGATGCATGAAACTTGTTCGTAATACGGAAATCTATGGTTATGTAAACAATGTAAATTACATGTGTATTGATGAGTATTCGCTCAAAGAGAGTTTTCGGGTGCTAAATGTCCGACTTAAGAAACTGGTGATAGGAAAAACCTATGAAGTAAGAGTAAATATTTCTAAGTCTATATCCGCCTTGTTTGGTGGATGAAAGGTCAGTAATCCACATGCTCACAAGTCAGAAACGCATGAATGCCGAATCCTTCATGCATGTAGCATGTACGGAACCCGGAATGCCATGTTGATGGAATTCATGTAAATTACAAACCTATTAGGTGGAAATCGCTCCAGAACAATTTTTCTGTGAAAAATGCACGAATTCGAACCTGGTGTTTGTGAAAGCTTGTGAAAATGTGTATACGTGTGTAGATGAAAATATTTCTTTTATAGAGGATGAAAGATTAGTAATCCAGATGCCCTCAACTCAGGAATGCATGTTTGTCGAATCCGTCATGTATGTAGAATGTACGGAACACGGAATAACATTTAGATGGAACGTATTAAATTACATATCTCTAGGGAAGAATTCGCTCCAAGAGGGTTTTAGTGGGATCAAGGTGTGATTCTAAAAACTGGAGATAGGGAGAATCTACGAAGTCAAAGATAATATTTCAGAGTGCATAAGTAACTTGTTTGTAGGGTGAAACATCAGTCATGCGCATGTACACAACTCAGAAATGCATGTTTTAGGAATCCGTGATGCATGAAACATGTTCGAAATACGGAATTCCATGGTTATGTAAACAATGTAAATTACATGTGTATTGGTGAGAATTCGCTCAAAGAGTGTTTTCTGGTGCCAAATGTCCGAATTTAGAACCTGGTGATAGAAAAAATCTATGAAGTCAGAGTAAATATTTCTAAGCCTTTATACGCCTTGTTTGGTGAATGAAAGGTCAGTAATCCAAATGCTCACAAGTCAGAAACTTATGATTGCCGATTTCGTTATACATGTAGCATGTTCGGAACCCAGAAATCCATATTGATGGATTTCATGTAAATTACATATCTGTTAGGTGGAAATCGTTCCAGAAATTTCTTCTGTGAAAAATGCACGAATTAGAACCTGGTGTTAGTGAAAGCTTGTGAAAATGTGTATACGTGTGTAGATGAAAATATTCCTTTAATAGAGGATGAAAGATTAATAATCCAGATGCCCTCAAGCCAGGAATGCATGTTTGTCGAATCCGTCATGTATGTAGCATGTACGGAACACGGAATATCATGTACATGGAATCTATTCAAATTAAATATGTCAAGGGTAGAATTCGCTCCAAGTGGATTTTTCTGGGATCAAAGTGTGATTCTTGAAAATGGTGATAGGCAGAATAATCGAATTCAAAATAAATATTTCAAAGTGCATAAGTAACTTGTTTGGTGGTTGAAACATCAGTCATGCGCATGTTCACAACTCAGAAATGCATGTTTTAGGAATCCGTGATGCATGAAACATGTTCGAAATACGGAATTCCATGGTTATGTAAACAATGTAAATTACATGTGTATTGGTGAGAATTGGCTCAAAGAGTGTTTTCTGGTGCCAAATGTTCGAATTTAGAACCTGGTGATAGAAAAAATCTATGAAGTCAGAGTAAATATTTCTAAGCCTATATACACCTTGTTTTGTGAATGAAAGCTCAGTAATCCACATGCTCACAAGTCAGAAACTTATGATTGCCGATTTCGTCATACATGTAGCATGTTCGGAACCCAGAAATCCATATTGATGGATTTCATGTAAATTACATATCTGTTAGGTGGTAATCGTTCAAGAAATTTCTTCTGTGAAAAATGCACGAATTAGAACCTGGTGTTAGTGAAAGCTTGTGAAAATGTGTATACGTGTGTAGATGAAAATATTCCTTTAATAGAGGATGAAAGATTAATAATCCAGATGCCCTCAAGCCAGGAATGCATGTTTGTCGAATCCGTCATGTATGTAGCATGTACGGAACACGGAATATCATGTAGATGGAATCTATTCAAATTAAATATGTCAAGGGTAGAATTCGCTCCAAGTGGATTTTTCTGGGATCAAAGTGTGATTCTTGAAACTGGTGATAGGCAGAATATTCGAATTCAAAATAAATATTTCAAAGTGCATAGGTAACTTGTTTGGTGGTTGAAACATCAGTCATGCGCATGTTCACAACTCAGAAATGCATGTTTTAGGAATCCGTGATGCATGAAACATGTTCGTAATACGGAAATCTTTGGTTATGTAAACAATGTAAATTACATGTTTATTTGTGAGAATTCACTCAAAGAGTGTTTTCTGGTGCCAAAAGTCCGATTTTAGAAACTGGTGATAGGAACAATCTATGAAGTCAGAGTCAATATTTCTAAGTAAATATACACCTTGTTTGGTGGATGAAAGGTCAGTAATCCACATGCTCACAAGTCAGAAACGCATGATTGCCGAATCCGTCATGTATGTAGCATGTACGGAACGCGGAATGCCATGTTGATGGAATTCATGTAAATTACAACCCTATTATTTGGAAATCGGTCCAGAAATATTTTTCTGTGAAAAATGCATGAATTCGTACCTGGTGTTTGTGAAAGCTTGTGAAAATGTGTATAGGTGTGTAGATGAAAATATTCCTTTTATAGAGGATGAAAGATTAGTAATCCAGATGCCCTCAACTCAGGAATGCATGTTTGTCGAATCAGTCATGTATGTAGCATGTACGGAACACGGAATATCATGTAGATGGAATCTATTCAAATTACATATCTCTATGGAAGAATTCGCTCCAAGAGGTTTTTTGTGGGATCAAAGTGTGATTCTTGAAACTGGTGATAGGAAGAAGCTACGAAGTCAAATTAAATATTTCAGAGTGCATAGGTAACTTGTTTGGTGGTGGAAACATGAGTCATGCACATGTTCACAACTCAGAAATTCATGTTTGAGGAATCCGTGATGCATGAAACACGTTCGTAATACGGAATTCCACGGTTATGTAAGCAATGTAAATTTCATGTGTATTGGTGAGAATTCGCTCAAAGACTGTTTTCTGGTGCCAAATGTCCGATATTAGAAACTGGTGTTAGGAAAAACCTATAAAGTCAGACTAAATATTTCTAAGTGAATATACGCCTTTTTGGTGGACGAAAGTTCAGTAATCCACATGCTCACAAGTCAGAAACGCATGATAGCCCAATCTGTCATGCATGTAGCATGTACGGAACCCGGAATTCCATGTTGATGGAATTCATTTAAATTAAATATCTGTTAGGTGGAAATCGCTGAAAAAGTATTTTTCTGTGAAAAATGCATGAAATCGAAACTGGTTTTAGGGAAAGATTGTGAAAACGTGTACACGTGTCTAGATGAAAATATTCCTTTTATAGAGGATGAAAGATTAGTAATCCACATGCTCTCAACTCAGGAATGCATGTTTGTCGAATCCGTCATGTATGTAGCATGTACGGAACACGGAATATCATGTAGATGGAATCTATTCAAATTACATCTCTCTAGGGAAGGAATCGCTCCAAGAGGGTTTTTGTGGGATCAATGTGTGATTCTTAAAACTGGAGATAGGGAGAATCTACGAAGACAAAGAAAATATTTCAGAGTGCATAAGGAACTTGTTTTTAGGGTGAAACATCAGTCATGCGCATGTTCACAACTCAGAAATGCATGTTTTAGGAATCCGTGATGCATGAAACATGTTCGTAATACGGAATTCCATGGTTATGTAAACAATGTAAATTACATGTGTATTGGTGAGAATTCGCTCAAAGAGTGTTTTCTGGGGCCAAATGTTCGAATTTAGATCCTGGTGATAGAAAAAATCTATGAAGTCAGAGTAAATATTTCTAAGCCTATATACGCCTTGTTTGGTGAATGAAAGGTCAGTAATCCACATGCTCACAAGTCAGAAACTTATGATTGCTGAATTCGTCATACATGTAGCATGTACGAAACCCGGAAATCCATATTGATGGATTTCATGTAAATTACATATCTGTTAGGTGGAAATCGTTCAAGAAATTTCTTCTGTGAAAAATGCACGAATTAGAACCTGGTGTTATTGAAAGCTTGTGAAAATGTATACACGTGTCTAGATGAAAATATTTCTTTTATAGAGGATGAAAAATAAATAATCCACATGCTCTCCACTCAGGAATGCATGTTTATCGAATCCGTCATGTATGTAGCATGTACGAAACACGGAATATCATGTAGATGGAATCTATTCAAATTACATTTCTCTAGGTTAATATGGCTTCAAGTGGTTTTTTCTGGGAACAAAGTGTGATTCTTGATACTGGTGATAGGAAGAAGCTACAAAGTCAAAGTAACTACTTCAGAATGCATATGTAACTTGTTTGGAGGTTGAAACATCAGTCATGCACATGTTCACAACTCAGAAATTCATGTTTGAGGAATATGTGATGCATGAATCATGTTCGAAATACGGAAATCCATGGTTATGTAAACAATGTAAATTACATGTGTTTTCGTGAGAATTCGCACAAAGAGTGTTTTCTGGTGCCAAAATTCCGATATTAGAAACTGGTGATAGGAAAAAGCTAAGAAGTCAGACTAAATATTACTAAGTGAATATACGCCTTGTTTGGTGGACGAAAGTTCAGTAATCCACATGCTCACAAGTCAAAAACCCATGATTGCCGAATCCGTCATGCATGTACCATGTACGGAACCCGGAATTCCATGTTGATGGAATTCATTTATATTACATATCTGTAGGTGGAAATCGCTGAAGAACTATTTTTCTGTGAAAAATGCAGGAATTCGAAACTGGTTTAGGGAAAGATTGTGAAAATTAGTACACGTGTCTAGATGAATATATTCCTTCTATAGAGGATGAAAGATTAATATTCCACATGCTCTCCACTGAGGAATGCATGTTTGTCGAATCCGTAATGTATGTAGCATGTACGGAACACGGAATATCATGTAGATGGAATCTATTCAAATTACATATCTCTAGGGTAGAATTGACTCCAAGAGGGTTTTTCTGGGATCAAAGTGTGATTCTTGAAACTGGTGATAGGAAGAAGCTACAAAGTCAATGTAAATATTTCAGAGTGCATATGTAACTTGTTTGGTGGTTGAAACATCAGTCATGCCCATGTTCACAACTCAGAAATGCATGTTTGAGGAATCCGTGATGCATGAAACATGTTCGTAATACGGAAATCCATGGTTATGGAAACAATGTAAGTTACATGTGTATTCATCAGAATTCCCTCAAAGAGATTTTTCGGGTGCCAAATGTCCGATTTTAGAAACTGGTGATAGGAAAATCCTATGAAGTCAGAGTAAATATTTCTAAGTCTATATACGCCTTGTTTGGTGGATGAAAGGTCAGTAATCCACATGCTCACAAGTCAGAAACGCATGATTGCCGAATCCGTCATGTATGTAGCATGTACGGAACCCGGAATGCCATGTTGATGGAATTCATGTAAATTACAAACCTATTAGGTGGAAATCGCTCCAGAACTATTTTTCTGTGAAAAATGCACGAATTCGAACGTGGTGTTTGTGAAAGCTTGTAAAATGTGTAAACGTGTGTAGATGAAAGTATTCCATTTTTAGAGGATGAAAGATTAGTAATCCAGATGCCCTCAACTGAGGAATGCATGTTTGTCGAAAATGTCATGTATGTAGCATGTACAGAACACGGAATATCATGTAGATGGAATCTATTCAAATTACATATCTCTCGGGAAGGAATCGCTCCAAGAGGGTTTTTGTGGGATCAAAGGGTGATTCTTAAATCTGGTGATAGGTAGAAGCTACGAAGTCAAAGAAAATATTACAGAGTGCATAAGTAACTTGTTTGAAGGGTGAAATATCAGTCATGCGCATGTTCACAACTCAGAAATGCATGTTTGAAAATCTGTGATGCATGAAACATGTTCGTAATACGGAATTCCATGGTTATGTAAACAATTTAAATTACATGTGTATTGGTGAGAATACGCTCAAAGAGAGTTTTCTGGTGCCAAATGTCCGAATTTAGAACCTGGTGATAGAAAAAATCTATGAAGTTAGAGTAAATATTTCTAAGCCTATATACGCCTTGTTTGGTGAATGGAAGGTCAGTAATCCACATGCTCACAAGTCAGAAACGTATGATTGCCGAATTCATCATACATGTAGCATGTACGGAACCTGGAATGCCATGTTGTTGGAATTCATGCAAATTACATATCTGTTAGGTGGAAATCGCTCCAGAACTATTTTTCTGTGGAAAATGCACAAATTCGAACTTGGTATTAAGGAAAGCTTGTGAAAATGTGTACACGTGTCTAGATGAAAATATTCCTTTTATAGAGGATGAAAGATTAATAATCCACATGCTCTCCACTCAGGAATGCATGTTTATCTAATCCGTCATGTATGTAGCATGTACGAAAAACGGAATATCATGTAGATGGAATCTATTAAAATTACATATCTCTAGGGTAGTATGGCTCCAAGAGGGTTTTTCTGGGAACAAAGTGTGATTATTGAAACTGGTGATTGGAAGAAGCTACAAAGTCAAAGTAACTATTTCAGAGTGCATATGTAACTTGTTTGGTGGTTGAAATATCAGTCATGCACATGTTCACAACTCAGAAATGCATGTTTGAGGAATCCTTGATGCATGAAACATGTTTGGAATACGGAATGCCATGGTTATGTAAACAATGTAAATTACATGTGTAAATTGGTGAGAATTCGTTCAAAGAGTGTTTTCTGGTGCCAAATGTCCGATATTAGAAACTGGTGATAGGAAAAACCTATGAAGTCAGACTAAATATTTCTAAGTGAATATACGCTTTGTTTGGTGGATGAAAGGTCAGTAATCCACATGCTCACAAGTCAAAAACGCATGATTGCCGAATCCGTCATGCATGTAGCATGTACGGAACCCGGAATTCCATGTTGATGGAATTCATGTAAATTACACACCTGTTAGGTGTAAATCGCTCCAGAACTATGTTTCTGTGAAAAATGCACAAATTCGTACCTGGTGTTAGGGAAAGCTTGTGAAAATGTGTACACGTTTTTAGATGAAAATATTCCATTAATAGAGGATGAAAGATTAATAATCCAGATGCCCTCAACCCAGGAATGCATGTTTGTCGAATCCGTCATGTATGTATCATGTACGGAACACGGAATATCATGTAGATGGAATCTATTCAAATTACATATCTCTAGGGAAGAATTCGCTTCAAGAGGGTTTTTGTGGGATCAAACTGTGTTTCTTGAGACTGGTGATAGGAAGAAGCCTCGAAGTCAAAATAAATATTTCATAGTGCATAGGTAAAATATTTGGTGTTTGAAACATTAGTCATGCTAAAGTTTACAACTCAGAAATTCATGTTTGAGGAATCCGTGATACATGAAACATGTTTGGAATACGTAATGCCATGGTTATGTAAACAATGTAAATTAAAGTTGTATTGGTGAGAATTCGTTCAAAGAGAGATTTCTGTTGCAAAAAGTCCGCTTTTAGAAACTGGTGATAGGAAAAAACTATGAAGTCAGAGTAATTAATTCTAAGTATATATACACATTCTTTTGTGGATGAAAGGTCTGTAATCCACATGCTCACAAGTCAGAAACGCATGACTGCCGAATCCGTCATGCATGTAGCATGTACGGAACCCAGAATGCCATGTTGATGGAATTCATGTAAATTACAAACCTATTAGGTGGAAATCGCTCCAGAACTATTTTTCTGTGAAAAATGCACGAATTCGAACCTGGTGTTTGTGAAAGCTTATGAAAATGTGTATACGTGTGTAGATGAAAATATTCCTTTTATAGAGGATGAAAGATTAGTAATCCAGATGCCCTCAAATCAGGAATGCATGTTTGTTGAATCCGTCATGTATGTAGCATGTACGGAACACGGAATATCATGTAGATGGAATCTATTCAAATTACATATCTCTACGGAAGTATGGCTCCAAGAGGGTTTATCTGAGAACAAAGTGTGATTCTTGAATCTGGTGATAGGAAGAAGCTACAAAGTCAAAGTTACTATTTCAGAGTGCATATGTAACTTGTTTGGTGGTTGAAATATCAGTCATGCCCATGTTCACAACTCAGAAATGCATGTTTGAGGAATCTGTGATGCATGAAACTTGTTCGTAATACGGAATTCCATGGTTATGTAAACAATGTAAATTACATGTGTATTCATCAGAATTCGCTCAAAGAGATTTTTCTGGTGCCAAATGTCCGATTTTAGAACTTAGTGATAGGAAAAACCTATGAAGTCAGAGTAATTATTTCTAAGTCTATATACGCCTTGTTTGGTGGATGAAAGTTCAGTAATCCACATGCTCACAAGTCAGAAACGCATGATTGCCGAATCTGTCATGCATGTAGCATGTACGGAATACGGAATGCCATGTTAATGGAATTCATGTAAATTACATATATGTTAGGTGGAAATCGCTCCAGAACTTTTCTTCGGTGTAAAATGCACGAATTAGAACCTGGTGTTAGGGAAAGCTTGTGAAAATGTGTACACGTTTCTAGATGAAAATATCCCTTTAATAGAGGATGAAATATTGATAATTCAGATGCCCTCAAGCCAGGAATGCATGATTGCCGAATCCGTCATGCATGTAGCATGTACGGAACCCAGAATGCCATGTTGTTGGAATACATGTAAATTATTTATCTGTTAGGTGGAAAGCACTCCGGAAATATTTTTCTGTGAAAAATGCACGAATACGAACCTGGTGTTAGTGAAAGCTTTTGAAAATGTGTACACCTGTCTAGATGAAATTATTCTTTTCTAGAGGATGAAAGATAAGTAATTCACATGCTCTCAACTCAGGAATGCATGTTTGTCAAATCCGTCACATATGTAGCATGTAAGGAACACGGAATATCATGTAGATGGAATCTATTGAAATTACATATCTCTAGACTAGAATTGGCTCCAAGAGTGTTTTTCTGGGATCAAAGTGTGATTCTTGAAACTGGTGATAGGCAGAAGCTACGAAGTCAAAATAAATATTTCAGAGTGCATAGGTAACATGTTTGGTGGTTGAAATATCAGTCATGCACATGTTCACAACTCAGAAATGCATGTTTGAGGAATCCGTGAAGCATGAAACATGCTCGTAATACGGAATGCCATGGTTATGTAAACAATGTAAATTACATGTGAATTGGTGAAAATTCGCTCAAAGAGTGTTTTCTGGTGCCAAATGTCTGATTTTAGAACCTGGTGATAGAAAAATCTATGAAGTCAGAGTAAATACTTCTAAGTGTATATACGCATTGTTTGGTGGATGAAAGGTCAGTAATCCACATGCTCACAAGTCTGAAACGCATGATTGCCGAATCCGTCGTGCATGTAGCATGTACGGAACCCGGAATGCCATGTTGATGGAATTCATGTAAATTACAACCCTATTATTTGGAAATCGGTCCAGAACTATTTTTCTGTGAAAAATGCATGAATTCGTACCTGGTGTTTGTGAAAGCTTGTGAAAATGTGTATAGGTGTGTAGATGAAAATATTCCTTTTATAGAGGAGGAAAGATTAGTAATCCAGATGCCCTCAACTCAGGAATGCATGTTTGTCGAATCAGTCATGTATGTAGCATGTACGGAACACGGATATCATGTAGATGGAATCTATTCAAATTACATATCTCTATGGAAGAATTCGCTCCAAGAGGATTTTTGTGGGATCAAAGTGTGATTCTTGAAACTGGTGATAGGAAAAAGCTACGAAGTCAAATTAAATATTTCAGAGTGCATAGGTAACATGTTTGGTGGTGGAAACATGAGTCATGCACATGTTCACAACTCAGAAATTCATGTTTCAGGAATCCGTGATGCATGAAACACGTTCGTAATACGGAATTCCACGGTTATGTAAACAATGTAAATTTCATGTGTATTGGTGAGAATTCGCTCAGAGTGTTTTCTGGTGCCAAATGTCCGATATTAGAAACTGGTGATAGGAAAAACCTATAAAGTCAGACTAAATATTTCTAAGTGAATATACGCCTTTTTGGTGGACGAAAGTTCAGTAATCCACATGCTCACAAGTCAGAAACGCATGATAGCCCAATCTGTCATGCATGTAGCATGTACGGAACCCGGAATTCCATGTTGATGGAATTCATTTAAATTAAATATCTGTTAGGTGGATATCGCTGAAAAAGTATTTTTCTGTGAAAAATGCATGAAATCAAAACTGGTTTTAGGGAAAGATTGTGAAAACGTGTACACGTGTCTAGATGAAAATATTCCTTTTATAGAGGATGAAAGATTAATAATCCACATGCTCTCCACTCAGGAATGCATGTTTATCTAATCCGTCATGTATGTAGCATGTACGAAAAACGGAATATCATGTAGATGGAATCTATTAAAATTACATATCTCTAGGGTAGTATGGCTCCAAGAGGGTTTTTCTGGGAACAAAGTGTGATTATTGAAACTGGTGATTGGAAGAAGCTACAAAGTCAAAGTAACTATTTCAGAGTGCATATGTAACTTGTTTGGTGGTTGAAATATCAGTCATGCACATGTTCACAACTCAGAAATGCATGTTTGAGGAATCCTTGATGCATGAAACATGTTTGGAATACGGAATGCCATGGTTATGTAAACAATGTAAATTACATGTGTAAATTGGTGAGAATTCGTTCAAAGAGTGTTTTCTGGTGCCAAATGTCCGATATTAGAAACTGGTGATAGGAAAAACCTATGAAGTCAGACTAAATATTTCTAAGTGAATATACGCTTTGTTTGGTGGATGAAAGGTCAGTAATCCACATGCTCACAAGTCAAAAACGCATGATTGCCGAATCCGTCATGCATGTAGCATGTACGGAACCCGGAATTCCATGTTGATGGAATTCATGTAAATTACACACCTGTTAGGTGTAAATCGCTCCAGAACTATGTTTCTGTGAAAAATGCACAAATTCGTACCTGGTGTTAGGGAAAGCTTGTGAAAATGTGTACACGTTTTTAGATGAAAATATTCCATTAATAGAGGATGAAAGATTAATAATCCAGATGCCCTCAACCCAGGAATGCATGTTTGTCGAATCCGTCATGTATGTATCATGTACGGAACACGGAATATCATGTAGATGGAATCTATTCAAATTACATATCTCTAGGGAAGAATTCGCTTCAAGAGGGTTTTTGTGGGATCAAACTGTGTTTCTTGAGACTGGTGATAGGAAGAAGCCTCGAAGTCAAAATAAATATTTCATAGTGCATAGGTAAAATATTTGGTGTTTGAAACATTAGTCATGCTAAAGTTTACAACTCAGAAATTCATGTTTGAGGAATCCGTGATACATGAAACATGTTTGGAATACGTAATGCCATGGTTATGTAAACAATGTAAATTAAAGTTGTATTGGTGAGAATTCGTTCAAAGAGAGATTTCTGTTGCAAAAAGTCCGCTTTTAGAAACTGGTGATAGGAAAAAACTATGAAGTCAGAGTAATTAATTCTAAGTATATATACACATTCTTTTGTGGATGAAAGGTCTGTAATCCACATGCTCACAAGTCAGAAACGCATGACTGCCGAATCCGTCATGCATGTAGCATGTACGGAACCCAGAATGCCATGTTGATGGAATTCATGTAAATTACAAACCTATTAGGTGGAAATCGCTCCAGAACTATTTTTCTGTGAAAAATGCACGAATTCGAACCTGGTGTTTGTGAAAGCTTATGAAAATGTGTATACGTGTGTAGATGAAAATATTCCTTTTATAGAGGATGAAAGATTAGTAATCCAGATGCCCTCAAATCAGGAATGCATGTTTGTTGAATCCGTCATGTATGTAGCATGTACGGAACACGGAATATCATGTAGATGGAATCTATTCAAATTACATATCTCTACGGAAGTATGGCTCCAAGAGGGTTTATCTGAGAACAAAGTGTGATTCTTGAATCTGGTGATAGGAAGAAGCTACAAAGTCAAAGTTACTATTTCAGAGTGCATATGTAACTTGTTTGGTGGTTGAAATATCAGTCATGCCCATGTTCACAACTCAGAAATGCATGTTTGAGGAATCTGTGATGCATGAAACTTGTTCGTAATACGGAATTCCATGGTTATGTAAACAATGTAAATTACATGTGTATTCATCAGAATTCGCTCAAAGAGATTTTTCTGGTGCCAAATGTCCGATTTTAGAACTTAGTGATAGGAAAAACCTATGAAGTCAGAGTAATTATTTCTAAGTCTATATACGCCTTGTTTGGTGGATGAAAGTTCAGTAATCCACATGCTCACAAGTCAGAAACGCATGATTGCCGAATCTGTCATGCATGTAGCATGTACGGAATACGGAATGCCATGTTAATGGAATTCATGTAAATTACATATATGTTAGGTGGAAATCGCTCCAGAACTTTTCTTCGGTGTAAAATGCACGAATTAGAACCTGGTGTTAGGGAAAGCTTGTGAAAATGTGTACACGTTTCTAGATGAAAATATCCCTTTAATAGAGGATGAAATATTGATAATTCAGATGCCCTCAAGCCAGGAATGCATGATTGCCGAATCCGTCATGCATGTAGCATGTACGGAACCCAGAATGCCATGTTGTTGGAATACATGTAAATTATTTATCTGTTAGGTGGAAAGCACTCCGGAAATATTTTTCTGTGAAAAATGCACGAATACGAACCTGGTGTTAGTGAAAGCTTTTGAAAATGTGTACACCTGTCTAGATGAAATTATTCTTTTCTAGAGGATGAAAGATAAGTAATTCACATGCTCTCAACTCAGGAATGCATGTTTGTCAAATCCGTCACATATGTAGCATGTAAGGAACACGGAATATCATGTAGATGGAATCTATTGAAATTACATATCTCTAGACTAGAATTGGCTCCAAGAGTGTTTTTCTGGGATCAAAGTGTGATTCTTGAAACTGGTGATAGGCAGAAGCTACGAAGTCAAAATAAATATTTCAGAGTGCATAGGTAACATGTTTGGTGGTTGAAATATCAGTCATGCACATGTTCACAACTCAGAAATGCATGTTTGAGGAATCCGTGAAGCATGAAACATGCTCGTAATACGGAATGCCATGGTTATGTAAACAATGTAAATTACATGTGAATTGGTGAAAATTCGCTCAAAGAGTGTTTTCTGGTGCCAAATGTCTGATTTTAGAACCTGGTGATAGAAAAATCTATGAAGTCAGAGTAAATACTTCTAAGTGTATATACGCATTGTTTGGTGGATGAAAGGTCAGTAATCCACATGCTCACAAGTCTGAAACGCATGATTGCCGAATCCGTCGTGCATGTAGCATGTACGGAACTCGGAATGCCATGTTGAAGGAATTCATGTAAATTACATTCCTATTAGGTGGAAATCGCTCCAGAACAATTTTTCTGTGAAAAATGCACGAATTCGAACCTGGTGTTAGGGAAAGCCTGTGAAAAAGTGTACACGTGTCTAGATGAAAATATTCCTTTTATAGAGGAGGAAAGATTACTAATCCACATGCTCTCAACTCAGGAATGCATATTTGTCAAATCCATCATGTATGTAGCATGTATGGAACACGGAATATCATGTAGATGGAATCTATTCAAATTACATATCTCTAGGGTAGAATTCGCTCCAAGAGGTTTTTTGTGGGATCAAAGTGTGATTCTTGAAACTGGTGATAGGCAGAAGCTACGAAGTCAAAGTAAATATTTCAGAGTGCATAGGTAACTTGTTTGGTGGTTGAAACATCAGTCATGCGCATGTTCACAACTCAGAAATTCAAGTTTGAGGAATCCGTGATGCATGAAACATGTTCGTAATACGGAATGCCATGGTTATGTAAACAAAGTAAATTACATGTGAATTGGTGAGAATTCGCTCAAAGAGTGTTTTCTGGTGCCAGATGTCCTATTTTAGATCCTGGTGATAGAAAAATCTTTGAAGTCAGAGTAAATAATTCTAAGTGTATATACGCATTGATTGGTGGATGAAAGGTCAGTAATCCACATGCTCACAAGTCAGAAATTCATGATTGCCGAATCCGTCGTGCATGTAGCATGTACGGAACCCGGAATGCCATGTTGATGGAATTCATTTAAATTAAATATCTGTTAGGTGGAAATCGCTGAAGAAGTATTTTTCTGTGAAAAATGCATGAATTCGAAACTGGTTTTAGGAAAAGATTGTGAAAATGTGTACACGTGTGTAGATGAATACGTTCCTTGTATAGAGGATGAAAAATTAGTAATCCAGATGACCTCAAATCAGTAATGTTTGTTTGTGGAATCCGTCATATATGTAGCATGCATGGAATACGGTATATAATGTAGATGGAATCTATTCAAATTACATATCTCTAGGGTAGAATTCGCTCCAAGAGGGTTTTTGTGTGATCAAAGTGTGATTCTTGAAACTGGTGATAGGTTGTAGCTACGAAGTCAAAGAAAATAATTCAGAGTACATAAGTATATTGTTTGTTGGTTGAAACATCAGTCATGCGCATGTTCACAACTCAGAAATGCATGTTTGAGGAATCCGTGATGCATGAATCATGTTCGTAAAACGGAATGCCCTGCTTATGTAAACAATGTAAATTACATGTGTATTGGTGAGAATTCGCTCAAAGAGTGTTTTCTGTTGACAAATGTCCAATTTTAGAACCTGGTGATAGAAAAATCTATGAAGTCAGAGTAAATATTTTTAAGAATATATACGCCTTGTTCGGAGGATGAAAGGTCAGTAATCCACATGCTCACAAGTCAGAAACTTATGATTGCCGAATTCGTCATACATGTAGCATGTACGGAACCCGGAAATCCATATTGATGGATTTCATGTAAATTACATATCTGTTAGGTGGAAATCGTTCAAGAAATTTCTTCTGTGAAAAATGCACGAATTAGAACCTGGTGTTATTGAAAGCTTGTGAAAATGTATACACGTGTCTAGATGAAAATATTTCTTTTATAGAGGATGAAAAATAAATAATCCACATGCTCTCCACTCAGGAATGCATGTTTATCGAATCCGTCATGTATGTAGCATGTACGAAACACGGAATATCATGTAGATGGAATCTATTCAAATTACATTTCTCTAGGTTAATATGGCTCCAAGTGGTTTTTTCTGGGAACAAAGTGTGATTCTTGATACTGGTGATAGGAAGAAGCTACAAAGTCAAAGTAACTACTTCAGAATGCATATGTAACTGGTTTGGTGGTTGAAACATCAGTCATGCACATGTTCACAACTCAGAAATTCATGTTTGAGGAATATGTGATGCATGAAACATGTTCGAAATACGGAAATCCATGGTTATGTAAACAATGTAAATTACATGTGTTTTCGTGAGAATTCGCACAAAGAGTGTTTTCTGGTGCCAAAATTCCGATATTAGAAACTGGTGATATGAAAAAGCTAAGAAGTCAGACTAAATATTACTAAGTGAATATACGCCTTGTTTGGTGGACGAAAGTTCAGTAATCCACATGCTCACAAGTCAAAAACCCATGATTGCCGAATCCGTCATGCATGTACCATGTACGGAACCCGGAATTCCATGTTGATGGAATTCATTTATATTACATATCTGTAGGTGGAAATCGCTGAAGAAGTATTTTTCTGTGAAAAATGCAGGAATTCGAAACTGGTTTAGGGAAAGATTGTGAAAATGAGTACACGTGTCTAGATGAATATATTCCTTCTATAGAGGATGAAAGATTAATATTCCACATGCTCTCCACTGAGGAATGCATGTTTGTCGAATCCGTAATGTATGTAGCATGTACGGAACACGGAATATCATGTAGATGGAATCTATTCAAATTACATATCTCTAGGGTAGAATTGACTCCAAGAGGGTTTTTCTGGGATCAAAGTGTGATTCTTGAAACTGGTGATAGGAAGAAGCTACAAAGTCAATGTAAATATTTCAGAGTGCATATGTAACATGTTTGGTGGTTGAAACATCAGTCATGCCCATGTTCACAACTCAGAAATGCATGTTTGAGGAATCCGTGATGCATGAAACATGTTCGTAATACGGAAATCCATGGTTATGGAAACAATGTAAGTTACATGTGTATTCATGAGAATTCCCTCAAAGAGATTTTTCGGGTGCCAAATGTCCGATTTTAGAAACTGGTGATAGGAAAATCCTATGAAGTCAGAGTAAATATTTCTAAGTCTATATACGCCTTGTTTGGTGGATGAAAGGTCAGTAATCCACATGCTCACAAGTCAGAAACGCATGATTGCCGAATCCGTCATGTATGTAGCATGTACGGAACCCGGAATGCCATGTTGATGGAATTCATGTAAATTACAAACCTATTAGGTGGAAATCGCTCCAGAACTATTTTTCTGTGAAAAATGCACGAATTCGAACCTGGTGTTTGTGAAAGCTTGTAAAATGTGTAAACGTGTGTAGATGAAAGTATTCCATTTTTAGAGGATGAAAGATTAGTAATCCAGATGCCCTCAACTGAGGAATGCATGTTTGTCGAAAACGTCATGTATGCAGCATGTACGGAACACGGAATATCATGTAGATGGAATCTATTCAAATTACATATCTCTCGGGAAGGAATCGCTCCAAGAGGGTTTTTGTGGGATCAAAGGGTGATTCTTAAATCTGGTGATAGGGAGAAGCTACGAAGTCAAAGAAAATATTTCAGAGTGCATAAGTAACTTGTTTGAAGGGTGAAATATCAGTCATGCGCATGTTCACAACTCAGAAATGCATGTTTGAAAATCCGTGATGCATGAAACATGCTCGTAATACGGAATGCCATGGTTATGTAAACAATGTAAATTACATGTGTATTGGTGAGAATTCACTCATAGAGTGATTTCTGGTGCCAAATGTCCGATTTTAGAACCTGGTGATAGGAAAAATCTATGAAGTCAGAGTAAATAATTCTAAGTCTATATACGCCTTGTTTGATGGATGAAAGGTCAGTAATCCACATGCTCACAAGTCAGAAACGCATGATTGTCAAATCCATCATACATGTAGCATGTACGGAACCCGGAATGCCATGTTGTTGGAATACATGTAAATTCCATATCTGTTAGGTGGAAATCGCTCCAGAACAATTTTTCTGTAAAAAATGCACGAATTCGAACCTGGTGTTAGGGAAAGCCTGTGAAAAAGTGTACACGTGTCTAGATGAAAATATTCCTTTTATAGAGGAGGAAAGATTACTAATCCACATGCTCTCAACTCAGGAATGCATATTTGTCAAATCCGTCATGTATGTAGCATGTATGGAACACGGAATATCATGTAGATGGAATCTATTCAAATTACATATCTCTAGGGTAGAATTCGCTCCAAGAGGTTTTTTGTGGGATCAAAGTGTGATTCTTGAAACTGGTGATAGGCAGAAGCTACGAAGTCAAAGTAAATATTTCAGAGTGCATAGGTAACTTGTTTGGTGGTTGAAACATCAGTCATGCGCATGTTCACAACTCAGAAATTCAAGTTTGAGGAATCCGTGATGCATGAAACATGTTCGTAATACGGAATGCCATGGTTATGTAAACAAAGTAAATTACATGTGAATTGGTGAGAATTCGCTCAAAGAGTGTTTTCTGGTGCCAGATGTCCGATTTTAGATCCTGGTGATAGAAAAATCTTTGAAGTCAGAGTAAATAATTCTAAGTGTATATACGCATTGATTGGTGGATGAAAGGTCAGTAATCCACATGCTCACAAGTCAGAAATTCATGATTGCCGAATCCGTCGTGCATGTAGCATGTACGGAACCCGGAATGCCATGTTGATGGAATTCATTTAAATTAAATATCTGTTAGGTGGAAATCGCTGAAGAAGTATTTTTCTGTGAAAAATGCATGAATTCGAAACTGGTTTTAGGAAAAGATTGTGAAAATGTGTACACGTGTGTAGATGAATACGTTCCTTGTATAGAGGATGAAAAATTAGTAATCCAGATGACCTCAAATCAGGAATGTTTGTTTGTGGAATCCGTCATATATGTAGCATGCATGGAATACGGTATATAATGTAGATGGAATCTATTCAAATTACATATCTCTAGGGTAGAATTCGCTCCAAGAGGGTTTTTGTGTGATCAAAGTGTGATTCTTGAAACTGGTGATAGGTTGTAGCTACGAAGTCAAAGAAAATAATTCAGAGTACATAAGTATATTGTTTGTTGGTTGAAACATCAGTCATGCGCATGTTCACAACTCAGAAATGCATGTTTGAGGAATCCGTGATGCATGAATCATGTTCGTAAAACGGAATGCCCTGCTTATGTAAACAATGTAAATTACATGTGTATTGGTGAGAATTCGCTCAAAGAGTGTTTTCTGTTGACAAATGTCCAATTTTAGAACCTGGTGATAGAAAAATCTATGAAGTCAGAGTAAATATTTTTAAGAATATATACGCCTTGTTCGGAGGATGAAAGGTCAGTAATCCACATGCTCACAAGTCAGAAACGCATGATTGCCGAATCCGAAATGCAAGTAGCATATACGGAACCCGGAATGCCATGTTGATGGAATTCATGTAAATTACAACCCTAATATTTGGAAATCGCTCCAGAACTATTTCTCTGTGAAAAATGCACGAATACGAACCTGGTGTTTGTGAAAGCTTGTGAAAATGTGTATAGGTGTGTAGATGAAAATATTCCTTTAATAGAGGGTGAAAGATTAGTAATCCAGATGCCCTCAACTCAGGAATGCATGTTTGTCGAATCAGTCATGTATGTAGCATGTACGCAACACGGAATATCATGTAGATGGAATCTATTCAAATTACATATCTCTAAGGAAGGATTCGCTCCAAGAGGGTTTTTGTGGGTTCAAAGTGTGATTCTTGAAACTGGTGATAGGAAGAAGCTACGAAGTCTATTAAATATTTCAGAGTGCATAGGTAACTTGTTTGGTGGTTGAAACATGAGTCATGCGCATGATCACAACTCAGAAATGCATGTTTTAGGAATCCGTGATGCATGAAACATGTTCGAAATACGGAATTCCATGGTTATGTAAACAATGTAAATTACATGTGTATTGGTGAGAATTCGCTCAAAGAGTGTTTTCTGGTGCCAAATGTCTGATATTAGAACGTGGTGATAGGAAAAACCTATGAAGTCAGAATAAATATTTCTAAGTGAATATACGCCTTGTTTGGTGGACGAAAGTTCAGTAATCCACATGCTCACAAGTCAGAAACGCATGATTGCTGAATCCGCCATGCATGCAGCATGTACGGAACCCGGAATGCCATGTTGATGGAATTCATTTAAATTAAATATCTGTTAGTTGGAAATCGCTGAAGAAGTATTTTTCTGTGAAAAATGCATCAATTCGAAACTGGTTTTAGGGAAAGAGTGTGAAAATGTGTACACGTGTGTAGATGAATATATTCCTTGTATAGAGGATGAAAGATTAATAATCCACATGCTCTCCACTGAGGAATGCATGTTTGTCGAATCCGTCATGTATGTAGCATGTACGGAACACGGAATATCATGTAGAAGGAATCTATTCAAATTACATATCTCTAGGGTAGAATTGGCTCCAAGAGGGTTTTTCTGGGATCAAAGTGTGATTCTTGAAACTGGTGATAGGATGAAGCTACGAAGTCAAAGAAAATATTTCAGAGTGCATAAGTATCTTGTTTGGTGGTTGAAACATCAGTCATGCGCATGTTCACAACTCAGAAATGCATGTTGGAGGAATCCGTGATGCATGAAACATGTTCGTAATACGGAAATCTTTGGTTATGTAAACAATGTAAATTACATGTTTATTTGTGAGAATTCACTCAAAGAGTGTTTTCTGGTGCCAAAAGTCCGATTTTAGAAACTGGTGATAGGAACAATCTATGAAGTCAGAGTCAATATTTCTAAGTAAATATACACCTTGTTTGGTGGATGAAAGGTCAGTAATCCACATGCTCACAAGTCAGAAACGCATGATTGCCGAATCCGTCATGTATGTAGCATGTACGGAACCCGGAATGCCATGTTGATGGAATTCATGTAAATTACAACCCTATTATTTGGAAATCGGTCCAGAACTATTTTTCTGTGAAAAATGCATGAATTCGTACCTGGTGTTTGTGAAAGCTTGTGAAAATGTGTATAGGTGTGTAGATGAAAATATTCCTTTTATAGAGGATGAAAGATTAGTAATCCAGATGCCCTCAACTCAGGAATGCATGTTTGTCGAATCAGTCATGTATGTAGCATGTACGGAACACGGAATATCATGTAGATGGAATCTATTCAAATTACATATCTCTATGGAAGTATTCGCTCCAAGAGGATTTTTGTGGGATCAAAGTGTGATTCTTGAAACTGGTGATAGGAAGAAGCTACGAAGTCAAATTAAATATTTCAGAGTGCATAGGTAACTTGTTTGGTGGTGGAAACATGAGTCATGCACATGTTCACAACTCAGAAATTCATGTTTGAGGAATCCGTGATGCATGAAACACGTTCGTAATACGGAATTCCACGGTTATGTAAACAATGTAAATTTCATGTGTATTGGTGAGAATTCGCTCAAAGAGTGTTTTCTGGTGCCAAATGTCCGATATTAGAAACTGGTGATAGGAAAAACCTATAAAGTCAGACTAAATATTTCTAAGTGAATATACGCCTTTTTGGTGGACGAAAGTTCAGTAATCCACATGCTCACAAGTCAGAAACGCATGATAGCCCAATCTGTCATGCATGTAGCATGTACGGAACCCGGAATTCCATGTTGATGGAATTCATTTAAATTAAATATCTGTTAGGTGGATATCGCTGAAAAAGTATTTTTCTGTGAAAAATGCATGAAATCGAAACTGGTTTTAGGGAAAGATTGTGAAAACGTGTACACGTGTCTAGATGAAAATATTCCTTTTATAGAGGATGAAAGATTAGTAATCCACATGCTCTCAACTCAGGAATGCATGTTTGTCGAATCCGTCATGTATGTAGCATGTACGGAACACGGAATATCATGTAGATGGAATCTATTCAAATTACATCTCTCTAGGGAAGGAATCGCTCCAAGAGGGTTTTTGTGGGATCAAAGTGTGATTCTTAAAACTGGAGATAGGGAGAATCTACGAAGACAAAGAAAATATTTCAGAGTGCATAAGGAACTTGTTTTTAGGGTGAAACATCAGTCATGCGCATGTTCACAACTCAGAAATGCATGTTTTAGGAATCCGTGATGCATGAAACATGTTCGTAATACGGAATTCCATGGTTATGTAAACAATGTAAATTACATGTGTATTGGTGAGAATTCGCTCAAAGAGTGTTTTCTGGGGCCAAATGTTCGAATTTAGATCCTGGTGATAGAAAAAATCTATGAAGTCGGAGTAAATATTTCTAAGCCTATATACGCCTTGTTTGGTGAATGAAAGGTCAGTAATCCACATGCTCACAAGTCAGAAACTTATGATTGCCGAAATCGTCATACATGTAGCATGTACGGAACCCGGAAATCCATATTGATGGATTTCATGTAAATTACATATCTGTTAGGTGGAAATCGTTCAAGAAATTTCTTCTGTGAAAAATGCACGAATTAGAACCTGGTGTTATTGAAAGCTTGTGAAAATGTATACACGTGTCTAGATGAAAATATTTCTTTTATAGAGGATGAAAAATAAATAATCCACATGCTCTCCACTCAGGAATGCATGTTTATCGAATCCGTCATGTATGTAGCATGTACGAAACACGGAATATCATGTAGATGGAATCTATTCAAATTACATTTCTCTAGGTTAATATGGCTCCAAGTGGTTTTTTCTGGGAACAAAGTGTGATTCTTGATACTGGTGATAGGAAGAAGCTACAAAGTCAAAGTAACTACTTCAGAATGCATATGTAACTGGTTTGGTGGTTGAAACATCAGTCATGCACATGTTCACAACTCAGAAATTCATGTTTGAGGAATATGTGATGCATGAAACATGTTCGAAATACGGAAATCCATGGTTATGTAAACAATGTAAATTACATGTGTTTTCGTGAGAATTCGCACAAAGAGTGTTTTCTGGTGCCAAAATTCCGATATTAGAAACTGGTGATATGAAAAAGCTAAGAAGTCAGACTAAATATTACTAAGTGAATATACGCCTTGTTTGGTGGACGAAAGTTCAGTAATCCACATGCTCACAAGTCAAAAACCCATGATTGCCGAATCCGTCATGCATGTACCATGTACGGAACCCGGAATTCCATGTTGATGGAATTCATTTATATTACATATCTGTAGGTGGAAATCGCTGAAGAAGTATTTTTCTGTGAAAAATGCAGGAATTCGAAACTGGTTTAGGGAAAGATTGTGAAAATGAGTACACGTGTCTAGATGAATATATTCCTTTTATAGAGGAGGAAAGATTACTAATCCACATGCTCTCAACTCAGGAATGCATATTTGTCAAATCCGTCATGTATGTAGCATGTATGGAACACGGAATATCATGTAGATGGAATCTATTCAAATTACATATCTCTAGGGTAGAATTCGCTCCAAGAGGTTTTTTGTGGGATCAAAGTGTGATTCTTGAAACTGGTGATAGGCAGAAGCTACGAAGTCAAAGTAAATATTTCAGAGTGCATAGGTAACTTGTTTGGTGGTTGAAACATCAGTCATGCGCATGTTCACAACTCAGAAATGCATGTTGGAGGAATCCGTGATGCATGAAACATGTTCGTAATACGGAAATCTTTGGTTATGTAAACAATGTAAATTACATGTTTATTTGTGAGAATTCACTCAAAGAGTGTTTTCTGGTGCCAAAAGTCCGATTTTAGAAACTGGTGATAGGAACAATCTATGAAGTCAGAGTCAATATTTCTAAGTAAATATACACCTTGTTTGGTGGATGAAAGGTCAGTAATCCACATGCTCACAAGTCAGAAACGCATGATTGCCGAATCCGTCATGTATGTAGCATGTACGGAACCCGGAATGCCATGTTGATGGAATTCATGTAAATTACAACCCTATTATTTGGAAATCGGTCCAGAACTATTTTTCTGTGAAAAATGCATGAATTCGTACCTGGTGTTTGTGAAAGCTTGTGAAAATGTGTATAGGTGTTTAGATGAAAATATTCCTTTTATAGAGGATGAAAGATTAGTAATCCAGATGCCCTCAACTCAGGAATGCATGTTTGTCGAATCAGTCATGTATGTAGCATGTACGGAACACGGAATATCATGTAGATGGAATCTATTCAAATTACATATCTCTATGGAAGTATTCGCTCCAAGAGGATTTTTGTGGGATCAAAGTGTGATTCTTGAAACTGGTGATAGGAAGAAGCTACGAAGTCAAATTAAATATTTCAGAGTGCATAGGTAACTTGTTTGGTGGTGGAAACATGAGTCATGCACATGTTCACAACTCAGAAATTCATGTTTGAGGAATCCGTGATGCATGAAACACGTTCGTAATACGGAATTCCACGGTTATGTAAACAATGTAAATTTCATGTGTATTGGTGAGAATTCGCTCAAAGAGTGTTTTCTGGTGCCAAATGTCCGATATTAGAAACTGGTGATAGGAAAAACCTATAAAGTCAGACTAAATATTTCTAAGTGAATATACGCCTTTTTGGTGGACGAAAGTTCAGTAATCCACATGCTCACAAGTCAGAAACGCATGATAGCCCAATCTGTCATGCATGTAGCATGTACGGAACCCGGAATTCCATGTTGATGGAATTCATTTAAATTAAATATCTGTTAGGTGGATATCGCTGAAAAAGTATTTTTCTGTGAAAAATGCATGAAATCGAAACTGGTTTTAGGGAAAGATTGTGAAAACGTGTACACGTGTCTAGATGAAAATATTCCTTTTATAGAGGATGAAAGATTAGTAATCCACATGCTCTCAACTCAGGAATGCATGTTTGTCGAATCCGTCATGTATGTAGCATGTACGGAACACGGAATATCATGTAGATGGAATCTATTCAAATTACATCTCTCTAGGGAAGGAATCGCTCCAAGAGGGTTTTTGTGGGATCAAAGTGTGATTCTTAAAACTGGAGATAGGGAGAATCTACGAAGACAAAGAAAATATTTCAGAGTGCATAAGGAACTTGTTTTTAGGGTGAAACATCAGTCATGCGCATGTTCACAACTCAGAAATGCATGTTTTAGGAATCCGTGATGCATGAAACATGTTCGTAATACGGAATTCCATGGTTATTTAAACAATGTAAATTACATGTGTATTGGTGAGAATTCGCTCAAAGAGTGTTTTCTGGGGCCAAATGTTCGAAATTAGATCCTGGTGATAGAAAAAATCTATGAAGTCGGAGTAAATATTTCTAAGCCTATATACGCCTTGTTTGGTGAATGAAAGGTCAGTAATCCACATGCTCACAAGTCAGAAACTTATGATTGCCGAAATCGTCATA
This sequence comes from Vicugna pacos, assembly GCF_048564905.1. NCBI lineage: Eukaryota > Metazoa > Chordata > Mammalia > Artiodactyla > Camelidae > Vicugna > Vicugna pacos. Next base: position 3,317,978 of record NC_133017.1, read on the forward strand.
CATGTAGCATGTACGGAACCCGGAAATCCATATTGATGGATTTCATGTAAATTACATATCTGTTAGGTGGAAATCGTTCAAGAAATTTCTTCTGTGAAAAATGCACGAATTAGAACCTGGTGTTATTGAAAGCTTGTGAAAATGTATACACGTGTCTAGATGAAAATATTTCTTTTATAGAGGATGAAAAATAAATAATCCACATGCTCTCCACTCAGGAATGCATGTTTATCGAATCCGTCATGTATGTAGCATGTACGAAACACGGAATATCATGTAGATGGAATCTATTCAAATTACATTTCTCTAGGTTAATATGGCTCCAAGTGGTTTTTTCTGGGAACAAAGTGTGATTCTTGATACTGGTGATAGGAAGAAGCTACAAAGTCAAAGTAACTACTTCAGAATGCATATGTAACTGGTTTGGTGGTTGAAACATCAGTCATGCACATGTTCACAACTCAGAAATTCATGTTTGAGGAATATGTGATGCATGAAACATGTTCGAAATACGGAAATCCATGGTTATGTAAACAATGTAAATTACATGTGTTTTCGTGAGAATTCGCACAAAGAGTGTTTTCTGGTGCCAAAATTCCGATATTAGAAACTGGTGATATGAAAAAGCTAAGAAGTCAGACTAAATATTACTAAGTGAATATACGCCTTGTTTGGTGGACGAAAGTTCAGTAATCCACATGCTCACAAGTCAAAAACCCATGATTGCCGAATCCGTCATGCATGTACCATGTACGGAACCCGGAATTCCATGTTGATGGAATTCATTTATATTACATATCTGTAGGTGGAAATCGCTGAAGAACTATTTTTCTGTGAAAAATGCAGGAATTCGAAACTGGTTTAGGGAAAGATTGTGAAAATTAGTACACGTGTCTAGATGAATATATTCCTTCTATAGAGGATGAAAGATTAATATTCCACATGCTCTCCACTGAGGAATGCATGTTTGTCGAATCCGTAATGTATGTAGCATGTACGGAACACGGAATATCATGTAGATGGAATCTATTCAAATTACATATCTCTAGGGTAGAATTGACTCCAAGAGGGTTTTTCTGGGATCAAAGTGTGATTCTTGAAACTGGTGATAGGAAGAAGCTACAAAGTCAATGTAAATATTTCAGAGTGCATATGTAACATGTTTGGTGGTTGAAACATCAGTCATGCCCATGTTCACAACTCAGAAATGCATGTTTGAGGAATCCGTGATGCATGAAACATGTTCGTAATACGGAAATCCATGGTTATGGAAACAATGTAAGTTACATGTGTATTCATGAGAATTCCCTCAAAGAGATTTTTCGGGTGCCAAATGTCCGATTTTAGAAACTGGTGATAGGAAAATCCTATGAAGTCAGAGTAAATATTTCTAAGTCTATATACGCCTTGTTTGGTGGATGAAAGGTCAGTAATCCACATGCTCACAAGTCAGAAACGCATGATTGCCGAATCCGTCATGTATGTAGCATGTACGGAACCCGGAATGCCATGTTGATGGAATTCATGTAAATTACAAACCTATTAGGTGGAAATCGCTCCAGAACTATTTTTCTGTGAAAAATGCACGAATTCGAACCTGGTGTTTGTGAAAGCTTGTAAAATGTGTAAACGTGTGTAGATGAAAGTATTCCATTTTTAGAGGATGAAAGATTAGTAATCCAGATGCCCTCAACTGAGGAATGCATGTTTGTCGAAAACGTCATGTATGCAGCATGTACGGAACACGGAATATCATGTAGATGGAATCTATTCAAATTACATATCTCTCGGGAAGGAATCGCTCCAAGAGGGTTTTTGTGGGATCAAAGGGTGATTCTTAAATCTGGTGATAGGGAGAAGCTACGAAGTCAAAGAAAATATTTCAGAGTGCATAAGTAACTTGTTTGAAGGGTGAAATATCAGTCATGCGCATGTTCACAACTCAGAAATGCATGTTTGAAAATCCGTGATGCATGAAACATGTTCGTAATACGGAATTCCATGGTTATGTAAACAATTTAAATTACATGTGTATTGGTGAGAATACGCTCAAAGAGAGTTTTCTGGTGCCAAATGTCCGAATTTAGAACCTGGTGATAGAAAAAATCTATGAAGTTAGAGTAAATATTTCTAAGCCTTTATACGCCTTGTTTGGTGAATGGAAGGTCAGTAATCCACATGCTCACAAGTCAGAAACGTATGATTGCCGAATTCATCATACATGTAGCATGTACGGAACCTGGAATGCCATGTTGTTGGAATTCATGCAAATTACATATCTGTTAGGTGGAAATCGCTCCAGAACTATTTTTCTGTGGAAAATGCACAAATTCGAACTTGGTATTAAGGAAAGCTTGTGAAAATGTGTACACGTGTCTAGATGAAAATATTCCTTTTATAGAGGATGAAAGATTAATAATCCACATGCTCTCCACTCAGGAATGCATCTTTATCTAATCCGTCATGTATGTAGCATGTACGAAAAACGGAATATCATGTAGATGGAATCTATTAAAATTACATATCTCTAGGGTAGTATGGCTCCAAGAGGGTTTTTCTGGGAACAAAGTGTGATTATTGAAACTGGTGATTGGAAGAAGCTACAAAGTCAAAGTAACTATTTCAGAGTGCATATGTAACTTGTTTGGTGGTTGAAATATCAGTCATGCACATGTTCACAACTCAGAAATGCATGTTTGAGGAATCCTTGATGCATGAAACATGTTTGGAATACGGAATGCCATGGTTATGTAAACAATGTAAATTACATGTGTAAATTGGTGAGAATTCGTTCAAAGAGTGTTTTCTGGTGCCAAATGTCCGATATTAGAAACTGGTGATAGGAAAAACCTATGAAGTCAGACTAAATATTTCTAAGTGAATATACGCTTTGTTTGGTGGATGAAAGGTCAGTAATCCACATGCTCACAAGTCAAAAACGCATGATAGCCGAATCCGTCATGCATGTAGCATGTACGGAACCCGGAATTCCATGTTGATGGAATTCATGTAAATTACACACCTGTTAGGTGTAAATCGCTCCAGAACTATGTTTCTGTGAAAAATGCACAAATTCGTACCTGGTGTTAGGGAAAGCTTGTGAAAATGTGTACACGTTTTTAGATGAAAATATTCCATTAATAGAGGATGAAAGATTAATAATCCAGATGCCCTCAACCCAGGAATGCATGTTTGTCGAATCCATCATGTATGTATCATGTACGGAACACGGAATATCATGTAGATGGAATCTATTCAAATTACATATCTCTAGGGAAGAATTCGCTTCAAGAGGGTTTTTGTGGGATCAAACTGTGTTTCTTGAGACTGGTGATAGGAAGAAGCCTCGAAGTCAAAATAAATATTTCATAGTGCATAGGTAAAATATTTGGTGTTTGAAACATTAGTCATGCTAAAGTTTACAACTCAGAAATTCATGTTTGAGGAATCCGTGATACATGAAACATGTTTGGAATACGTAATGCCATGGTTATGTAAACAATGTAAATTAAAGTTGTATTGGTGAGAATTCGTTCAAAGAGAGATTTCTGTTGCAAAAAGTCCGCTTTTAGAAACTGGTGATAGGAAAAAACTATGAAGTCAGAGTAATTAATTCTAAGTATATATACACATTCTTTTGTGGATGAAAGGTCTGTAATCCACATGCTCACAAGTCAGAAACGCATGACTGCCGAATCCATCATGCATGTAGCATGTACGGAACCCAGAATGCCATGTTGATGGAATTCATGTAAATTACAAACCTATTAGGTGGAAATCGCTCCAGAACTATTTTTCTGTGAAAAATGCACGAATTCGAACCTGGTTTTTGTGAAAGCTTATGAAAATGTGTATACGTGTGTAGATGAAAATATTCCTTTTATAGAGGATGAAAGATTAGTAATCCAGATGCCCTCAAATCAGGAATGCATGTTTGTTGAATCCGTCATGTATGTAGCATGTACGGAACACGGAATATCATGTAGATGGAATCTATTCAAATTACATATCTCTACGGAAGTATGGCTCCAAGAGGGTTTATCTGAGAACAAAGTGTGATTCTTGAATCTGGTGATAGGAAGAAGCTACAAAGTCAAAGTTACTATTTCAGAGTGCATATGTAACTTGTTTGGTGGTTGAAATATCAGTCATGCCCATGTTCACAACTCAGAAATGCATGTTTGAGGAATCTGTGATGCATGAAACTTGTTCGTAATACGGAATTCCATGGTTATGTAAACAATGTAAATTACATGTGTATTCATCAGAATTCGCTCAAAGAGATTTTTCTGGTGCCAAATGTCCGATTTTAGAACTTAGTGATAGGAAAAACCTATGAAGTCAGAGTAATTATTTCTAAGTCTATATACGCCTTGTTTGGTGGATGAAAGTTCAGTAATCCACATGCTCACAAGTCAGAAACGCATGATTGCCGAATCTGTCATGCATGTAGCATGTACGGAATAAGGAATGCCATGTTAATGGAATTCATGTAAATTACATATATGTTAGGTGGAAATCGCTCCAGAACTTTTCTTTGGTGTAAAATGCACGAATTAGAACCTGGTGTTAGGGAAAGCTTGTGAAAATGTGTACACGTTTCTAGATGAAAATATCCCTTTAATAGAGGATGAAATATTGATAATTCAGATTCCCTCAAGCCAGGAATGCATGATTGCCGAATCCGTCATGCATGTAGCATGTACGGAACCCAGAATGCCATGTTGTTGGAATACATGTAAATTATTTATCTGTTAGGTGGAAAGCACTCCAGAAATATTTTTCTGTGAAAAATGCACGAATTCGAACCTGGTGTTAGTGAAAGCTTTTGAAAATGTGTACACCTGTCTAGATGAAATTATTCTTTTCTAGAGGATGAAAGATAAGTAATTCACATGCTCTCAACTCAGGAATGCATGTTTGTCAAATCCGTCACATATGTAGCATGTAAGGAACACGGAATATCATGTAGATGGAATCTATTGAAATTACATATCTCTAGACTAGAATTGGCTCCAAGAGTGTTTTTCTGGGATCAAAGTGTGATTCTTGAAACTGGTGATAGGCAGAAGCTACGAAGTCAAAATAAATATTTCAGAGTGCATAGGTAACATGTTTGGTGGTTGAAATATCAGACATGCACATGTTCACAACTCAGAAATGCATGTTTGAGGAATCCGTGAAGCATGAAACATGCTCGTAATACGGAATGCCATGGTTATGTAAACAATGTAAATTACATGTGAATTGGTGAAAATTCGCTCAAAGAGTGTTTTCTGGTGCCAAATGTCTGATTTTAGAACCTGGTGATAGAAAAATCTATGAAGTCAGAGTAAATACTTCTAAGTGTATATACGCATTGTTTGGTGGATGAAAGGTCAGTAATCCACATGCTCACAAGTCTGAAACGCATGATTGCCGAATCCGTCGTGCATGTAGCATGTACGGAACTCGGAATGCCATGTTGAAGGAATTCATGTAAATTACATACCTATTAGGTGGAAATCGCTCCAGAACAATTTTTCTGTGAAAAATGCACGAATTCGATCCTGGTGTTAGGGAAACCTTGTGAAAAAGTGTACACGTGTCTAGATGAAAATATTCCTTTTATAGAGGAGGAAAGATTACTAATCCACATGCTCTCAACTCAGGAATGCATATTTGTCAAATCCGTCATGTATGTAGCATGTATGGAACACGGAATATCATGTAGATGGAATCTATTCAAATTACATATCTCTAGGGTAGAATTCGCTCCAAGAGGTTTTTTGTGGGATCAAAGTGTGATTCTTGAAACTGGTGATAGGCAGAAGCTACGAAGTCAAAGTAAATATTTCAGAGTGCATAGGTAACTTGTTTGGTGTTTGAAACATCAGTCATGCGCATGTTCACAACTCAGAAATTCAAGTTTGAGGAATCCGTGATGCATGAAACATGTTCGTAATACGGAATGCCATGGTTATGTAAACAAAGTAAATTACATGTGAATTGGTGAGAATTCGCTCAAAGAGTGTTTTCTGGTGCCAGATGTCCGATTTTAGATCCTGGTGATAGAAAAATCTTTGAAGTCAGAGTAAATAATTCTAAGTGTATATACGCATTGATTGGTGGATGAAAGGTCAGTAATCCACATGCTCACAAGTCAGAAATTCATGATTGCCGAATCCGTCGTGCATGTAGCATGTACGGAACCCGGAATGCCATGTTGATGGAATTCATTTAAATTAAATATCTGTTAGGTGGAAATCGCTGAAGAAGTATTTTTCTGTGAAAAATGCATGAATTCGAAACTGGTTTTAGGAAAAGATTGTGAAAATGTGTACACGTGTGTAGATAGGAAAAACCTATAAAGTCAGAGTATATATTTCTAAGTCTATATACACCTTGTTTGGTGGATGAAAGGTCAGTAATCCACATGCTCACAAGTCAGAAACGCATGATTGCCGAATCCGTCTTGCATGTAGCATGTACAGAACCCGGAATTCCATGTTGATGGAATTCATGTAAATTACATATCTGTTAGGTTGAAATCGTTCAAGAAATTTCTTCTGTGAAAAATGCACGAATTAGAACCTGGTGATAATGAAAGCTTGTGAAAATGTATACATGTGTCTAGATGAAAATATTCCATTTATAGAAGATGAAAGATTAGTAATCCAAATGCCCTCAACTCAGGAATGCATGTTTGTCGAAAAAGTCATGTATATAGTATGTACGGAACACGGAATATCATGTAGATGGAATCTATTCAAATTACATATCTCTAGGGAAGAATTCGCTCCAAGAGGGTTTTTGTGGGATCAAAGTGTGATTCTTGAAACTGGTGATAGGAAGAATCTACGAAGTCAAAGTAAATATTTCAGAATTCATATGTAACATGTTTGGTGGTTGAAACATCAGTCATGCGCAAGTTTACAACTCAGAAATTCATGTTTGAGGAATCCGTGATGCATGAAACGTGTTTGGAATACGGAATGCCATGGTTATGTAAACAATGTAAATTAAATGTGTATTGGTGAGAATTCGTTCAAAGAGTGTTTTCTGGTGCCAAATATCCGATATTAGAAACTGGTGATAGGAAAAACCTATGAAGTCAGACTAAATATTTCTAAGTGAATATACGCCTTGTTTGGTGGACGAAAGTTCAGTAATCCACATGCTCCCAAGTCAGAAATGCATGACTGCCGAATCCGTCATGCATGTAGCATGTACGGAACCCGGAATGCCATGTTGATGGAATTCATTTAAATTAAATATCTGTTAGGTGGAAATCGCTGAAGAAGTATTTTTCTGTGAAAAATGCATGAATTCTAAACTGGTTTTAGGGAAAGATTGTGAAAATGTGTACACGTGTGTAGATGAATATATTCCTTGTATAGAGAATGAAAGATTAGTAATCCAGATGACCTCAAATCAGGAATGTATGTTTGTCGAATCCGTCATATATGTAGCATGCACGGAATACGGTATATAATGTAGATGGAATCTATTCAAATTACATATCTCTACGGTAGAATTCGCTCCAAGAGGGTTTCTGTGTGATCAAAGTGTGATTCTTGAAACTGGTGATAGGATGAAGCTACGAAGTCAAAGAAAATATTTCAGAGTGCATAAGTATCTTGTTTGGTGGTTGAAATATCAGTCATGCGCATGTTCACAACTCAGAAATGCATGTTTGAGGAATCCGTGATGCATGAATCATGTTCGTAATACGGAAATCTTTGGTATGTAAACAATGTAAATTACATGTTTATTTGTGAGAATTCACTCAAAGAGTGTTTTCTGGTGCCAAATGACCGATTTTAGAAACTGGTGATAGGAAAATCTATGAAGTCAGAGTCAATATTTCTAAGTCAATATACGCCTTGTTTGGTGGATGAAAGGTCAGTAATCCAAATGCTCACAAGTCAGAAACGCACGATTGCCGAATCCGTCATGTATGTAGCATGTACGGAACCCAGAATGCCATGTTGATGGAATTCATGTAAATTACAAACCTATTAGGTGGAAATCGCTCCAGAATTATTTTTCTATGAAAAATGCACGAATTCGAACCTGGTGTTTGTGAAAGCTTGTGAACATGTTTATAGGTGTGTAGATGAAAATATTCCTTTTATAGAGGATGAAAGATTAGTAATCCAGATGCCCTCAACTCAGGAATGCATGTTTGACGAATCAGTCATGTATGGAGCATGTACGGAACAGGGAATATCATGGAGATGTAATCTATTCAAATTACATATCTCTAGGGTAGAATTGACTCCAAGAAAGTTTTTCTGGGATCAAAGTGTGATTTTTGAAACTGGTGATTGGAAGAAACTACAAAGTCAATGTAAATATTTCAGAGTGCATATGTAACTTTTTTGGTGGTTGAAACATCAGTCATGCACATGTTCACAACTCAATAATGCATGTTTGAGGAATCCATGATGCATGAAACATGTTCGTAATACAGAAATCCATGGTTATGGAAACAATGTAAATTACATGTGTATTCATGAGAATTCCCTCAAAGAGATTTTTCGGGTGCCAAATGTCCGATTTTAGAAACTGGTGATAGGAAAAACCTATGAAGTCAGACTAAATATTTCTAAGTGCATATACGCCTTGTTTGGTGGACGATAGTTCAGTAATCCACATGCTCACAAATCAGAAACGCATGATTGCCGAATCCGTCATGCATGAAGCATGTACCGAACCCGGAATGCCCTGTTGATGGAATTCATTTAAATTAAATATCTGTTAGGTGGAAATCGCTGAAGAAGTATTTTTCTGAGAAAAATGCATGAATTCGAAACTGGTTATATGGAAAGATTGTGAAAATGTTTACACGTGTCTAGATGAATATATTCCTTGTATAGAGGAAGAAAGATTAATAATCCACATGCTCTGCACTGAGGAATGCATGTTTGTCGAATCCGTCATGTATGTAGCATTTACGGAACACGGAATATCATGTAGAAGGAATCTATTCAAATTACATATCTCTAGGGTAGAATTGGTTCCAAAAGGGTTTTTCTGGGATCAAAGTGTGATTCTTAAAACTGGTGATAGGGAGAAGCTACGAAGTCAAAGAAAATATTTCAGAGTGCATAAGTAAATTGTTTGTAGAGTGAAACATCAGTCATGCACATGTTCACAACTCAGAAATGCATGTTTGAGGAATCCATGATGCATGAATCATGTTCGTAATACGGAATTCCATGGTTATGTAAACAATGTAAATTACATGTGTATTGGTGAGAATTCGCTCAAAGAGTGTTTTCTGGTGCCAGATGTCCGAATTTAGAACCTGGTGTTAGTAAAAATCTATGAAGTCAGAGTAAATATTTCTAAGCCTATATACGCCTTGTTTGGTGAATGGAAGGTCAGTAATCCACATGCTCACAAGTCAGAAACGTATGATTGCCGAATCCATCATACATGTAGCATGTACGGAACCTGGAATGCCATGTTGTTGGAATTCATGCAAATTACTTATCTGTTAGGTGGAAATCGCTCCAGAACTATTTTTCTGTGGAAAATGCACAAATTCGAACTTGGTATTAGGGAAAGCTTGTGAAAATGTGTACACGTGTCTAGATGAAAATATTCCTTTTATACAGGATGAAAGATTAATAATCCACATGCTCTCCACTCAGGAATGCATGTTTATCGAATCCGTCTTGTATGTAGCATGTCCGAAACACAGAATATCATGTAGATGGAATCTATTAAAATTACATATCTCTAGGGTAGTATGTCTCCAAGAGGGTTTTTCTGGGAACAAAGTGTGATTCTTGATACTGGTGATAGGAAGAAGCTACAAAGTCAAATTAACTAATTCAGAGTGCATATGTAACTTGTTTGGTGGTTGAAATATCAGTCATGCACATGTTCACAACTCAGAAATGCATGTTTGAGGAATCTGTGATGCATGAAACATGTTCGTAATTCGGAAATCCATGGTTAAGTAAACAAGGTAAATTACATGTGTATTCGTGAGTATTCGCACAAAGAGTGTTTTCTGGTGCCAAATATCCGATTTTAGAACCTGGTGATAGGAAAAACCTATGAAGCCAGAGTCAATATTTCTACGTCTATATATGCCTTGTTTGGTGGATGAAAGGTCAGCAATCCACATGCTCACAAGTCAGAAACGCATGATTGCCGAATCCTTCATGCATGTAGCATGTACGGATCCCGGAATTCCATATTGATGGAATTCATGTAAATTACATATCTGGTAGGTGGATATCGCTCAGGAAATTTCTTCTGTGAAAAATGCACGAATTAGAACCTGGTGTTAGGGAAAGACTTGAAAATGTATACACATGGCTAGATGAAAATATTCCTTTTTAGAGGATGAAAGATAAGTAATCCAGATGCCCTCAACTCAGGAATGCATGTTTGTCGAAAATGTCATGTATGTAGCATGCACGGAACACGGAATATCATGTAGATGGAATCTATTCAAATTACATATCTCTAGGGAAGAATTCGCTCCAAGAGGGTTTTTATGGGATCAAAGTGTGATTCTTGAACCTGGTGATAGAAAGAAGCTACGAAGTCAAAGTAAATATTTCACAGTGCATTTGTAACATGATTGGTGGTTGAAACATCAGTCATGCACCAGTTTACAACTCAGAAATTTATGTTTGAGCAATCCATGATGCATGAAATATGTTTGGATTATGGAATGCCATGGTTATGTAAAAAATGTAAATTAAATGTGTATTGGTGAGAATTCGTTCAAAGAGTGTTTTCTGGTGCCAAAGTCCGATATTAGAAACTGGTGATAGGAAAAAAAAATGAAGTCAGACTAAATATTTCTAAGTGAATATACGCCTTGTTTGGTGGACGAAACTTCAGTAATCCACATGCTCACAAGTCAGAAACGCATGATTGCTGAATCCGCCATGCATGCAGCATGTACGGACCCGGAATGCCATGTTGATGGAATTCATGTAAATTACAAACCTATTAGGTGGAAATCGCTCCAGAACTATTTTTCTGTGGAAAATGCACAAATTCGAACTTGGTATTATGGAAAGCTTGTGAAAATGTGTACACGTGTCTAGATGAAAATATTCCTTTTATAGAGGATGAAAGATTAATAATCCACATGCTCTCAACTCAGGAATGCATGTTTATCGAATCCGTCATGTATGTAGCATGTACGGAACACGGAATATCATGTAGATGGAATCTATTCAAATTACATATCTTTAGGGTACAATGGCTCCAAGAGGGTTTATCTGAGAACAAAGTGTGATTCTTGAAACTGGTGATAGGAAGAAGCTACAAAGTCAAAGTTACTATTTCAGAGTGCATATGTAACTTGTTTGGTGGTTGAAACATCCGTCATGCCCATGTTCACAACTCAGAAATGCATGTTTGTGGAATCTGTAATGCATGAAACTTGTTCGTAATTCGGAATTCCATGGTTATGTAAACAATGTAAATTAAATGTGTATTGTGGAGAATTCGTTCAAAGAGGTTTTTCCTGTGCCAAAAGTCCGCTTTTAGAAACTGGTGATAGGAAAAACCTATGAAGGCAGACTAAATATTTCTAAGTGAATATACGCTTTGTTTGGTGGATGAAAGGTCAGTAATCCACATGCTCACAAGTCAGAAACGCATGATAGCCGAATCCGTCATGCATGTAGCATGTACGGAACCCGGAATGCCATGTTGATGGAATTTATGTAAATTACATACCTATTAGGTGGAAATCGCTCCAGAATAATTTTTATGTGAAAAATGCACGAATTCGAACCTGGTGTTAGGTAAAGCTTGTGAAAATGTGTACACGTGTCTAGATAAAAATATTCCTTTTATAGAGTATGAAAGATTAATAATCCACAAGCCCTCAACTCAGGAATGCATGTTTGTCGAAAATGTCATGTATATAGTATGTACGGAACACGGAATATCATGTAGATGGAATCTTTTCAAATTACATATCTCTAGGGTAGTATGGCTCCAAGAGGGTTTTTCTGGGAACAAAGTGTGATTCTTGATACTGGTGATAGGAAGAAGCTACAAAGTCAAAGTAACTATTTCAGAGTGCATATATAACATGTTTGGTGTTTGAAACATCAGTCATGCACATGTTCACAACTCGGAAATTCATGTTTGAAGAATCTGTGATGCATGAAACATGTTCATAATACGGAAATCCATGGTTATGTAAACAATGTAAATTACATGTGTATATGTGAGAATTCGCACAAAGAGTGTTTTCTGGTGCCAAATATCCGATTTTAGGACCTGGTGAAAGGAAAAACCTATGAAGTCAGAGTAAATATTTCTAAGTCTATATATGCCTTGTTTGGTGGATGAAAGGTCAGTAATCCACATGCTCACAAGTCAGAAACGCATGATTGCCGAATCCGTCATGCATGTAGCATGTACGGAACCCGGAATGCCATGTTGATGGAATTCATCTAAATTACATATCTGTTAGGTGCAAAACGCTCCAGAAATTTCTTCTGTGAAAAATGCACGAATAAGAACCTGGTGTTAGGGAAAGTTTTGAAAAGGTATACACGTGTCTAGATGAAAATATTCCTTTATAGATGATGAAAGATTAGTAATCCAGATGCCCCCAACTCAGGAATGCATGTTTGTCGGAAATGTCATGTATGTAGCATGCACGGAACATGGAATATCATGTAGATGGAATCTATTCAAATTACATATCTCTAGGGTAGAATTCGCTCCAAGAGATTTTCAGGGATCAAAGTGTAATTCTTGAAACTGGTAATAGGCAGAAACTACGAAGTCAAAATAAATATTTCATAGTGCATTGGAAAGTTGTTTGGTGGTTGAAACATCAGTCATGCGCATGTTCACAACTCAGAAATGCATGTTTGAGGAATCCGTAATGCATGAAACATGTTCGTAATACGGAATGCCATGGTTATGTAAACAATGTAAATTACATGTGTATTGGTGAGAATTCGCACAAAGAGCGTTTTCTGGTGCCAAATGTCCGATTTCAGAACCTGGTGATACGAAAAAAATATGAACTCAGAGTAAATATTTCTAAGTCTATATACTCCTTGTTCAGAGGGTGAAAAGACTGCAATCCACATGCTCACAAGTCAGAAACGCATGATTGCCAAATCCGTCATGCATGTAGCATGTACGGAACCCGGAATGACATGATGTTGGAATACATTTAAATTCCATATTGTTAGGTGGAAATCGCTCCAGAACAATTTTTCTGGGAAAAATGCACGAATTCGAAACTTGTTTTAGGGAAAGCTTGTGAAAATGTGTACACGTGTCTAGATGAAATTATTCCTTTTATAGAGGATGAAAGATTAGTAATCCACATGCCCTCAACTCAGGAATGCATGTTTGTCAAATCAGTCATGAATGTAGCATGTATGGAACACGGAATTTCATGTAGATGGAATCTATTCAAATTACATATCTCTAGGGTAGAATTCACTCCAAGAGGGTTTTTGTGGGATCAAAGTGTGATTCTTGAAACTGGTGATAGGCAGAAGCTACGAAGTCAAAATAAATATTTCATAGTGCATAGGTAACTTTTTTGGTGGTTGAAACATCAGTCATGCGCATGTCCAAACTCAGAAATTCCAGTTTGAGGAATCCGTGATGCATGAATCATGTTCGTAATATGGAATGCCATGGTTATGTAAACAATGTAAATTACATGTGTATTTGTGAGAATTCGCTCAAAGAGTGTTTTCTGGTGCCAGATGTCAGATTTTAGAAAATGGTGATAGAAAAATCTATGAAGTCAGAGTAAATAATTCTAAGTGTATATACGCATTGTTTGGTGGATGAAAGGGCAGTAATCCACATGCTCACAATTCAGAAAGACATGATTGCCGAATCCGTCATGCATGTAGCATGTACGGAACCCGGAATGCCATGTTGATGGAATTCATGTAAATTACATATGTGTTAGCTGGAAATCGCTCCAGAAATATTTTTCTGTGAAAAATGCACGAATTCGAACCTGGTGTTAGGGAAAGCTTGTGAAAATGTGTACACGTGTCTAGATGAATGTATTCCTTTTGTAGAGAATGAAAGATCAGTAATCCACATGCTCTCAAATCAGGAATGCATGTTTGTCAAATCCGTCATGTATGTAGCATGTAAGGAACACGGAATATCATGTAGATGGAATCTATTCAAATTTCATATCTCTAGGGTAGAATTGGCTCCAAGAGTGTTTTTCTGGGATCAAAGTGTGATTCTTGAAACTGGTGATAGGCAGAAGCTACGAAGTAAAATTAAATATTTCAGAGTGCATAGGTAAATTGTTTGGTGTTTTAAACATCAGTCATGCGCATGTTCACAACTCAGAAATGCATGTTAGTTGTATCCGTGATGCATGAAACATGCTCGTAATACGGAATGCCATGGTTATGTAAACAATGTAAATTACATGTGTAATTGTGAGATTTCGCTCAAAGAGTGTTTTCTGGTGCCAGATGTCCGATTTTAGAACTTGGTGATCGAAAAATCTATGAAGCCAGAGTAAATAATTCTCAGTGTATATACGCATTGTTTGGTGGATGAAAGGTCAGTAATCCACATGCTCACAAGTCAGAAAGGCATGATTGCCGAATCCGTCATGCATGTAGCATGTACGGAACCCGGAATGCCACGTTGTTGAATACATGTAATATCCATATCTCTTAGGGGGAAATTGCTCCAGAACCTTTTTTCTGGGAAAAATGCACGAATTCGAACCTGGTGTTAGGGAAAGATTGTGAAAATGTGTACACGGGTCTAGATGAAAATATTCCTTTTATAGTGGATGAAAGATTAGTAATCCACATGCCCTCAACTCAGGAATGCATGTTTGTCAAATCAGTCATGAATGTAGCATGTATGGAACACGGAATTTCATGTAGATGGAATATTCAAATTACATATCTCTTGGGTAGAATTGGTCCAAGAGGGTTTTTCTGGGATCAAAGTGTGATTCTTGAAACTGGTGATAGGCAGAAGCTTCGAAGTCAAAATAAATATTTCACTGTGCAAAGGTAAATTGTTTGGTGGTTGAAACATCAGTCATGCGCATGTTGACAACTCAGAAATTCAAGTTTGAAGAATCCGTGATGCATGAAACATGTTCGTAATACGGAATGCCATGGTTATGTAAACAATGTAAATTACATGTGTATTTGTGAGAATTCGCTCAAAGAGTGTTTTCTGGTGCCAGATGTCCGTATTTAGAACCTGGTGATAGAAAAGACGATGAAGTCAGAGTAAATAATTCTAAGTGTATATATGCATTGTTTGGTGGATGAAAGGTCAGTAATCCACATGCTCACAAGTCAGAAAGGCATGATTGCCGAATCCGTCATGCATGTAGCATGTACGGAACCCGGAATGACATGTTGATGGAATTCATGTAAATTACATACCTATTAGGTGGAAATCGCTCCAGAACTATTTTTCTGTGAAAAATGCACGAATTCGAACCTGGTGTTAAGGAAAGTTTGTGAAAATGTGTACACGTGTCAAGATGAAATTATACTTTTATAGAGGATGAACGATTAGTAATCCACATGCTATTAACTCAGGAATGCATGTTTGTCAAATCCGTCATGTATGTAGCATATAAGGAACACGGAATATCATGTAGATGGAATCTATTCAAATTACATATCTCTATGGTAGAATTCGCTCCAAGAGGGTTTTTCTGGGATCAAAGTGTGATTTTTGAAACTGGTGATAGGCAGAAGCTACGAAGTCAAATAAATATTTCATAGTGCATAAGTAACTTGTTTGGTGGTTGAAATATCAGTCATGTGCATGTTCACAACTCAGAAATGCATGTTTCAGGAATCCGTGATGCATGAAACATGCTCGTAATACGGAATGCCATGGTTATGTAAACAATGTAAATTCCATGTGTATTGGTGAGAATTCGCTCAAAGAGTGTTTTCTGGTGCCAAATGTCCGATTTTAGAACCTGGTGATAGGAAAAACCTATGAAGTCAGAGTAAATATTTCTAAGTATATATACGCCTTGTTCGGAGGGTGAAAGGTCTGTAATCCACATGCTCACAAGTCAGAAACTCATGATTGCCAAATCCGTCATACATGTAGCATGTACGGAACCCGGAATGCCATGTTGTTGGAATATATGTAATATCCATATCTGTTAGGTGGAAATCACTGCAGAACCATTTGTCTGGGAAAAATGCATGAATTCGAACCTGGTTTTAGGGAAAGCTTGTGAAAATGTGTACACGTGTCTAGATGAATGTATTCTTTTATAGAGAATGAAAAAGTAGTAATTCACATGCTCTCAACTCAGGAATGCATGTTTGTCAAATCCGTCATGTATGTAGCATGTAAGGAACACGGAATAACATGTAAATGGAATCTATTCAAATTACATATCTCTTGGGTAGAATTGGCTCCAAGAGGGTTTTTCTGGGATCAAAGTGTGATTCTTGAAACTGGTGATAGGCAGAAGCTACGAAGTCAATATTAATATATCATAGTGCATAGGTAACTTGTTTGGTGTTTGAAAAATCAGTCATGCGCATGTTCACCACTCAGAAATGCATGTTTGAGGAATCCGTGATGCATAAAACAAGCTCGTAATACGGAATGCCATGGTTATGTAAACAATGTAAATTACATGTGTATTGGTGAGAATTCGCTCAAAGAGTGTTTTATGGTGCCAAATGTCCGATTTTAGAACCTGGTGATAGGAAAAAACTATGATATCAGAATAAATATTTCTAAGTCTTTATACGCCTTGTTCGGATGTTGAAAGGTCTGTAATCCACATGCTCACAAGTCAGAAACGCAAGATTGCCAAATCCGTCATACATGTAGCATGTACGGAACCCGGAATGCCATGTTGTTGGAATACATGTAAATTCCTTACATGTTAGGTGGAAATAGCTCCAGAACCATTTTTCTGGGAAAAATGCACGAATTCGAACCTGGTTTTAGGGAAAGCTTTTGAAAATGTGTACACGTGTCTAGATGAAAATATTACTTTTATAGAGGATGAAAGATTAGTAATCCACATGCCCTCAACTCAGGAATGCATGTTTGTCAAATCCGTCATGAATGTAGCATGTATGGAACACGGAATTTCATGTAGATGGAATCTATTGAAATTACATATCTCTAGGATAGAATTGGCTCCAAGAGGGTTTTTCTGGGATCAAAGTGTGATTCTTGAAACTGGTGATAGGCAGAAGGTACGAAGTCAAAATAAATATTTCATATTGCATAGGTAACTTGTTTGGTGGTTGAAACATCAGTCATGCGCATGTTCACAACTCAGAAATTCAAGTTTGTGGATTCCGTGATGCATGAAACATGTTCGTAATACGGAATGCCATGGTTATGTAAACAATGTAAATTACATGTGTATTTGTGAGAATTCGCTCAAAGAGTGTTTTCTGGTGCCAGATATCCGATTTTAAAACCTGGTGATAGAAAAATCTATGAATTCAGGGTAAATAATTCTAAGTGTATATACACATTGTTTGGTGGATGAAAGGTCAGTAATCCACATGCTCACAAGTCAGAAACGCATGATTGCCGAATCTGTCATGCATGTAGCATGTACGGAACTCGGAATGCCATGTTGATGGAATTCATGTAAATTTCAAACCTATTAGGTGGAAATCGCTCCAGAAATATTTTTTTGTGAAAAATGCACGAATTCGAACCTGGTGTTTGTGAAAGCTTGTAAAAATGTGTATACGTGTGTAGATGAAAGTATTCCATTTATAGAGGTTGAAAGATTAGTAATCCAGATGCCCTCAACTGAGGAATGCATGTTTGTCGAATCCGTCATGTATGTAGCATGTACGGAACACGGATTATCATGTAAGTGGAATCTATTCAAGTTACATATCTCTCGGGAAGGAATCGCTCCTAGAGTGTTTTTGTGGGATCAAAGTGTGATTCTTAAAACTGGTGATAGGGAGAAGCTACGAAGTCAAAGAAAATATTTCAGAGTGCATATGTAACATGTTTGTAGGGTGAAATATCAGTCATGCGCATGTTCACAACTCAGAAATGCATGTTTGAAGAATCTGTGATGCATGAAACTTGTTCGTAATACGGAAATCCATGGTTATGTAAACAATGTAAATTACATGTGTATACGTGAGAATTCGCACAAATAGTGTTTTCTGGTGCCAAATATCCGATTTTAGAACTTGGTGATAGGAAAAACCTATGAACTCAGAGTAAATATTTCTAAGTGAATATACGCCTTGTTTGGTGGATGAACGGTCAATAATCCACATGCTCACAAGTCAGAAACGCATGATTGCCAAATCCTTCATACATGTAGCATGTACGGAACCCGGAAATCCATGTTGATGGAATTCATGTAAATTACATACCTGTTAGGTGTAAATCGCTCCAGAACTATGTTTTTGTGAAAAATGCACGAATTCGAACCTGGTGTTTGTGAAAGCTTGTGAAAATGTGTATAGGTGTGTAGATGAAAATATTCCTTGTATAGAGGATGAAAGATAAATAATCCACATGCTCTCCACTCAGGAATGCATGTTTGTCGAACACGTCATGTATGTAGCATGTACGGAACACGGAATATCATGTAGAAGGAATGTATTCAAATTACATATCTCAAGGTAGAATTGGCTCCAAGAGGGTTTTTCTGGGATCAAAGTGTGATTCTTGAAACTGGTGATAGGAAGAAGCTACAAAGTCAATGTAAATATTTCAGACTGCATATGTAACTTGTTTCGTGGTTGAAACATCAGTCATGCGCATGTTCACAACTCAGAAATTCAAGTTTGAAGAATTCGTGATGCATGAAACATGTTCGTAATACGGAATGCCATGGTTATGTAAACAATGTAAATTACATGTGTATTTGTGAGAATTCGCTCAAAGAGTGTTTTCTGGTGCCAGATATCCGATTTTAAAACCTGGTGATAGAAAAATCTATGAATTCAGGGTAAATAATTCTAAGTGTATATACGCATTGTTTGGTGGATGAAAGGTCAGTAATCCACATGCTCACAAGTCAGAAACGCATGATTGCCGAATCTGTCATGCATGTAGCATGTACGGAACTCGGAATGCCATGTTGATGGAATTCATGTAAATTTCAAACCTATTAGGTGGAAATCGCTCCAGAACTATTTTTCTGTGAAAAATGCACGAATTCGAACCTGGTGATTGTGAAAGCTTGTAAAAATGTGTATACGGGTGTAGATGAAATTATTCCATTTATAGAGGTTGAAAGATTAGTAATCCAGATGCCCTCAACTGAGGAATGCATGTTTGTCGAATCCGTCGTGTATGTAGCATGTACGGAACACGGAATATCATGTAGATGGAATCTATTCAAATTACATATCTCTATGGTAGAATTCGCTCCAAGAGGGTTTTTCTGGGATCAAAGTGTGATTTTTGAAACTGGTGATAGGCAGAAGCTACGAAGTCAAATAAATATTTCATAGTGCATAAGAAACTTGTTTGGTGGTTGAAATATCAGTCATGTGCATGTTCACAACTCAGAAATGCATGTTTCAGGAATCCGTGATGCATGAAACATGCTCGTAATACGGAATGCCATGGTTATGTAAACAATGTAAATTCCATGTGTATTGGTGAGAATTCGCTCAAAGAGTGTTTTCTGGTGCCAAATGTCCGATTTTAGAACCTGGTGATAGGAAAAACCTATGAAGTCAGAGTAAATATTTCTAAGTATATATACGCCTTGTTCGGAGGGTGAAAGGTCTGTAATCCACATGCTCACAAGTCAGAAACTCATGATTGCCAAATCCGTCATACATGTAGCATGTACGGAACCCGGAATGCCATGTTGTTGGAATATATGTAATATCCATATCTGTTAGGGGGAAATCACTGCAGAACCATTTGTCTGGGAAAAATGCATGAATTCGAACCTGGTTTTAGGGAAAGCTTGTGAAAATGTGTACACGTGTCTAGATGAATGTATTCTTTTATAGAGGATGAAAGATTAGTAATTCACATGCTCTCAACTCAGGAATGCATGTTTGTCAAATCCGTCATGTATGTAGCATGTAAGGAACACGGAATATCATGTAAATGGAATCTATTCAAATTACATATCTCTTGGGTAGAATTGGCTCCAAGAGGGTTTTTCTGGGATCAAAGTGTGATTCTTGAAACTGGTGATAGGCAGAAGCTACGAAGTCAATATTTATATTTAATAGTGCATAGGTAACTTGTTTGGTGTTTGAAAAATCAGTCATGCGCATGTTCACCACTCAGAAATGCATGTTTGAGGAATCCGTGATGCATAAAACAAGCTCGTAATACGGAATGCCATGGTTATGTAAACAATGTAAATTACATGTGTATTGGTGAGAATTCGCTCAAAGAGTGTTTTATGGTGCCAAATGTCCGATTTTAGAACCTGGTGATAGGAAAAAACTATGATATCAGAATAAATATTTCTAAGTCTTTATACGCCTTGTTCGGATGTTGAAAGGTCTGTAATCCACATGCTCACAAGTCAGAAACGCAAGATTGCCAAATCCGTCATACATGTAGCATGTACGGAACCCGGAATGCCATGTTGTTGGAATACATGTAAATTCCATACATGTTAGGTGGAAATAGCTCCAGAACCATTTTTCTGGGAAAAATGCACGAATTCGAACCTGGTTTTAGGGAAAGCTTTTGAAAATGTGTACACGTGTCTTGATGAAAATATTACTTTTATAGAGGATGAAAGATTAGTAATCAACATGCCCTCAACTCAGGAATGCATGTTTGTCAAATCCGTCGTGAATGTAGCATGTATGGAACACGGAATTTCATGTAGATGGAATCTATTGAAATTACATATCTCTAGGATAGAATTGGCTCCAAGAGGGTTTTTCTGGGATCAAAGTGTGATTCTTGAAACTGGTGATAGGCAGAAGGTACGAAGTCAAAATAAATATTTCATAGTGCATAGGTAACTTGTTTGGTGGTTGAAACATCAGTCATGCGCATGTTCACAACTCAGAAATTCAAGTTTGTGGAATCCGTGATGCATGAAACATGTTCGTAATACGGAATGCCATGGTTATGTAAACAATGTAAATTACATGTGTATTTGTGAGAATTCGCTCAAAGAGTGTTTTCTGGTGCCAGATATCCGATTTTAAAACCTGGTGATAGAAAAATCTATGAATTCAGGGTAAATAATTCTAAGTGTATATACGCATTGTTTGGTGGATGAAAGGTCAGTAATCCACATGCTCACAAGTCAGAAACGCATGATTGCCGAATCTGTCATGCATGTAGCATGTACGGAACTCGGAATGCCATGTTGATGGAATTCATGTAAATTTCAAACCTATTAGGTGGAAATCGCTCCAGAAATATTTTTTTGTGAAAAATGCACGAATTCGAACCTGGTGTTTGTGAAAGATTGTAAAAATGTGTATACGTGTGTAGATGAAAGTATTCCATTTATAGAGGTTGAAAGATTAGTAATCCAGATGCCCTCAACTGAGGAATGCATGTTTGTCGAATCCGTCATGTCTGTAGCATGTACGGAACACGGATTATCATGTAAGTGGAATCTATTCAAGTTACATATCTCTCGGGAAGGAATCGCTCCTAGAGTGTTTTTGTGGGATCAAAGTGTGATTCTTAAAACTGGTGATAGGGAGAAGCTACGAAGTCAAAGAAAATATTTCAGAGTGCATATGTAACATGTTTGTAGGGTGAAATATCAGTCATGCGCATGTTCACAACTCAGAAATGCATGTTTGAAGAATCTGTGATGCATGAAACTTGTTCGTAATATGGAAATCCATGGTTATGTAAACAATGTAAATTACATGTGTATACGTGAGAATTCGCACAAAGAGTGTTTTCTGGTGCCAAATATCCGATTTTAGAACTTGGTGATAGGAAAATCCTATGAACTCAGAGTAAATATTTCTAAGTGAATATACGCCTTGTTTGGTGGATGAACGGTCAATAATCCACATGCTCACAAGTCAGAAACGCATGATTGCCAAATCCTTCATACATGTAGCATGTACGGAACCCGGAAATCCATGTTGATGGAATTCATGTAAATTACATACCTGTTAGGTGTAAATCGCTCCAGAACTATGTTTCTGTGAAAAATGCACGAATTCGAACCTGGTGTTTGTGAAAGCTTGTGAAAATGTGTATAGGTGTGTAGATGAAAATATTCCTTGTATAGAGGATGAAAGATAAATAATCCACATGCTCTCCACTCAGGAATGCATGTTTGTCGAACACGTCATGTATGTAGCATGTACGGAACACGGAATATCATGTAGAAGGAATCTATTCAAATTACATATCTCAAGGTAGAATTGGCTCCAAGAGGGTTTTTCTGGGATCAAAGTGTGATTCTTGAAACTGGTGATAGGAAGAAGCTACAAAGTCAATGTAAATATTTCAGACTGCATATGTAACTTGTTTCGTGGTTGAAACATCAGTCATGCGCATGTTCACAACTCAGAAATTCAAGTTTGAAGAATTCGTGATGCATGAAACATGTTCGTAATACGGAATACCATGGTTATGTAAACAATGTAAATTACATGTGTATTTGTGAGAATTCGCTCAAAGAGTGTTTTCTGGTGCCAGATATCCGATTTTAAAACCTGGTGATAGAAAAATCTATGAATTCAGGGTAAATAATTCTAAGTGTATATACGCATTGTTTGGTGGATGAAAGGTCAGTAATCCACATGCTCACAAGTCAGAAACGCATGATTGCCGAATCTGTCATGCATGTAGCATGTACGGAACTCGGAATGCCATGTTGATGGAATTCATGTAAATTTCAAACCTATTAGGTGGAAATCGCTCCAGAACTATTTTTCTGTGAAAAATGCACGAATTCGAACCTGGTGTTTGTGAAAGCTTGTAAAAATGTGTATACGTGTGTAGATGAAATTATTCCATTTATAGAGGTTGAAAGATTAGTAATCCAGATGCCCTCAACTGAGGAATGCATGTTTGTCGAATCCGTCGTGTATGTAGCATGTACGGAACACGGAATATCATGTAAGTGGAATCTATTCAAGTTACATATCTCACGGGAAGGAATCGCTCCTAGAGTGTTTTTGTGGGATCAAAGTGTGATTCTTAAAACTGGTGATAGGGAGAAGCTACGAAGTCAAAGAAAATATTTCAGAGTGCATATGTAACATGTTTGTAGGGTGAAATATCAGTCATGCGCATGTTCACAACTCAGAAATGCATGTTTGAAGAATCTGTGATGCATGAAACTTGTTCGTAATACGAAAATCCATGGTTATGTAAACAATGTAAATTACATGTGTATACGTGAGAATTCGCACAAAGAGTGTTTTCTGGTGCCAAATATCCGATTTTAGAACTTGGTGATAGGAATAACCTATGAACTCAGAGTAAATATTTCTAAGTCTATATATGCCTATTTGGTGGATGAACGGTCAATAATCCACATGCTCACAAGTCAGAAACGCATGATTGCCAAATCCTTCATACATGTAGCATGTACGGAACCCGGAAATCCATGTTGATGGAATTCATGTAAATTACATACCTATTAGGTGGAAATCGCTACAGAAATGTGTTTTTGTGAAAAATGCACGAATTCGAACCTGGTTTTAGGGAAAGCTTGTGAAAATGTGTATAGGTGTGTAGATGAAATTATTCCTTTTATAGAGGATGAAAGATTAGTAATCCAGATGCCCTCAACTCAGGAATGCATGTTTGTCGAATCAGTCATGTATGTAGCATGTACGGAACACGAAATATCATGTAGATGGAATCTATTCAAATTACATATCTCTATGGAAGAATTCACTCCAAGAGGGTTTTTGAGGGATCAAAGTGTGATTCTTAAAACTGGTGATAGGAAGAAGCTACAAAGTCAAATTAAATATTTCAGAGTGCATAGGTAACTTGTTTGGTGGTTGAAATATCAGTCATACGCATGTTCACAACTCAGAAATGCATGTTTGAGGAATCCGTGATGCATGAAACATGTTCGTAATTCGGAATGCCTTGGTTATGTAAACAATGTAAATTACATGAGTATTGGTGAGAATTCGCTCAAAGAATCTTTTCTGGTGCCAAATGTCCGATATTAGAAACTGGTGAAAGAAAAAATCTATGAAGTCAGACTAAATATTTCTAAGTGAATATACGCCTTGTTTGGTGGACGAAAGTTCAGTAATCCACATGCTCACAAGTCAGAAACGCATGATTGCCGAATCCGTCATGCATGTAGCATGTACGGAACCCGGAATGCCATGTTGATGGAATTCATTTAAATTAAATATCTGTTAGGTGGAAATCGCTGAAGAAGTATTTTTCTGTGAAAATTGCATGAATACGAAACTGGTTTTAGGGAAAGATTTTGAAAATGTGTACACGTGTCTTGATGAATATATTACTTGTATAGAGGATGAAAGATAAATAATCCACATGCTCTCCACTCAGGAATGCATGTTTGTCGAATCCTTCATGTATGTAGCATGTACGGAACACGGAATATCATGTAGAAGGAATCTATTCAAATTACATATTTCAAGGTAGAATTGGCTCCAAGAGGGTTTTTCTGGGATCAAAGTGTGATTCTTGAAACTGGTGATAGGAAGAAGCTACAAAGTCAATGTAAATATTTCAGACTGCATATGTAACTTGTTTGGTGGTTGAAACATCAGTCATGCACATGTTCACAACTCAGAAATGCATGTTTGAGGAATCCGTGATGCATGAAACATGTTCGTAATACGGAAATCCATGGTTATGAAAACAATGTAAATTACATGTGTATTCATGAGAATTCGCTCAAAGAGAGTTTTCGGGTGCCAAATATCCGATTTTACAAACTGGTGATAGGAAAAACCTATGAAGTCAGAGTAAATAATTCTAAGTGTATATACGCATTGTTTGGTGGATGAAAGGTCAGTAATCCACATGCTCACAAGTCAGAAACGCATGATTGCCGAATCCGTCATGCATGTAGCATGTACGGAACCCGGAATACCATGTTGATGGAATTCATCTAAATTACAAACCTATTAGGTGGAAATCGCTCCAGAACTATTTTTCTGTGAAAAATGCATGAATTCGAACCTGGTGTTAGGGAAAGCTTGTAAAAATGTGTATACGTGTGTAGATGAAAATATTCCTTTTATAGAGGATGAAAGATTAGTAATCCAGATGCCCTCAACTCAGGAATGCATGTTTGTCGAATCCGTCATTTATGTAGCAAGTACAGAACACGGAATATCATGTAGATGGAATCTATTCATATTACATATTTCTAGGGAAGGAATCGCTCCAAGAGGGTTTTTGTGGGATCAAAGTGTGATTCTTATAACTGGAGAGAGGGAGAATCTACGAAGTCAAAGAAAATATTTCAGAGTGCATAAGGAACATGTTTGTAGGGTGAAACATCAGTCATGCGCATGTTCACAATTCAGAAATGCATGTTTTAGGAATCCGTGATGCATGAAACATGTTCGTAATACGGAATTCCATGGTTATGTAAACAATGTAAATTACATGTGTATTGGTGAGAATTCGCTCAAAGAGTGTTTTCTGGTGCCAAATGTCCGAATTTAGGACCTGGTGATAGAAAAAATTTATGAAGTCAGAATAAATATTTCTAAGTATATATACGCCTTGTTTGGTGAATGAAAGGTCAGTAATCCACATGCTCACAAGTCAGAAATGCATGATTGCCGAATTCGTCATACATGTAGCATGTACGGAACCCGGAAATCCATATTGATGGATTTCATGTAAATTACCTATCTGTTAGGTGGAAATCGTTCAAGAAATTTCTTGTGTGAAAAATTCACGAATTAGAACCTGGTGTTAGTGAAAGTTTGTGAAAAAGTATACACGTGTCTAGATGAAAATATTCCTTTTATAGAGGATGAAAGATTAGTAATCCAGATGCCTTCAACTCAGGAATGCATGTTTGTTGAAAATGTCATGTATATAGTATGTACGGAACACGGAATATCATGTAGATGGAATCTATTCAAATTACATATCTCTAGGGTAGAATTCGCTCCAAGAGGGTTTTTGTGGGATCAAAGTGTGAATCTTGAAACTGGTGATAGGAAGAATCTACGAAGTCAAAGTAAATATTTCAGAGTGCATATGTATCATGTTTGGTGGTTGAAAGATCAGTCATGCGCAAGTTTACAACCCAGAAATTCATGTTTGAAGAATCCATGATGCATGAAACATGTTTGGAATACGGAATGCCATGGTTATGTAAACAATGTAAATTAAATGTCTATTGGTGAGAATTCGTTCAAAGAGGGTTTTCTGGTGCCAAATGTCCGATATTAGAAACTGGTGATAGGAAAAACCTATGAAGTCAGACTAAATATTTCTAAGTGAATATACGCCTTGTTTGGTGGACGAAAGTTCAGTAATCCACATGCTCACAAGTCAGAAACGCATGACTCCCGAATCCGTCATGCATGTAGCATGTACGGAACCCGGAATGCCATGTTGATGGAATTCATTTAAATTAAATATCTGTTAGGTGGAAATCGCTGAAGAAGTATTTTTCTGTGAAAAATGCATGAATTCGAACCTGGTTTTAGGGAAAGATTGTGAAAATGTGTACACGTGTGTAGATGAATATATTCCTTGTATAGAGGATGAAAGATTAGTAATCCAGATGACCTCAAATCAGGAATGTATGTTTGTCAAATCCGTCATATATGTAGCATGCACGGAATACGGTATATAATGTAGATGGAATCTATTGAAATTACATATCTCCAGGGTAGAATTCGCTCCAAGAGGGTTTTTGTGTGATCAAAGTGTGATTCTTGAATCTGGTGATAGGATGAAGCTACGAAGTCAAAGAAAATATTTCAGAGAACATAAGTATCTTGTTTGGAGGTTGAAACATCAGTCATGCGCATGTTCACAACTCAGAAATGCATGTTTGAGGAATCCGTGATGCATGAAACATGTTCGTAATACGGAAATCTTTGGTTATGGAAACAATGTAAATTACATGTGTATTGGTGAGAATTCGCTCAAAGAGTGTTTTCTGGTGCCAGATGTCCGATTTTAGTACCTGGTGAAAGAAAAAATCTATGAAGTTAGAGTAAATATTTCTAAGCCTATATACGCCTTGTTTGGTGAATGAAAGGTCAGTAATCCACATGCTCACAAGTCAGAAACGCATGATTGCCGAATCCGTCATGCATGTAGCATTTACGGAACCTGGAATGCCATGTTGGTGGAATTCATGCAAATTACATATCTGTTAGGTGGAAAGAGCTCCAGAAATATTTTTCTGTGGAAAATGCACAAATTCGAACTTGCTATTAGGGAAAGCTTGTGAAAATCTGTACACGTGTCTAGATGAAAATATTCCTTTTATAGAGGAGGAAAGATTAATAATCCACATGCTCTCCACTCAGGAATGCATGCTTATCGAATCCATCATGTATGTAGCATGTGCGAAACACGGAATATCATGTAGATGGAATCTATTAAAATTACATATCTCTAGGGTAGTATGGCTCCAAGAGGGTTATTCTGGGAACAAAGTGTGATTCTTGATACTGGTGATAGGAAGAAGCTACAAAGTCAAAGTAACTATTTCAGAGTGCATATATAACATGTTTGGTGTTTGAAACATCAGTCATGCACATGTTCACAACTCAGAAATTCATGTTTGAAGAATCTGTGATGCATGAAACATGTTCGTAATACGGAAATCCATGGTTATGTAAACAATGTAAATTACATGTGTATACGTGAGAATTCGCACAAAGAGTGTTTTCTGGTGCCAAATATCCGATTTTAGGACCTGGTGAAAGGAAAAACCTATGAAGTCAGAGTAAATATTTCTAAGTCTATATATGCCTTGTTTGGTGGATGAAAGGTCAGTAATCCACATGCTCACAAGTCAGAAACGCATGATTGCCGAATCCGTCATGCATGTAGCATGTACGGAACCCGGAATGCCATGTTGATGGAATACATGTAAATTCCATATCTGTTAGGTGGAAATCGCTTCAGAACAATTTTTCTGTGAAAAATGCACGAATTCGAACCTTGTGTTAGGGAAAGCTTGTGAAAATGTGTACATGTGTCTAGATGAAAATATTCCTTTTATAGAGGATGAAAGATTAGTAATCCACATGCTCTCAACTCAGGAATGCATGTTTGTCAAATCCGTCATGTATGTAGCATGTAAGGAACACGGAATATCATGTAGATGGAATCTATTCAAATTACATATCTCTAGGGTAGAATTCGCTCCAAGAGGTTTTCAGGGATCAAAGTGTGATTCTTGAAACTGGTAATAGGCAGAAACTACGAAGTCAAAATAAATATTTCATAGTGCATTGGAAAGTTGTTTGGTGGTTGAAACATCAGTCATGCGCATGTTCACAACTCAGAAATGCATGTTTGAGGAATCCGTGATGCATGAAACATGTTCGTAATACGGAATGCCATGGTTATGTAAACAATGTAAATTACATCTGTATTGGTGAGAATTCGCACAAAGAGCGTTTTCTGGTGCCAAATGTCCGATTTCAGAACCTGGTGATACGAAAAAAATATGAAATCAGAGTTAATATTTCTAAGTCTATATACTCCTTGTTCAGAGGGTGAAAAGTCTGCAATCCACATGCTCACAAGTCAGAAACGCATGATTGCCAAATCCGTCATGCATGTAGCATGTATGGAACCCGGAATGACATGATGTTGGAATACATTTAAATTCCATATATGTTAGGTGGAAATTGCTCCAGAACAATTTTTCTGGGAAAAATGCACAAATTCGAAACTTGTTTTAGGGAAAGATTGTGAAAATGTGTACACGTGTCTAGATGAAAATATTCCTTTTATAGAGGATGAAAGATAAGTAATCCACATGCCCTCAACTCAGGAATGCATGTTTGTCAAATCCGTCATGAATGTAGCATGTATGGAACACGGAATTTCATGTAGATGGAATCTATTCAAATTACATATCTCTAGGGAAGAATTCGCTCCAAGAGGTTTTTTGTGAGATCAAAGTGTGATTCTTGAAACTGGTGATAGGAAGAAGCTACGAAGTCAAAGGAAATATTTCAGAGTGCTTAGGTAACTTGTTTGGTGGTTGCAACATCAGTCATGCGCATGTTCACAACTCAGAAATGCATGTTTGAGGAATCCGTGATGCATGAAACATGCTCGCAATACGGAATACCATGGTTATGTAAACAATTTAAATTACATGTGTATTTGTGAGAATTCGCTCAAAGAGTGTTTTCTGCTGCCAGATGTCCGATTTTAGTACCTGGTGATAGAAAAATCTATGAATTCAGAGTAAATAATTCTAAGTGTATATACGCATTGTTTGGTGGATGAAAGGTCAGTAATCCACATGCTCACAAGTCAGAAATGCATGATTGCCGAATCCGTCATGCATGTAGCATGTACGGATCCCGGAATGCAATGTGGATGGAATTCATGTAAATTACATACCATTTAGGTGGAAATAGCTCCAGAACTATTTTTCTGTGAAAAATGCACGAATTCGAACCTGGTTTTAGGGAAAACTTGTGAAAATGTGTACACGTGTCTAGATGAAAATATTACTTTTATAGAGGAGGAAAGATTAGTAATCCAGATGACCTCAACTCAGGAATGAATATTTGTCAAATCCGTCATGTATGTAGGATGTAAGGAACACGGAATATCATATAGATGGAATCTATTCAACTTACATATCTCTAGGGTAGAATTCGCCCCAAGAGGTTTTTTCTGGGATCAAAATGTGATTCCTGAAACTGGTGATAGGCAGAAACTACGAAGTCAAAATAAATATTTCATAGTGCATAGGTAACATGTTTGGTGTTTGAAACATCAGTCATGCGCATGTTCACAACTCAGAAATGCATGTTTGAGGAATCCGTTTTGCATGAAACATGCTCGTAATACGGAATGCCATGGTTATGTAAACAATGTAAATTACATCTGTATTAGTGAGAATTCATTCAAAGAGTGTTTTCTGGTGCCAAATGTCCGATTTTAGAACCTGGTAATAGAAAAAACCTATGAAGTCAGAGTAAATATTTCTAAGTGTATATAAGCCTTGTTCGGAGGGTGAAAGGTCTGTAATCCACAAACTCACAAGTCAGAAACTCATGATTGCCACATCCGTCATACATGTAGCATGTACGGAACCCGGAATGCCATGTTGTTGGAATAAATGTAAATTCCATATCTGTTAGGTGGAAATAGCTCCAGAACTATTTTTCTGGGAAAAATGCACGAATTCGAACCTGGTGTTAGGGAAAGCTTGTGAAAATGTGTACAAGTGTCTTGATGAAAATATTCATTTTATAGAGGATGAAAGATTAGCAATCCAATGCTCTCAACTCAGGAATGTATATTTGTCGAATCCGTCATGTATGTAGCAAGTACGGAACACGGAATTTCATGTAGATGGAATCTATTCAAATTACATATCTCTAGGGAAGAATTCGCTCCAAGAGGGTTTTTGTGAGATCAAAGTGTGATTCTTGAAACTGGTGATAGGAAGAAGCCACAAAATCAAAGTAAATATTTCAGAGTGCATAGGTAATATGTATGGTGTTTGAAACATCAGTCATGCGCATGTACACAACTAAGAAATGCATGTTTGAGGAATCCGTGTTGCATGAAACATGCTCGTAATACGGAATGCCATGGTTATGTAAACAATGTAAATAACATCTGTATTGGTGAGAATTCGTTCAAAGAGTGTTTTCTGGTGCCAAATGTCCGATAATAGAACCTGGTAATAGGAAAAACCTATGAAGTCAGAGTAAATATTTCTAAGTATATATACGCCTTGTTCGGAGGGTGAAAGGTCTGTAATCCACATGCTCACAAGTCAGAAACGCATGATTGCCAAATCCGTCATACATGTAGCATGTACGGACCCAGAATGTCATGTTGTTGGAATAAATGTAAATTCCATATCTGTTAGGTGGAAATAGCTCCAGAACTATTTTTCTGGGAAAAATGCACGAATTCGAACCTGGTGTTAGGGGAAGCTTGTGAAAAAGTGTACAAGTGTCTAGATGAAAATATTCCTTTTATAGAGGATGAAAGATTAGTAATCCACATGCTCTCAACTCAGGAATGTATATTTGTCGAATCCGTCATGTATGTAGCAAGTACGGAACACGGAATTTCATGTAGATGGAATCTATTCAAATTACATATCTCTAGGGAAGAATTCGCTCCAAGACGGTTTTTGTTTGATCAAAGTGTGATTCTTGAAACTGGTGATAGGAAGAAGCCACAAAGTCAAAGTAAATATTTCAGAGTGCATTGGTAACTTGTTTGGTGTTAGAAACATCAGTCATGCGCATTTTCACAACTCAGAAATGCATGTTTGAGGAATCCGTGATGCATGAAACATGCTCGTAATACGGAATTCCATGGTTATGTAAACAATGTAAATTACATGTGTATTGGTGTGAATTCGCTCAAAGAGAATTTTCTGTTGCCAAATGTCCGATTTTAGAACGTGGTGGTACGAAAAAACTATGAAGTCAGAGTAAATATTTCTAAGTCTATATACTCCTTGTTCGGAGGGTGAAAAGTCTGCAATCCACATGCTCACAAGTCAGAAACACATGATTGCCAAATCCGTCATGCATTTAGCATGTACGGAACCCGGAATGCCATGATGTTGGAATACATTTAAATTCCATATCTGTGAGGTGGAAATCGCTCCAGAACAATTTTTCTGGGAAAAATGCACGAATTCGAATCTTGTTTTAGGGAAAGCTTGTGAAAATGTGTACACGTGTCTAGATGAAAATATTCCTTTTATAGAGGATGAAAGATTAGTAATCCACATGCCCTCAACTCAGGAATGCATGTTTGTCAAATCCGTCATGTATGTAGCATGTACGGAACACGGAATATCATGTAGATGGAATCTATTCAAATTACATATCTCTAGGGAAGAATTCGCTCCAAGAAGGTTTTCATGGCATCAAAGTGTGATTCTTGAAACTGGTGATAGGAAGAAGCTACAAAGTCAAAGTAAATATTTCAGAGTGCATAGGTAACTTGTTTGGTGGTTGAAACATCAGTCATGCGCATGTTCACAACTCAGAAATGCATGTTTGAGGAATCCGTGATGCATGAAACATGCTCGTAATACGGAATGCCATGGTTATGTAAACAATTTAAATTAAATGTTTATTGGTGAGAATTCGCTCAAAGAGTGTTTTCTGGTTCCAAATGTCCAATTTTAAAACCTGGTGATAAGAAAAACCTATGAAGTCAGAGTAAATATTTCTAAGTATATATACGCCTTGTTCGGAGGGTGAAAAGTCTGTAATCCACATGCTCACAAGTCAGAAACGCATGATTGCCAATTCCTTCTTACATGTAGCATGTACGGAACCCGGAATGCCATGTTGATGAAATACATGTAAATTACATATCTGTTAGGTGGAAATCGCTCCAGAAATATTTTTCTGTGATAAATGCGCGAATTCGAACCTGGTGTTAGGGAAAGGTTGTGAAAATGTGTACACGTGTCTAGATGAAACTATTCCTTTTATAGAGTATGAAAGATTAGTAATCCACATGTTCTCAACTCAGGAATGCATGTTGGTCAAATCCGTCATGTATGTAGCATGTAAGGAACACGGAATATCATATAGATGGAATCTATTCAAATTACATATCTCTAGGGTAGACTTCGCTCCAAGAGGTTTTTTCTGGGATCAAAATGTGATTCTTGAAACTGGTGATAGGCAGAAACTACGAAGTCAAAATAAATATTTCATAGTGCATAGGTAACATGTTTGGTGTTTCAAACATCAGTCATGCGCATGTTCACAACTCAGAAATGCATGTTTGAGGAATCCGTTTTGCATGAAACATGCTTGTAATACGGAATGCCATGGTTATGTAAACAATGTAAATTACATGTGTATTTGTGAGAATTCGCTCAAAGAGTGTTTTCTGGTGCCAGATGTCCGATTTTAGAACATGGTGAAAGGAAAACCTATGAAGTCAGAGTAAATAATTCTAAGTGTATATACGCATTGTTTGGTGGATGAAAGGGCAGTAATCCACATGTTCACAATTCAGAAAGACATGATTGCCGAATCCTTCATGCATGTAACATGTACGGACCCTGGAATGCCATGTTGATGGAATTCATGTAAATTACATATCTGTTAGGTGGAAATTGCTCCAGAACTTATTTTTCTGTGAAAAATGCACGAATTCGAACCTGGTGTTAGGGAAAGCTTGTGAAAATGTGTTCACGTGTCTAGATGAAAGTATTCCTTTTATAGAGGAGGAAAGATTAGTAATCCAGATGACCTCAACTCAGGAATGTATATTTGTCGAATCCGTCATGTATGTAGCAAGTACGGAACACGGAATATCATGTAGATGGAATCTATTCAAATTACATTTCTCTAGGGAAGAATTCGCTCCAAGAGGGTTTTTGTGGGATCAAAGAGTGATTCTTGAAACTGGTGATAGGAAGAAGCTACGAAGTCAAAGGAAATATTTCAGAGTGTTTAGGTAACTTGTTTGGTGGTTGAAACATCAGTCATGCGCATGTTCACAACTCAGAAATGCATGTTTGAGGAATCCGTGATGCATGAAACATGCTCGTAATACGGAATGCCATGGTTATATAAACAATGTAAATTACATGTGTATTGGTGAGAATTCGATCAAAGAGTGTTTTCTGGTGCCAGATGTCCGATTTTAGGACCTGGTGATAGGAAAATCCTATGAAGTCAGAGTAAATATTTCTAAGTCTATATAAGCCTTGTTCGGAGGGTGAAAGGTCTGTAATCCACATGCTCACAAGTCAGAAACGCATGATTGCCAAATCCGTCATACATGTAGCATGTACGGTTCCCTTAATGTCATGTTATTGGAATACATGTAAATTACATATCTGTTAGGTGGAAATCGATCCAGAACTTTTTTTTCTGTGAAAAATGCACGAATTCGAACCTGGTGTTAGGGAAAGCTTGTGAAGATGTGTACACGTTTCTAGATGAAATTATTTCTTTCATAGAGGATGAAAGATCAGTAATCCACATGCTCTCAACTCAGGAATGCATGTTTGTCAAATCCGTCATGTATGTAGCATGTAAGGAATACGGAAAATCATGTAGATGGAATCTATTGAAATTACATATCTCAAGGGTAGAGTTGGCTCCAAGAGGGTTTTTCTGGGATCAAAGTGTGATTCTTGAAACTGGTGATAGGCAGAAGCTACGAAGTCAAAATAAATATTTCATAGTGCATAGGTAATATGTTTGGTGGTTGAAACATCAGTCATGCGCATGTTCACAACTCAGAAATTCAAGTTTGAGGAATCAGTGATGCATGAAACATGTTCGTACTACGGAATGCCATGGTTTTTTAAATAATGTAAATTACATGTGTAATTGTGGGAATTCGCTCAAAGAGTGTTTTCTGCTGCCAGATGTCCGATTTTAGAACCTGGTGATAGAAAAATCTATGAAGTCAGAGAAAATAATTCTAAGTGTATATACGCATTGTTTGGTGGATGAAAGGTCAGTAATCCACATGCTCACAAGTCAGAAATGCATGATAGCCGAATCCGTCATGCATGTAGCATGTACGGATCCCGGAATGCCATGTTGATGGAATTCATGTAAATTACATACCTATTAGGTGGAAATCGCTCCAGAACTATTTTTCTGTAAAAAATGCACGAATTCGAACCTGGTATTAGGGAAAGCTTGTGAAAATGTGTACACGTGTCTAGATGAAATTATTACATTTATAGAGGTGGAAAGACTAGTAATCCAATGACCTCAACTCAGGAATGTATATTGGTCGTATCCGTCATGTATGTAGCATGTACTGAACTCGGAAAAACATGAAGATGGAATCTATTCAAATTACATATCTCTAGGGTAGAATTCGCTCCAAGAGGGTTTTTGTGGGATCAAAGTGTGATTCTAGAAACTGGTGAAAGGCAGAAGCTACGATGTCAAAATAAATATTTCAGAGTGCATAGGTAACATGTTTGTTGTTTGAAACATCAGTCATGCACATGTTCACAACTCAGAAATTCAGGTTTGAGGAATCCGTGATGCATGAAACATGTTCATTATACGGAATACCATTGTTATGTAAACAATATAAATTACATGTGTATTTGTGAGAATTCGCTCAAAGAGTGTTTTCTGGTGCCAGATGTCCGATTTTAGATCCTGGTGATAGAAAAATCTATGAAGTCAGAGTAAATAATTCTAAGTGTATATACGCATTGTTTGGTGGATGAAAGGTCAGTAATCCACATGCTCACAAGTCAGAAATGCATGATTGCTGAATCCGTCATACATGTAGCATGCACGGAACCCGGAATGCCATGTTGATGGAATTCATGTAAATTACATACCTATTAGGTGGAAATCGCTCCAGAAATATTTTTTTGTGAAAAATGCACGAATTCGAACCTGGTTTTAGGGAAAGCTTGTGAAAATGTGTACACGTGTCTAGATGAAAATAGTACTTTTATAGAGGAGGAAAGATTATTAATCCAGATGACCTCAACTCAGGAATGTATATTTGTCCAATCCGTCATGTATGTAGCATGTAAGGAACACGGAATATCATGTAGATGGAATCTATTCAAATTACATATCTCTAAGGAAGAATTCGCTCCAAGAGGGTTTTTCTGGGATCAAAGAGTGATTCTTGAAACTGGTGATAGGAAGAAGCTACGAAGTCAAAGGAAATATTCCAGAGTGCTTAGGTAACTTGTTTAGTGGTTGAAACATCAGTCATGCGCATGTTCACAACTCAGAAATGCATGTTTCAGGAATCCGTGATGCATGAAACATGCTCGTAATACGGAATGCCATGGTTATATAAACAACTTAAATTACATGTGTATTGGTGAGAATTCGATCAAAGAGTGTTTTCTGGCGCCAAATGTCCGATTTTAGAACCTGGTGATAGGAAAAACCTATGAAGTCAGAGTAAATATTTCTAAGTCTATATATGCCTTGTTCGGAGGGTGAAAGGTCTGTAATCCACATGCTCACAAGTCAGAAACGCATGATTGCCAAATCCGTCATACATGTAGCATGTACGGTTCCCTTAATGTCATGTTATTGGAATACATGTAAATTACATATCTGTTAGGTGGAAATCGATCCAGAACTTTTTTTTCTGTGATAAATGCACGAATTCGAACCTGGTGTTAGGGAAAGCTTGTGAAAATGTGTACACGTGTCTAGATGAAATTATTTCTTTTATAGAGGATGAAAGATCAGTAATCCACATGCTCTCAACTCAGGAATGCATGTTTGTCAAATCCGTCATGTATGTAGCATGTAAGGATCACGGAACATCATGTAGATGGAATCTATTCAAATTACATATCTCTAGGGAAGAATTCGATCCAAGAGGGTTTTTGTGTGGTCAAAGTGTGATTCTTGAAACTGGTGATAGGCAGAAGCTACAAAGTCAAAGTAAATATTTCAGAGTGCATAGGAAACTTGTTTGGTGGTTGAAACATCAGTCATGCGCATGTTCACAACTCAGAAATGCATGTTTGAGGAATCCGTGATGCATGAAACATGCTCGTAATACGGAATGCCATGGTTATCTAAACAATGTAAATTACATGTGTATTGGTGAGAATTCACTCAAAGAGTGTTTTCTGTTGCCAAATGTCCGATTTTAGAACCTGGTGATAGGAAAAACCTATGAAGTCAGAGTAAATATTTCTAAGACTATATACGCCTTATTCGGAGGGGGAAAGGTCTGTAATCCACATGCTCACAAGTCAGAAACGCATGATTGCCAAATCCGTCATACATGTAGCATGTACGGATACCGGAAAGCCATGTTGATGGAATTCATGTAAATTACATACCTATTAGGTGGAAATCGCTCCAGGAATATTTTTCTGGGAAAAATGCACGAATTCGAACCTGGTTTTAGGGAAAGCTTGTGAAAATGTGTACACGTGTCTAGATGAAAATATTACATTTATAGAGGGGGAAAGATTAGTAATCCAATGACCTCAATTCAGGAATGTATATTTGTTGTATCCGTCATGTATGTAGCATGTACGGAACTCGGAATAACATGTAGATGGAATCTATTAAAATTACATATCTCTAGGGTAGAATTTGTTCCAAGAGGGTTTTTGTGGGATCAAAGTGTGATTCTTGAAACTGGTGAAAGGCAGAAGCTACGAAGTCAAAATAAATATTTCAGAGTGCATAGGTAACTTGTTTGGTGTTTGAAACATCAGTCATGCACATGTTCACAACTCAGAAATTCAAGTTTGAGGAATCCGTGATGCATGAAACATGTTCATAATACGGAATGCCATGGTTATGTAAACAATATAAATTACATGTGTATTTGTGAGAATTCGCTCAAAGAGTGTTTTCTGGTGCCAGATGTCCGATTTTAGATCCTGGTGATAGAAAAATCTATGAAGTCAGAGTAAATAATTCTAAGTGTATATACGCATTGTTTGGTGGATGAAAGGTCAGTAATCCACATGCTCACAAGTCAGAAATGCATGATTGCTGAATCCGTCATGCATGTAGCATGTACGGAACCCGGAATGCCATGTTGATGGAATTCATGTAAATTACATACCTATTTGGTGGAAATCGCTACAGAAATGTTTTTTTGTGAAAAATGCACTAATTCGAACCTGGTTTTAGGGAAAGCTTGTGAAAATGTGTACACGTGTCTAGATGAAAATAGTACTTTTATAGAGGAGGAAAGATTAGTAATCCAGATGACCTCAACTCAGGAATGTATATTTGTCCAATCCGTCATGTATGTAGCATGTATGGAACACGGAATATCATGTAGATGGAATCTATTCAAATTACATATCTCTAAGGAAGAATTCGCTCCAAGACGGTTTTTGTGTGATCAAAGTGTGATTCTTGAAACTGGTGATAGGAAGAAGCTACAAAGTCAAAGGAAATATTTCAGAGTGCTTAGGTAACTTGTTTGGTGGTTGAAACATCAGTCATGCGCATGTTCACAACTCAGAAATGCATGTTTGAAGAATCCGTGATGCATGAAACATGCTCGTAATACGGAATGCCATGGTTATATAAACAATGTAAATTACATGTGTATTGGTGAGAATTCGCTCAAAGAGTGTTTTCTGGCGCCAAATGTCTGATTTTAGAACCTGGTGATAGGAAAAACCTATGAAGTCAGAGAAAATATTTCTAAGTCTATATATGCCTTGTTCGGAGGGTGAAAGGTCTGTAATCCTCATGCTCACAAGTCAGAATCGCATGATTGCCAAATCCGTCATACATGTAGCATGTACGGTTCCCTTAATGTCATGTTATTGGAATACATGTAAATTACATATCTGTTAGGTGGAAATCGATCCAGAACTTTTTTTTCTGTGAAAAATGCACGAATTCGAACCTGGTGTTAGGGAAAGCTTGTGAAAATGTGTACACGTGTCTAGATGAAATTATTTCTTTTATAGAGGATGAAAGATCAGTAATCCACATGCTCTCAACTCAGGAATGCATGTTTGTCAAATCCGTCATGTATGTAGCATGTAAGGAATACGGAATAGCATGTAGATGGAATCTATTGAAATTATATATCTCTAGGGTAGAGTTGGCTCCAAGAGGGTTTTTCTGGGATCAAAGTTTGATTCTTGAAACTGGTGATAGGCAGAAGCTACGAAGTCAAAATAAATATTTCATAGTGCATAGGTAACATGTTTGGTGGTTGAAACATCAGTCATGCGCATGTTCACAACTCAGAAATTCAAGTTTGAGAAATCCGTGATGCATGAAACATGTTCGTACTACGGAATGCCATGGTTATTTAAACAATGTAAATTACATGTGTAATTGTGAGAATTCGCTCAAAGAGTGTTTTCTGATGCCAGATGTCCGATTTTAGAACCTGGTGATAGAAAAATCTATGAAGTCAGAGTAAATAATTCTAAGTGTATATACGCATTGTTTGGTGGATGAAAGGTCAGTAATCCACATGCTCACAAGTCAGAAATGCATGATAGCCGAATCCGTCATGCATGTAGCATGTACGGATCCCGGAATGCCATGTTGATGGAATTCATGTAAATTACATACCTATTAGGTGGAAATCGCTCCAGAACTATTTTTCTGGGAAAAATGCACGAATTCGAACCTGGTGTTAGGGAAAGCTTGTGAAAATGTGTACACGTGTCTAGATGAAAATATTACATTTATAGAGGGGGAAAGATTAGTAATCCAATGACCTCAACTCAGGAATGTATATTTGTCGAATCCGTCATGTATGTAGCATATATGGAACTCGGAATAACATGTAGATGGAATCTATTCAAATTACATATCTCTAGGGTAGAATTCGCTCCAAGAGGGTTTTTGTGGGATCAAAGTGTGATTCTTGAAACTGGTGATAGGCAGAAGCTGCGAAGTCAAAATAAATATTTCAGAGTGAATAGGTAACTTGTTTGGTGGTTGAAACATCAGTCATGCGCATGTTCACAACTCAGAAATTCAAGTTTGAGGAATCCGTGATGCATGAAACATGTTCGTAATACGGAATGCCATAGTCATGTAAACAATTTAAATGACATGTGTATTGGTGAATATTCGCAAAAAGAGTGTTGTCTGGTGTCAAATGTCCGATATTAGTACCTGGTGATAGGAAAAAACTATGAAGTCAGAGTAAATATTTCTAAGTCCATATACGCCTTGTTCGGATGGTGAAAGGTGTGTAATCCACATGCTCACAAGTCAGAAACGCATGATTGCCAAATCCGTCATACATGTAGAATGTACGGAACCCGGAATGCCATGTTGTTGGAATACATGTAAATTACTTATCTTTTAGGTGGAAATCGCTCCATAACATTTTTTCTGTGAAAAATGCACGAATTCGAACCTGGATTTAGGGAAAGCTTGTGAAAATGTGTTCACGTGTCTAGATGAAAATATTACTTTTATAGAGGAGGAAAGATTAGTAATCCAAATGCTCTCAACTCAGGAATGCATGTTTGTCAAATCCGTCATGTATGTAACATGTAAGGAACACGGAATATCATGTAGATGGAATGTATTCAAATTACATATCTCTTGGGTAGAATTTGCTCCAAGAGGTTATTTCTGGGAACAAAGTGTGATTCTTGAAACTGGTGATAGGCAAAAGCTACGAAGTCAAAATAAATATTTCATAGTGCATAGGTAACTTGTTTGGTGATTGAAACATCAGTCATGCACATGTTCACAACTCAGAAATTCAAGTTTGTGGAATCCGTGATGCATGAATCATGTTCGTAATACGGATTACCATGGTTATGTAAACAATGTAAATTACATGTGTATTTGTGAGAATTCGCTCAAAAAGTGTTTTCTGGTGCCAGATATCCTATTTTAGAACCTGGTGATAGAAAAATCTATGAAGTCAGAGTAAATAATTCTAAGTGTATATACGCATTGTTTGGTGGATGAAAGGTCAGTAATCCACATGCTCACAAGTCAGAAATGCATGATTGCCGAATCCGTCATACATGTAACATGTACAGAACCCGGAATTACATGTTGATGGAATTCATGTAAATTACATAGCTATTAGGTGGAAATCGTCCAGTAATATTTTTTTTGTGAAAAATGCACGAATTCGAATCTGGTTTTAGGGAAAGCTTGTGAAAATGTGTACACGTGTCTAGATGAAAATAGTACTTTTATAGAGGAGGAAAGATTTGTAATTCAGATGGCCTCAATCAGTAATGTATATTTTTGAATCTGTCATGTATGTAGCAAGTACGGAACACGGAATATCATGTAGATGGAATCTATTCAAATTACATATCTCTAGGGTAGAATTCGCTCCAAGAGGGTTTTTGTGGGATCAAAGTGTGATTCTTGAATCTGTTGAAAGGCAGAAGCTACGAAGTCAAAATAAATATTTCAGAGTGCATAGGTAACTTGTTTGGTGGTTGATACATCAGTCATGCACATGTTCACAACTCAGAAATTGAAGTTTGAGGAATCCGTGATGCATGAAACATGTTCATAATACGGAATGCCATGGTTATGTAAACAATATAATTTACATGTGTATTTGTGAGAATTCGCTCAAAGAGTGTTTTCTGGTGCCAGATGTCCGATTTTAGATCCTGGTGATAGAAAAATCTATGAAGTCAGAGTAAATAATTCTAAGTGTATATACGCATTGTTTGGTGGATGAAAGGTCAGTAATCCACATGCTCACAAGTCAGAAATGCATGATTGCTGAATCCGTCATGCATGTTGCATGTACGGAACCCGGAATGCCATGTTGATGGAATTCATGTAAATTACATACCTATTAGGTGGAAATCGCTCCAGAAATATTTTTTTGTGAAAAATGCACGAATTCGAACCTGGTTTTAGGGAAAGCTTGTGAAAATGTGTACACGTGTCTAGATGAAAATAGTACTTTTATAGAGGAGGAAAGATTAGTAATCCAGATGACCTCAACTCAGGAATGTATATTTGCCCAATCCGTCATGTATGTAGCATGTACGGAACACGGAATATCATGTAGATGGAATCTATTCAAATTACATATCTCTAAGGAACAATTTGCTCCAAGAGGGTTTTTCTGGGATCAAAGTGTGATTCTTGAAACTGGTGATAGGAAGAAGCTACGAAGTCAAAGGAAATATTTCAGAGTGCTTAGGTAACTTGTTTGGTGGTTGAAACATCAGTCATGCGCATGTTCACAACTCAGAAATGCATG
Organism: Vicugna pacos; assembly: GCF_048564905.1. NCBI lineage: Eukaryota > Metazoa > Chordata > Mammalia > Artiodactyla > Camelidae > Vicugna > Vicugna pacos. Next base: position 3,359,732 of record NC_133017.1, read on the forward strand.
TTTGAGGAATCCGTGATGCATGAAACATGCTCGTAATACGGAATGTCATGGTTATGTAAACAATGTAAATTACATGTGTATTGGTGAGAATTCGCTCAAAGAGCGTTTTCTGGTGCCAAATGTCCGATTTCAGAACCTGGTGATACGAAAAAAATATGAAGTCAGAGTAAATATTTCTAAGTCTATATACTCCTTGTTCAGAGGGTGAAAAGTCTGCAATCCACATGCTCACAAGTCAGAAACGCATGATTTCCAAATCCGTCATGCATGTAGCATGTACGGAACCCGGAATGACATGATGTTGGAATACATTTAAATTCCATATCTGTTAGGTGGAAATTGCTCCAGAAAAATTTTTCTGGGAAAAATGCACGAATTCGAAACTTGTTTTAGGGAAAGCTTGTGAAAATGTGTACACCTGTCTAGATGAAAATATTCCTTTTATAGAGGATGAAAGATTAGTAATCCACATGCCCTCAACTCAGGAATGCATGTTTGTCGAATCCGTCATGTATGTAGCAAGTACGGAACACGGAATATCATGTAGATGGAATCTATTCAAATTACATTTCTCTAGGGAAGAATTCGCTCCAAGAGGGTTTTTGTGGGATCAAAGTGTGATTCTTGAAACTGGTGATAGGAAGAAGCTACGAAGTCAAAGGAAATATTTCAGAGTGCTTAGGTAACTTGTTTGGTGTTTGAAACATCAGTCATGCGCATGTTCACAACTCAGAAATGCATGTTTGAAATACGTGATGCATGAAACATGCTCGTATTACGGAATTCCATGTTTATATAAACAATGTAAATTACATGTGTATTGGTGAGAATTCGATCATGAGTGTTTTCTGGTGCCAGATGTCCGATTTTAGAACCTGGTGATAGGAAAAACCTATGAAGTCAGAGTAAATATTTCTAAGTCTATATATGACTTGTTCGGAGGGTGAAAGTTCTGTAATCCACATGCTCACAAGTCAGAAACGCATGATTGCCAAATCCGTCATACATGTAGCATGTACGGTTCCCTTAATGTCATGTTATTGGAATACATGTAAATTACATATCTGTTAGGTGGAAATCGATCCAGAAATTTTTTTTCTGTGAAAAATGCACGAATTCGATCCTGGTGTTAGGGAAAGCTTGTGAAAATATGTACACGTTTCTAGATGAAATTATTTCTTTCATAGAGGATGAAAGATCAGTAATCCACATGCTCTCAACTCAGGAATGCATGTTTGTCAAATCCGTCATGTATGTAGCATGTAAGGAATACGGAATATCATGTAGATGGAATCTATTGAAATTACATATCTCAAGGGTAGAGTTGGCTCCAAGAGGGTTTTTCTGGGATCAAAGTGTGATTCTTGAAACTGGTGATAGGCAGAATCTACGAAGTCAAAATAAATATTTCATAGTGCATAGGTAACATGTTTGGTGGTTGAAACATCAGTCATGCGCATGTTCACAACTCAGAAATTCAAGTTTGAGGAATCCGTGTTGCATGAAACATGTTCGTACTACGGAATGCCATGCTTATTTAAATAATGTAAATTACATGTGTAATTGTGAGAATTCGCTCAAAGAGGGTTTTCTGCTGCCAGATGTCCGATTTTAGAACCTGGTGATAGAAAAATCTATGAAGTCAGAGTAAATAATTCTAAGTGTATATACGCATTGTTTGGTGGATGAAAAGTCAGTAATTCACATGCTCACAAGTCAGAAATGCATGATAGCCGAATCCGTCATGCATGTAGCATGTACGGATCCCGGAATGCCATGTTGATGGAATTCATGTAAATTACATACCTATTAGGTGGAAATCGCTCCAGAACTATTTTTCTGTGAAAAATGCACGAATTCGAACCTGGTGTTAGGGAAAGCTTGTGAAAATGTGTACACGTGTCTAGATGAAAATATTACATTTATAGAGGGGGAAAGATTAGTAATCCAATGACCTCAACTCAGGAATGTATATTTGTCGTATCCGTCATGTATGTAGCATGTACTGAACTCAGAAAAACATGAAGATGGAATCTATTCAAATTACATATCTCTAGGGTAGAATTCTCTCCAAGAGGGTTTTTGTGGGATCAAAGTGTGTTTCTTGAAACTGGTGAAAGGCAGAAGCTACGAAGTCAAAATAAATATTTCAGAGTGCATAGGTAACATTTAAGGTGGTTGAAACATCAGTCATGCACATGTACACAACTCAGAAATTCAAGTTTGAGGAATCCGTGATGCATGAAACATGTTCATAATACGGAATACCATTGTTATGTAAACAATATAAATTACATGTGTATTTGTGAGAATTCGCTCAAAGAGTGTTTTCTGGTGCCAGATGTCCGATTTTAGAACCTGGTGATAGAAAAATCTATGAAGTCAGAGTAAATAATTCTAAGTGTATATACGCATTGTTTGGTGGATGAAAGGTCAGTAATCCACATGCTCACAAGTCAGAAATGCATGATTGCTGAATCCGTCATGCATGTAGCATGTACGGAACCCGGAATGCCATGTTGATGGAATTCATTTAAATTAAATACCTATTAGGTGGAAATCGCTCCAGAAATATTTTTTTGTTAAAAATGCACGAATTCGAACCTGGTTTTATGGAAAGCTTGTGAAAATGTGTACACGTGTCTAGATGAAAATAGTACTTTTATAGAGGAGGAAAGATTAGTAATCCAGATGACCTCAACTCAGAAATGTATATTTGTTGAATCCGTCATGTATGTAGCATGTACTGAACTCGGAATAACATGTAGATGGAATCTATTCAAATTATATATCTCTAGGGTAGAATTCGCTCCAAGAGGGTTTTTGTGGGATCAAAGTGTGATTCTTGAAACTGGTGATAGGAAGAAGCTACAAAGTCATAGTAAATATTTCAGAGTGCATAGGTAACTTGTTTGGTGGTTGAAACATCAGTCATGCGCATGTTCACAACTCAGAAATTCAAGTTTGAGGAATCCGTGATGCATGAAACATGTTCGTAATACGGAGTGCCATGGTTATGTAAACAATTAAAATTACATGTGTATTGGTGAGAATTCGCAAAAAGAGTGTTGTCTGGTGCCAAATGTCCGATTTTAGTACCTGGTGATAGGAAAAAATTATGAAGTCAGAGTAAATATTTCTAACTCTATATACGCCTTGTTCGGAGGGTGAAAGGTGTGTAATCCACATGCCCACAAGTCAGAAACGCATGATTGCCAAATCCGTCATACATGTAGCATGTACGGAACCCGGAATGCCTTGTTGTTGGAATACATGTAAATTACTTATCTTTTAGGTGGAAATCTCTCCAGAACATTTTGTCTGTGAAAAATGCACGAATTCGAACCTGGTTTTAGGGAAAGCTTGTGAAAATGTGTACACGTGACTAGATGAAAATAGTACTTTTATAGAGGAGGAAAGATTTTTAATTCAGATGGCCTCAATCAGTAATGTATTTTTGTCGAATCTGTCATGTATGTAGCAAGTACGTAACACGGAAAATCATGTAGATGGAATCCATTCAAATTACATATCTCTATGGAAGAATTCGCTCCAAGAATGTTTTTGTGGGGTCAAAGTGTGATTCTTGAAACTGTTGAAAGGCAGAAGCTACGAAGACAAAATAAATATTTCAGAGTGCATAGGTAACTTGTTTGGTGGTTGAAACATCAGTCATGCACATGTTCACAACTCAGAAATTGAAGTTTGAGGAATCCGTGTTGCATGAAACATGTTCGTAATACGGAATGCCATGGTTATGTAAACAATATAATTTACATGTGTATTTGTGAGAATTCGCTCAAAGAGTGTTTTCTGGTGCCAGATGTCCGATTTTAGATCCTGGTGATAGAAAAATCTATGAAGTCAGAGTAAATAATTCTAAGTGTATATACGCATTGTTTGGTGGATGAAAGGTCAGTAATCCACATGCTCACAAGTCAGAAATGCATGATTGCTGAATCCGTCATGCATGAAGCATGTACGGAACCCGGAATGCAATGTTGATGGAATTCATGTAAATTACATAACTATTAGGTGGAAATCGCTCCAGAAATATTTTTTTGTGAAAAATGCACGAATTCGAACCTGGTTTTAGGGAAAGCTTGTGAAAATGTGTACACGTGTCTAAATGAAAATAGTACTTATATAGAGGAGGAAAGATTAGTAATCCAGATGACCTCAACTCAGTAATGTATATTTGCCAAATCCGTCATTTATGTAGCATGTACGGAACACGGAATATCATGTAGATGGAATCTATTCAAATTACATATCTCTAAGGAACAATTCGCTCCAAGAGGGTTTTTCTGGGATCAAACTGTGATTCTTGAAACTGGTGATAGGAAGAAGCTACGAAGTCAAAGGAAATATTTCAGAGTGCTTAGGTAACTTGTTTTGTGGTTAAAACATCAGTCATGCGCATGTTCACAACTCAGAAATGCATGTTTGAGGAATCCGTGATGCATGAAACATGCTCGTAATTCGGAATTCCATGGTTATATAAACAATTTAAATTACATGTGTATTGGTGAGAATTCGATCAAAGAGTGTTTTCTGGCGCCAAATGTCTGATTTTAGAACCTGGTGATAGGAAAAAACTATGAAGTCAGAGTAAATATTTCTAAGTCTATATATGCCTTGTTCGGAGGGTGAAAGGTCTGTAATCAACATGCTCACAAGTCAGAAACGCATGATTGCCAAATCCGTCATACATGTAGCATGTACGGTTCCCTTAATGTCATGTTATTGGAATACATGTAAATTACATATCTGTTAGGTTGAAATCGATCCAGAACTTTTTTTTCTGTGAAAAATGCACGAATTCGAACCTGGTGTTAGGGAAAGCTTGTGAAAATGTGTACACGTGTCTAGATGAAATTATTTATTTTATAGAGGATGAAAGATCAGTAATCCACATGCTCTCAACTCAGGAATGCATGTTTGTCAAATCCGTCATGTATGTAGCATGTAAGGAATACGGAATATCATGTAGATGGAATCTATTCATATTACATATCTCTAGGGAAGAATTCGATCCAAGAGGGTTTTTGTGTGGTCAAAGTGTGATTCTTGAAACTGGTGATAGGCAGAAGCTACAAAGTAAAAGTAAATATTTCAGAGTGCAAAGGAAACTTGTTTGGTGGTTGAAACATCAGACATGCGCATGTTCACAACTCAGAAATGCATGTATGAGGAATCCGTGATGCATGAAACATGCTCGTAATACGGAATTCCATGGTTATTTAAACAATGTAAATTACATGTGTAATTGTGAGAATTCGCTCAAAGAGTGTTTTCTGCTGCAAGATGTCCGATTTTAGAACCTGGTGATAGAAAAATCTATGAAGTCAGAGTAAATAATTCTAAGTGTATATACGCATTGTTTGGTGGATGAAAGGTCAGTAATCCACATGCTCACAAGTCAGAAATGCATGATTGCTGAATCCGTCATGCATGTAGCATGTACGGAACCCGGAATGCCATGTTGATGGAATTCATGTAAATTACATACCTATTTGGTGGAAATCGCTCCAGAACAATTTTTCTGTGAAAAATGCACGAATTCGAACCTGGTGTTAGGGAAAGCTTGTGAAAATGTGTACACGTGTCTAGATGAAATTATTACATTTATAGAGGGGGAAAGATTAGTAATCCAATGACCTCAACTCAGGAATGTATATTTGTCATATCCGTCATGTATGTAACATGTAAGGATCACGGAATATCATGTAGATGGAATGTATTCAAATTACATATCTCTTGGGTAGAATTCGCTCCAAGAGGGTTTTTCTGGGATCAAAGTGTGATTCTTGAAACTGGTGATAGGCAGAAGCTACGAAGTCAAAATAAATATTTCATAGTGCATAGGTAACTTGTTTGGTGGTTGAAACATCAGTCATGCGCATGTTCACATCTCAGAAATTCAAGTTTGTGGAATCCGTGATGCATGAATCATGTTCGTAATACGGAATGCCATGGTTATGTAAACAATGTAAATTACATGTGTATTTGTGAGAATTCGCTCAAAGTGTGTTTTCTGGTGCCAGATGTCCGATTTTAGAACCTGGTGATAGAAAAATCTATGAAGTCAGAGTAAATACTTCTAAGTGTATATAAGCATTGTTTGGTGGATGAAAGGTCAGTAATCCACATGCTCACAAGTCAGAAATGCATGATTGCCGAATCCGTCATACATGTAACAAGTACAGAACCCGGAATTACATGTTGATGGAATTCATGTAAATTACATAGCTATTAGGTGGAAATCGTCCAGTAATATTTTTTTGTGAAAAATGCACGAATTCGAACCTGGTTTTAGGGAAAGCTTGTGAAAATGTGTACACGTGTCTAGATGAAAATTGTACTCTTATAGAGGAGGAAAGATTTGTAATTCAGATGGCCTCAACTCAGTAATGTATATTTGTCGAATCTGTCATGTATGTAGCAAGTACGGAACACGGAATATCATGTAGATGGAATCTAATCAAATTACATATCTCTAGGGAAGAATTCGCTCCAAGAGTGTTTTTGTGGGTTCAAAGTGTGATTCTTGAAACTGGTGATAGGAAGAAGCTACAAAGTCAAAGTAAATATTTCAGAGTGCATAGGAAACTTGTTTGGTGTTTGAAACATGAGTCATGCGCATGGTCACAACTCAGAAATGCATGTTTGAGGAATCCGTGATGCATGACACATGCTCGTAAGACGGAATGCCATGGTTATGTAAACAATGTAAATTACATGTGTATTGGTGAGAATTCACTCAAGGAGAGTTTTCTGGTGCCAAATGTCCGATTTTAGAACCTGGTGATAGGAAAAACCTATGAAGTCAGAGTAAATATTTCTAAGTCTATATACGCCTTGTTCGGAGGGTGAAAGGTCTGTAATCCACATGCTCACAAGTCAGAAACGCATGATTGCCAAATCTGTCATACATGTAGCATGTACGGAACCCGGAATGCCATGTTGTTGGAATACATGTAAATTACATACCTATTAGGTGGAAATCGCTCCAGAACTATTTTTCTGGGAAAAATGCATGAATTCGAACCTGGTTTAAGGGAAAGCTTGTGAAAAAGTGTACACGTGTCTAGATGAAAATATTACTTGTATACAGGAGGAAAGATTAGTAATCCAGATGACCTCAAGTCAGGAATGTATATTTGTCGAATCCGTCATGTATGTAGCATGTACGGAACACGGAATATCATGTAGATGGAATCTATTCAAATTACATATCTCTAGGGAAGAATTGGCTCCAAGAGGGTTTTTGTGGGGTTCAATTGTGATTCTTGAAACTGGTGATAGGCAGAAGCTTCAAAGTTAAAGTAAATATTTCAGAGTGCATAGGTAATTTGTTTGGTGGTTGAAACATCAATCATGCGCATGTTCACAACTCAGAAATGCATGTTTGAGGAATCCGTGATTCATGGAACATGCTCGTAATACGGAATGCCATGGTTATGTAAACAATGTAAATTACATGTGTATTGGTGAGAATTCACTCAAAGAGTGTTTTCTGGTGCCAAATGTCCGATTTTAGAACCTGGTGATAGAAAAACCTATGAAGTCAGAGTAAATATTTCTAAGTCTATATACGCCTTGTTCGGAGGGTGAAAAGTCTGTAATCCACATGCTCACAAGTCAGAAACGCATGATTGCCAAATCCGTCATACAATGTACGGAACCCGGAATGCAATGTTGTTGGAATACATGTAAATTTCATATCTGTTAGGTGGAAATCGCTCCAGAAATATTTTTCTGTGAAAAATGCACGTATTCGTACCTGGTGTTAGGGAAAGCTTGTGAAAATGTGTACACGTGTCTTGATGAAAGTATTCTTTTATAGAGGATGAAAGATTAGCAATCCACATGCTCTCAACTCAGGAATGCATGTTTGTCAAATCCGTTAAGTATGTAACATGTAAGGATCACGGAATATCATGTAGATGGAATCTATTCAAATTATATATCTCTAGGTTAGAATTCGCTCCAAGAGGGTTTTTCTGGGATCAAAGTGTGATTCTTGAAACTGGTGATTGGCAGAAGCAACGAAGTCAAAATAAATATTTCATAGTGCATAGGTAACTTGTTTGGTGGTTGAAACATCAGTCATGCGCATGTTCACAACTCAGAAATTCAAGTTTGAGGAATCCGTGATGCATGAATCATGTTCGTAATACGGAATGCCATGGTTATTTAAACAATGTAAATTATATGTGTATTTGTGAGAATTCGCTCAAAGAGTGTTTTCTGGTGCCAGATGTCCGATTTTAGAACCTGGTGATAGGAAAAACCTATGAAGTCAGAGTAAATATTTCTAAGTCTATATACACCTTGTTCGGAGGGTGATAGGTCTGTAATCCACATGCTCACAAGTCAGAAACGCATGATTGCCAAATCCGTCATACAATGTACGGATCCCGGAATGCCATGTTGTTTTAATACATGTAAATTACATATCTGTTAGGTGGAAATCGCTCCAGAAATATTTTTTTTGTGTAAAAATGCACGAATTCGAACCTGGTTTAAGGGAAAGCTTGTGAAAATGTGTACACGTGTCTAGATGAAAATAGTACCTTTATTGAGGAGGAAAGATTAGTAATCCACATGCTCTCAACTCAGGAATGCATGTTTGTCAAATCCGTCATGTATGTAACATGTAAGGATCACGGAATATCATGTAGATGGAATGTAATCAAATTATATATCTCTTGGGTAGAATTCGCTCCAAGAGGGTTTTTCTGGGATCAAAGTGTGATTCTTGAAACTGGTGATAGGCAGAAGCTACGAAGTCAAAATAAATATTTCATAGTGCATAGGTAACTTGTTTGGTGGTTGAAACATCAGTCATGCGCATGTTCACAACTCAGAAATTCAAGTTTGTGGAATCCGTGATGCATGAATCATGTTCGTAATACGGAATGCCACGGTTATGTAAACAATGTAAATTACATGTGTATTTGTGAGAATTCGCTCAAAGAGTGTTTTCTGGTGCCAGATGTCCGATTTTAGAACCTGGTGATAGAAAAATCTATGAAGTCAGAGTAAATACTTCTAAGTGTATATACGCATTGTTTGGTGGATGAAAGGTCAGTAATCCACATGCTCACAAGTCAGAAATGCATGATTGCCGAATCCGTCATACATGTAACAAGTACAGAACCCGGAATTACATGTTGATGGAATTCATGTAAATTACATAGCTATTAGGTGGAAATCGTCCAGTAATATTTTTTTTGTGAAAAATGCACGAATTCGAAACTGGTTTTAGGGAAAGCTTGTGAAAATGTGTACACGTGTCTAGATGAAAATATTACTTATATACAGGAGGAAAGATTAGTAATCCAGATGACATCAACTCAGGAATGTATATTTGTCGAATCCGTCATGTATGTACCATGTACGGAACACGGAATATCATGTAGATGGAATCTATTCAAATTACATATCTCTAGGGAAGAATTGGCTCCAAGAGTGTTTTTGTGGGGTTCAATTGTGATTCTTGAAACTGGTGATAGGCAGAAGCATCAAAGTTAAAGTAAATATTTCAGAGTGCATAGGTAACTTGTTTGGTGGTTGAAACATCAGTCATGCACATGTTCACAACTCAGAAATTCAAGTTTGAGGAATCCGTGATGCATGAATCATGTTCGTAATACGGAATGCCATGGTTATTTAAACAATGTAAATTATATGTGTATTTGTGAGAATTCGCACAAAGAGTGTTTTCTGGTGCCAGATGTCCGATTTTAGAACCTGGTGATAGGAAAAACCTATGAAGTCAGAGTAAATATTTCTAAGTCTATATACACCTTGTTCGGAGGGTGATAGGTCTGTAATCCACATGCTCACAAGTCAGAAACGCATGATTGCCAAATCCGTCATACAATGTACGGAACCCGGAATGCCATGTTGTTGGAATACATGTAAATTAAATATCTGTTAGGTGGAAATCGCTCCAAAAATATTTTTCTGGGAAAAATGCACGAATTCGAACCTGGTTTAAGGGAAAGCTTGTGAAAAAGTGTACACGTGTCTAGATGAAAGTATTCCTTTTATAGAGGATGAAAGATTAGTAATCCACATGCTCTCAACTCAGGAATGCATGTTTGTCGAATCCGTCATGTATGTAGCATGTAAGGAACACGGAATATCATGTAGATGGAATCTATTCAAATTACATATCTCTAGGGAAGAATTCGCTCCAAGAGGGTTTTTGTCGGATCAAAGTGTGATTCTTGAAACTGGTGATAGGAAGATGTTACAAAGTCAAAGTAAATATTTCAGAGTGCATAGGTAACTTTTTTGGTGATTGAAACAACAGTCATGCGCATGTTCACAACTCAGAAATGTATGTTTGAGGAATACGTGATGCATGAAACATGCTCGTAATACGGAATGCCATGGTTATGTAAACAATGTAAATTACATGTGTATTGGTGAGAATTCACTCAAAGAGTGTTTTCTGGTGCCAAATGTCCGATTTTAGAACCTGGTGATAGGAAAAACCTATGAAGTCAGAGTAAATATTTCTAAGTCTATATACACCTTGTTCGGAGGGTGATAGGTCTGTAATCCACATGCTCACAAGTCAGAAACGCATGATTGCCAAATCCGTCATACAATATACGGATCCCGGAATGCCATGTTGTTTTAATACATGTAAATTACATATCTGTTACGTGGAAATCGCTCCAGAAATATTTTTTTTGTGAAAAATGCACGAATTCGAACCTGGTTTAAGGGAAAGCTTGTGAAAATGTGTACAAGTGTCTAGATGAATATATTACTTTTATAGAGGAGGAAAGATTAGTAATCCAGATGACCTCAACTCAGGAATGTATATTTGTCGAATCCATCATGTATGTAGCATGTACGGAACACGGAATATCATGTAGATGGAGTCTATTCAAATTACATATCTCTAGGGAAGAATTCGCTCCAAGAGGATATTTGTGGGATCAAAGTGTGATTCTTGAAACTCGTGATAGGAAGAAGCTACAAAGTCAAATTAAATATTTCCGAGTGCATAGGTAACTTGTTTGGTGGTTGAAACATGACTCATGCGCATGTTCAGAACTCAGAAATGCATGTTTGAGGAATCCTTGATGCATGACATGCTCGTAATATGGAATGCCATGGTTATATAAACAATGTAAATTACATGTGTATTGGTGAGAATTCGCTCAAAGAGTGTTTTCTGGTGCCAAATGTCTGATTTTAGAACCTTGTGATAGGAAAAACCTATGAAGTCAGAGTAAATATTTCTAAGTCTATATAAGCCTTGTTCGGCGGGTGAAAGGTCTGTAATCCACATGCTCACAAGTCAGAAACTCATGATTGCCAAATCCGTCATACATGTAGCATGTACGGAACCCGGAATGCCATGTTGTTGGAATACATGTAAATTAAATATCTGTTAGGTGAAAATCGCTCCAGAACATTTTTTCTGTGAAAAATGCACGAATTAGATCCTGGTGTTAGGGAAAGCTTGTGAAAATGTGTACACGTGTCTAGATGAAAATATTACTTTTATTGAGGAGGAAAGATTAGTAATCCACATGCTCTCAACTCAGGAATGCATGTTTGTCAAATCCGTCATGTATGTAACATGTAAGGATCACGGAATATCATGTAGATGGAATGTAATCAAATTACATATCTCTTGGGTAGAATTCGCTCCAAGAGGGTTTTTCTGGGATCAAAGTGTGATTCTTGAAACTGGTGATAGGCAGAAGCTACGAAGTCAAAATAAATATATCATAGTGCATAGGTAACTTGTTTGGTGGTTGAAACATCAGTCATGTGCATGTTCACAACTCAGAAATTCAAGTTTGTGGAATCCGTGATGCATGAATCATGTTCGTAATACGGAATGCCATGGTTATTTAAACAATGTAAATTACATGTATATTTGTGAGAATTCGCTCAAAGAGTGTTTTCTGGTGCCAGATGTCCGATTTTAGAACCTGGTGATAGAAAAATCTATGAAGTCAGAGTAAATAATTCTAAGTGTATATACGCATTGTTTGGTGGATGAAAGGTCAGTAATCCACATGCTCACAAGTCAGAAATGCATGATTGCCGAATCCGTCATACATGTAACAAGTACAGAACCCGGAATTACATGTTGATGGAATTCATGTAAATTACATAGCTATTAGGTGGAAATCGTCCAGTAATATTTTTTTTGTGAAAAATGCACGAATTCGAACCTGGTTTTAGGGAAAGCTTGTGAAAATGTGTACACGTGTCTAGATAAAAATATTACTTATATACAGGAGGAAAGATTAGTAATCCAGATGACATCATCTCAGGAATGTATATTTGTCGAATCCGTCATGTATGTACCATGTACGGAACACGGAATATAATTTAGATGAAATCTATTCAAATTACATATCTCTAGGGAAGAATTGGCTCCAAGAGGGTTTTTGTGGGGTTCAATTGTGATTCTTGAAACTGGTGATAGGCAGAAGCTACAAAGTTAAAGTAAATATTTCAGAGTGCATAGGTAACTTGTTTGGTGGTTGAAACATCAGTCATGCGCATGTTCACGACTCAGAAATTCAAGTTTGAGGAATCCGTGATGCATGAATCATGTTCGTAATACGGAATGCCATGGTTATTTAAACAATGTAAATTATATGTGTATTTGTGAGAATTCACTTAAAGAGTGTTTTCTGGTGCCAGATGTCCGATTTTAGAACCTGGTGATAGGAAAAACCTATGAAGTCAGAGTAAATATTTCTAAGTCTATATACAACTTTTTCGGAGGGAGATAGGTCTGTAATCCACATGCTCACAAGTCAGAAACGCATGATTGCCAAATCCGTCATACAATGTACGGAACCCGGAATGCCATGTTGTTTTAATACATGTAAATTACATATCTGTTAGGTGGAAATCGCTCCAGAAATATTTTTCGGTGAAAAATGCACGAATTCGAACCTGGTGTTGGGGAAAGTTTGTGAAAATGTGTACATGTGTCTAGATGAATATATTACTTTTATAGAGGAGGAAAGATTAGTAATCCAGATGACCTCAACTCAGGAATGTATATTTGTCGAATCCATCATGTATGTAGCATGTACGGAACACGGAATATCATGTAGATGGAGTGTATTCAAATTACATATCTCTAGGGAAGAATTCGCTCCAAGAGGATATTTGTGGGATCAAAGTGTGATTCTTGAAACTCGTGATAGGAAGAAGCTACAAAGTCAAATTAAATATTTCAGAGTGCATAGGTAACTTGTTTGGTGGTTGAAACATGAGTCATGCGCATGTTCACAACTCAGAAATGCATGTTTGAGGAAACCTTGATGCATGACATGATCGTAATACGGAATGCCATGGTTATATAAACAATGTAAATTACATGTGTATTGGTGAGAATTCGCTCAAAGAGTGTTTTCTGGTGCCAAATGTCTGATTTTAGAACCTTGTGATAGGAAAAACCTATGAAGTCAGAGTAAATAATTCTAAGTCTATATAAGCCTTGTTCGGATGGTGAAAGGTCTGTAATCCACATGCTCACAAGTCAGAAACTCATGATTGCCAAATCCGTCATACATGTAGCATGTACGGAACCCGGAATGCCATGTTGTTGGAATACATGTAAATTAAATATCTGTTAGGTGAAAATCGCTCTAGAATATTTTTTCTGTGAAAAATGCACGAATTCGAACCTGGTGTTAGGGAAAGCTTGTGAAAATGTGTACACGTGTCTAGATGAAAATATTACTTTTATTGAGGAGGAAAGATTAGTAATCCACATGTTCTCAACTCAGGAATGCATGTTTGTCAAATCCGTCATGTATGTAACATGTAAGGATCACGGAATATCATGTAGATGGAATGTATTCAAATTACATATCTCTTGGGTGGAATTCGCTCCAAGAGGGTTTTTCTGGGATCAAAGTGTGATTCTTGAAACTGGTGATAGGCAGAAGCTACGAAGTCAAAATAAATATTTCATAGTGCATAGGTAACTTGTTTGGTGGTTGAAACATCAGTCATGCGCATGTTCACAACTCAGAAATTCAAGTTTGTGGAATCCGTGATGCATGAATCATGTTCTTAATACGGAATGCCATGGTTATGTAAACAATGTAAATTACATGTGTATTTGTGAGAATTCGCTCAAAGAGTGTTTTCTGGTGCCAGATGTCCGATTTTAGAACCTGGTGATAGAAAAATCTATGAAGTCAGAGTAAATATTTCTAAGTGTATATACGCATTGTTTGGTGGATGAAAGGTCAGTAATCCACATGCTCACAAGTCAGAAATGCATGATTGCCGAATCCGTCATACATGTAACAAGTACAGAACCCGGAATTATATGTTGATGGAATTCATGTAAATTACATAGCTATTAGGTGGAAATCGTCCAGTAATATTTTTTTGGTGAAAAATGCACGAATTCAAACCTGGTTTTAGGGAAAGCTTGTGAAAATGTGTACACGTGTCTAGATGAAAATAGTACATTTATAGAGGAGGAAAGATTAGTAATTCAGATGGCCTCAACTCAGTAATGTATATTTGTCGAATCTGTCATGTATGTAGCAAGTACGGAACACGGAATATCATGTAGATGGAATCTATTCAAATTACATATCTCTAGGGAAGAATTCGCTCCAAGAGGGTTTTTGTGGGGTCAAAGTGTGATTCTTTAAACTGGTGATAGGAAGAAGCTACAAAGTCAAAGTAAATATCTCAGAGTGCATAGGAAACTTGTTTGGTGTTTGAAACATGAGTCATGCGCATGGTCACAAATCAGAAATGCATTTTTGAGGAATCCGTGATGCATGAAACATGCTCGTAAGACGGAATGCCATGGTTATGTAAACAATGTAAATTACATGTGTATTGGTGAGAATTCAATCAAGGAGTGTTTTCTGGTGCCAAATGTCCGATTTTAGAACCTGGTGATAGGAAAAACCTATGAAGTCAGAGTAAATATTTCTAAGTCTATATACGCCTTGTTCGGAGGGTGAAAGGTCTGTAATCCACATGCTCACAAGTCAGAAACTCATGATTGCCAAATCTGTCATACATGTATCATGTACGGAACCCGGAATGCCATGTTGTTGGAATACATGTAAATTACATACCTATTAGGTGGAAATCGCTCCAGAACTATTTTTCTGGGAAAAATGCACGAATTCGGACCTGGTTTTAGGGAAAGCTTGTGAAAATGTGTACACGTGTCTAGATGAAAATATTACTTATATACAGGAGGAAAGATTAGTAATCCAGATGACCTCAACTCAGGAATGTATATTTGTCGAATCCGTCATGTATGTACCATGTACGGAACACGGAATATCATGTAGATGGAATCTATTCAAATTACATATCTCTAGGGAAGAATTGGCTCCAAGAGGGTTTTTGTGGGGTTCAATTGTGATTCTTGAAACTGGTGATAGGCAGAAGTTTCAAAGTTAAAGTAAATATTTCAGAGTGCATAGGTAACTTGTTTGGTGGTTGAAACATCATTCATGCGCATGTTCACAACTCAGAAATGCATTTTTGAGGAATCCGTGATGCATGAAGCATGCTCGTAATACGGAAAGCCATGGTTATGTAAACAATGTAAATTACATGTGTATTGGTGAGAATTCGCTCAAAGAGTGTTTTCTGGTGCCAAATGTCCGATTTTAGAACCTGGTGATAGGAAAAACCTATGAAGTCAGAGTAAATATTTCTAAGTCTATATACTCCTTGTTCGGAGGGTGAAAGGTCTGTAATCCTCATGCTCACAAGTCAGAAACGCATGATTGCCAAATCTGTCATACATGTAGCATGTACGGAACCCGGAATGCCATGTTGTTGGAATACATGTAAATTAAATATCTTTTAGGTGGAAATCGCTCCAGAAATATTTTTCTGTGAAAAATGCACGAATTCGAACCTGGTGTTAGGGAAAGCTTGTGAAAATGTGTACACGTGTCTAGATGAAAGTATTCTTTTATAGAGGATGAAAGATTAGTAATCCACATGCTCTCAACTCAGGAATGCATGTTTGTCAAATCCGTTAAGTATGTAACATGTAAGGATGACGGAATATCATGTAGATGGAATCTATTCAAATTATATATCTCTAGGTTAGAATTCGCTCCAAGAGGGTTTTTGTGTGGTCAAAGTGTGATTCTTGAAACTGGTGATATGAAGAAGCTACAAAGTCAAAGTTAATATTTCAGAGTGCATAGGAAACTTGTTTGGTGTTTGAAACATGAGTCATGCGCATGGTCACAACTCAGAAATGCATGTTTGAGGAATCCGTGATGCATGAAACATGCTCGTAAAACGGAATGCCACGGTTATTTAAACAATGTAAATTACATGTGTATTGGTGAGAATTCACTCAAGGAGTGTTTTCTGGTGCCAAATGTCCGATTTTAGAACCTGGTGATAGGAAAAACCTTTGAAGTCAGAGTAAATATATCTATGACTATATACGCCTTTTTTGGAGGGTGATAGGTGTGTAATCCACATGCTCACAAGTCAGAAAGGCTTGATTGCCAAATCCGTCATACAATGTACGGATCCCGGAATGCCATGTTGTTTTAATACATATAAATTACATATCTGTTAGGTGGAAATCGCTCTAGAACTATTTTTCTGTGAAAAATGCACGAATTCGAACCTGGTGTTGGGGAAAGCTTGTGAAAATGTGTACACGTGTCTAGATGAATATATTACTTTTATAGAGGAGGAAAGATTTGTAATTCAGATGGCCTCAACTCAGTAATGTATATTTGCCGAATCTGTCATGTATGTAGCAAGTACGGAACACGGAATATCATGTAAATGGAATCTATTCAAATTACATATCTCAAGGGAAGAAATCGCTCCAAGAGGGTTTTTGTGGGATCAAAGTGTGATTCTTGTATCTCGTGATAGGAAGAAGCTACAAAGTCAAATTAAATATTTCAGAGTGCATAGGTAACTTGTTTGGTGGTTGAAACATGAGTCATGCGCATGTTCACAACTCAGAAATGCATGTTTGAGGAATCCTTGATGCATGACATGCTCGTAATACGGAATGCCATGGTTATGTAAACAATGTAAATTACATGTGTATTGGTGAGAATTCGCTCAAAGTGTGTTTTCTGGTGCCAAATGTCTGATTTTAGAACCTGGTGATAGGAAAAATCTATGAAGTCAGAGTAAATATTTCTAAGTCTATATAAGCCTTGTTCGGAGGGTGAAAGGTCTGTAATCCACATGCTCACAAGTCAGAATCGCATGATTGCCAAATCCGTCATACATGTAGCATGTACGGAACCCGGAATGCCATGTTGTTGGAATACATGTAAATTACATATCTGTTAGGTGGAAATCGCTCCAGAACTATTTTTCTGGGAAAAATGCACGAATTCGAACCTGGTGTTAGGGAAATCTTGTGAAAATGTGTACACGTGTCTAGATGAAATTATTCCTTTTATAGAGGATGAAAGATTAGTAATCCACATGCTCTCAACTCAGGAATGCATGTTTGTCAAATCCGTCATGTATGTAGCATGTAAGGAACACGGAATATCATGTAGATGGAATCTATTCAAATTACATATCTCTAGGGTAGAATTCGCTCCAAGAGGGTTTTTCTGGGATCAAAGTGTGATTCTTAAAACTGGTGATAGGCAGAAGCTACCAAGTCAAAATAAATATTTCATAATGCATAGGTAAATTGTTTAGTGGTTGAAACATCAATCATGCGCATGTTCACAACTCAGAAATTCAAGTTTGAGGAATCCGTGATGCATGAATCATGTTCGTAATACGGAATGCCATGGTAATGTAAACAATGTAAATTACATGTGTATTTGTGAGAATTCGCTCAAAGAGTGTTTTCTGGTGCCAGATGTCCGATTTTAGATCCTGGTGATAGAAAAATCTATGAAGTCATAGTAAATAATTCTAAGTGTATATACGCATTGTTTGGTGGATGAAAGGTCAGTAATCCACATGCTCACAAGTCAGAAATGCATGATTGCCGAATCCGTCATACATGTAACATGTACAGAACCCGGAATTCCATGTTGATGGAATTCATGTAAATTACATAGCTATAAGTTGGAAATCGTCCAGTAATATTATTTTTGTGAAAAATGCACGAATTCGAACCTGGTTTTAGGGAAAGCTTGTGAAAATGTGTACACGTGTCTAGATGAAAATAGTACTTTTATAGAGGAGGAAAGATTTGTAATTCAGATGGCCTCAACTCAGTAATGTATATTTGTCGAATCTGTCATATATGTAGCAGGTACGGAACACGGAATATCATGTAGATGGAATCTATTCAAATTACATATCTCTAGGGAAGAATTCGCTCCAAGAGGGTTTTTGTGGGGTCAAAGTGTGATTCTTGAACCTGGTGATAGGAAGAAACTACAAAGTCAAAGTAAATATTTCACAGTGCATAGGTAACTTGTTTGGTCGTTGAAACATCAGTCATGCGCATGTTCACAACTCAGAAATTCAAGCTTGCGGAATCCGTGATGCATGAAACATTTTCGTAATACGGAATGCCATGGTAATGTAAACAATGTAAATTACATGTGAATTGGTGAATATTCGCTCAAAGAGTGTTTTCTGGTGCCAGATGTCCGATTTTAGAACCTGGTGATAGAAAAATCTATGAAGTAAGAGAAATAATTCTAAGTGTATATACGCATTGTTTGGTGGATGAAAGGTCAGTAATCCACATGCTCACAAGTCAGAAATGCATGATTGCCGAATCCGTCATGCATGTAGCATGTACGGAACCCGGAATGCCATGTTGATGGAATTCATGTAAATTACATACTTATTAGGTGGAAATCGCTCCAGAAATTTTTTTTGTGAAAAATGCACGAATTCGAACCTGGTTTTAGGGAAAGCTTTTGAAAATGTGTACACGTGTCTAGATGAAAATATTACTTTTATATAGGAGGAAAGATTAGTAATACAGATGACCTCAACTCAGGAATGTATATTTGTCGTATCCGTCATGTATGTAGCATGTATGGAACACGGAATATAATGTAGATGGAATCTATTCAAATTAGATATCTCTAGGGAAGAATTGGCTCCAAGAGGGTTTTTGTGGGGTCAAAGTGTGATTCTTGAAATTCGTGATAGGCAGAATCTATAATGTCAAAGTAAATATTTCAGAGTGCATAGGTAAATTGTTTGGTGGTTGAAACATCAGTCATCCGCATGTTCACAACTCAGAAATGCATGTTTGAGGAATCCGTGATGCATGAAACATGTTCGTAATACGGAAATCTTTGGTTATGGAAACAAAGTAAATTACATGTGTATTGGTGAGAATTCGCTCAAAGAGTGTTTTCTGGTGCCAAATGTCCGAATTTAGAACCTGGTGAAAGAAAAAATCTATGAAGTTAGAGTAAATATTTCTAAGCCTATATACGCCTTGTTTGGTGAATGGAAGGTCAGTAATCCACATGCTCACAAGTCAGAAACGCATGATTGCCGAATCCGTCATGCATGTAGCATGTACGGAACCTGGAATGCCATGTTGGTGGAATTCATGCAAATTACATATCTGTTAGGTGGAAAGAGCTCCAGAACTATTTTTCTGTGGAAAATGCACAAATTCGAACTTGCTATTAGGGAAAGCTTGTGAAAATCTCAACACGTGTCTAGATGAAAATATTCCTTTTATAGAGGAGGAAAGATTAATAATCCACATGCTCTCCACTCAGGAATGCATGCTTATCGAATCCATCATGTATGTAGCATGTGCGAAACACGGAATATCATGTAGATGGAATCTATTAAAATTACATATCTCTAGGGTAGTATGGCTCCAAGAGGGTTATTCTGGGAACAAAGTGTGATTCTTGATACTGGTGATAGGAAGAAGCTACAAAGTCAAAATAACTATTTCAGAGTGCATAGGTAACTTGTTTGGTGGTTGAAACATCAGTCATGCACATGTTCACAACTCAGAAATGCATGTTTGAGGAATCCGTGATGCATGAAACATGCTCGTAATACGGAATGCCATGGTTATGTAAACAATGTAAATTCCATGTGTATTGGTGAGAATTCGCTCAAAGAGTGTTTTCTGGTGCCAAATGTCCGATTTTAGAACCTGGTGATAGGAAAAAACTATGAAGTCAGAGTAAATAATTCTAAGTCTATATAAGCCTTGTTCGGAGGGTGAAAGGTCTGTAATCCACATGCTCACAAGTCAGAAACGCATGATTGCCAAATCCGTCATACATGTAGCATGTACGGAACCCGGAATGCCATGTTGTTGGAATACATGTAAATTACATATCTGTTAGGTGGAAATCGCTCCAGAACAATTTTTCTGTGATAAATGCACGAATTCGAACCTGGTGTTAGGGCAAGCTTGGGAAAATGTGTACACGTGTCTAGATGAAAGTATCCTTTTATAGAGGATGAAAGATTAGTAATCCACATGCTCTCAACTCAGGAATGCATGTTTGTCAAATACGTCATTTATGTAGCATGTAAGGAACACGGAATATCATGTAGATGGAATCTATTCAAATTTCATATCTCTAGGGTAGAATTGGCTCCAAGAGTGTTTTTCTGGGATCAAAGTGTGATACTTGAAACTGGTGATAGGCAGAAGCTACGAAGTAAAATTAAATATTTCAGAGTGCATAGGTAAATTGTTTGGTGGTTGAAACATCAGTCATGCGCATGTTCACAACTCAGAAATGCATGTTAGTGGTATCCGTGATGCATGAAACATGCTCGTAATACGGAATGCCATGGTTATGTAAACAATGTAAATTACATGTGTAATTGTGAGATTTCGCTCAAAGAGTGTTTTCTGGTGCCAGATGTCCGATTTTAGAACTTGGTGATCGAAAAATCTATGAAGCCAGAGTAAATAATTCTCAGTGTATATACGCATTGTTTGGTGGATGAAAGGTCAGTAATCCACATGCTCACAAGTCAGAAAGGCATGATTGCCGAATCCGTCATGCATGTAGCATGTACGGAACCCGGAATGCCACGTTGTTGGAATACATGTAATATCCATATCTCTTAGGGGGAAATTGCTCCAGAACCTTTTTTCTGGGAAAAATGCACGAATTCGTACCTGGTGTTAGGGAAAGATTGTGAAAATGTGTACACGGGTCTAGATGAAAATATTCCTTTTATAGTGGATGAAAGATTAGTAATCCACATGCCCTCAACTCAGGAATGCATGTTTGTCAAATCCGTCATGAATGTAGCATGTATGGAACACGGAATTTCATGTAGATGGAATATTCAAATTACATATCTCTTGGGTAGAATTGGTCCAAGAGGGTTTTTGTGTGATCAAAGTGTGATTCTTGAATCTGGTGATAGGATGAAGCTACGAAGTCAAAGAAAATATTTCAGAGAACATAAGTATCTTGTTTGGAGGTTGAAACATCAGTCATGCGCATGTTCACAACGCAGAAATGCATGTTTGAGGAATCCGTGATGCATGAAACATGTTCGTAATACGGAAATCTTTGGTTATGGAAACAATGTAAATTACATGTGTATTGGTGAGAATTCGCTCAAAGAGTGTTTTCTGGTGCCAGATGTCCGATTTTAGTACCTGGTGAAAGAAAAAATCTATGAAGTTAGAGTAAATATTTCTAAGCCTATATACGCCTTGTTTGGTGAATGGAAGGTCAGTAATCCACATGCTCACAAGTCAGAAACGCATGATTGCCGAATCCGTCATGCATGTAGCATGTACGGAACCTGGAATGCCATGTTGGTGGAATTCATGCAAATTACATATCTGTTAGGTGGAAAGAGCTCCAGAA
Organism: Vicugna pacos; assembly: GCF_048564905.1. Classification (NCBI taxonomy): domain Eukaryota; kingdom Metazoa; phylum Chordata; class Mammalia; order Artiodactyla; family Camelidae; genus Vicugna; species Vicugna pacos. Next base: position 3,381,535 of record NC_133017.1, read on the forward strand.
CTATTTTTCTGTGGAAAACGCACAAATTCGAACTTGGTATTAGGGAAAGCTTGTGAAAATCTGTACACGTGTCTAGATGAAAATATTCCTTTTATAGAGGAGGAAAGATTAATAATCCACATGCTCTCCACTCAGGAATGCATGCTTATCGAATCCATCATGTATGTAGCATGTGCGAAACACGGAATATCATGTAGATGGAATCTATTAAAATTACATATCTCTAGGGTAGTATGGCTCCAAGAGGGTTATTCTAGGAACAAAGTGTGATTCTTGATACTGGTGATAGGAAGAAGCTACAAAGTCAAAGTAACTATTTCAGAGTGCATATATAACATGTTTGGTGTTTGAAACATCAGTCATGCACATGTTCACAACTCAGAAATTCATGTTTGAAGAATCTGTGATGCATGAAACATGTTCGTAATACGGAAATCCATGGTTATGTAAACAATGTAAATTACATGTGTATACGTGAGAATTCGCACAAAGAGTGTTTTCTGGTGCCAAATATCCGATTTTAGGACCTGGTGAAAGGAAAAACCTATGAAGTCAGAGTAAATATTTCTAAGTCTATATATGCCTTGTTTGGTGGGTGAAAGGTCAGTAATCCACATGCTCACAAGTCAGAAACGCATGATTGCCGAATCCGTCATGCATGTAGCATGTACGGAACCCGGAATGCCATGTTGATGGAATACATGTAAATTCCATATCTGTTAGGTGGAAATCGCTTCAGAACAATTTTTCTGTGAAAAATGCACGAATTCGAACCTTGTGTTAGGGAAAGCTTGTGAAAATGTGTACATGTGTCTAGATGAAAATATTCCTTTTATAGAGGATGAAAGATTAGTAATCCACATGCTCTCAACTCAGGAATGCATGTTTGTCAAATCCGTCATGTATGTAGCATGTAAGGAACACGGAATATCATGTAGATGGAATCTATTCAAATTACATATCTCTAGGGTAGAATTCGCTCCAAGAGGTTTTCAGGGATCAAAGTGTGATTCTTGAAACTGGTAATAGGCAGAAACTACGAAGTCAAAATAAATATTTCATAGTGCATTGGAAAGTTGTTTGGTGGTTGAAACATCAGTCATGCGCATGTTCACAACTCAGAAATGCATGTTTGAGGAATCCGTGATGCATGAAACATGTTCGTAATACGGAATGCCATGGTTATGTAAACAATGTAAATTACATGTGTATTGGTGAGAATTCGCACAAAGAGCGTTTTCTGGTGCCAAATGTCCGATTTCAGAACCTGGTGATACGAAAAAAATATGAAGTCAGAGTAAATATTTCTAAGTCTATATACTCCTTGTTCAGAGGGTGAAAAGTCTGCAATCCACATGCTCACAAGTCAGAAACGCATGATTGCCAAATCCGTCATGCATGTAGCATGTATGGAACCCGGAATGACATGATGTTGGAATACATTTAAATTCCATATATGTTAGGTGGAAATTGCTCCAGAACAATTTTTCTGGGAAAAATGTACGAATTCGAAACTTGTTTTAGGGAAAGCTTGTGAAAATGTGTACACGTGTCTAGATGAAAATATTCCTTTTATAGAGGATGAAAGATTAGTAATCCACATGCCCTCAACTCAGGAATGCATGTTTGTCAAATCCGTCATGAATGTAGCATGTATGGAACACGGAATTTCATGTAGATGGAATCTATTCAAATTAAATATCTCTAGGGAAGAATTCGCTCCAAGAGGTTTTTTGTGGGATCAAAGTGTGATTCTTGAAACGGGTGATAGGAAGAAGCTACGAAGTCAAAGGAAATATTTCAGAGTGCTTAGGTAACTTGTTTGGTGGTTGCAACATCAGTCATGCGCATGTTCACAACTCAGAAATGCATGTTTGAGGAATCCGTGTTGCATGAAACATGCTCGTAATACGGAATACCATGGTTATGTAAACAATTTAAATTACATGTGTATTTGTGAGAATTCGCTCAAAGAGTGTTTTCTGCTGCCAGATGTCCGATTTTAGTACCTGGTGATAGAAAAATCTATGAAGTCAGAGTAAATAATTCTAAGTGTATATACGCATTGTTTGGTGGATGAAAGGTCAGTAATCCACATGCTCACAAGTCAGAAATGCATGATTGCCCAATCCGTCATGCATGTAGCATGTACGGAACCCGGAATGCAGTGTGGATGGAATTCATGTAAATTACATACCATTTAGGTGGAAATAGCTCCAGAACTATTTTTCTGTGAAAAATGCACGAATTCGAACCTGGTTTTAGGGAAAGCTTGTGAAAATGTGTACACGTGTCTAGATGAAAGTATTACTTTTATAGAGGATGAAAGATTAGTAATCCAGATGCCCTCAACTCAGGAATGCATGTTTGTCGAATCCGTCATTTATGTAGCAAGTACGGAACACGGAAAATCATGTAGATGGAATCTATTCAAATTACATATTTCTAGGGAAGGAATCGCTCCAAGAGGGTTTTTGTGGGATCAAAGTGTGATTCTTAAAACTGGAGAGAGGGAGAATCTACGAAGTCAAAGAAAATATTTCAGAGTGCATAAGGAACTTGTTTGTAGGGTGAAACATCAGTCATGCGCATGTTCACAATTCAGAAATTCATGTTTTAGGAATCCGTGATGCATGAAACATGTTCGTAATACGGAATTCCATGGTTATGTAAACAATGTAAATTACATGTGTATTGGTGAGAATTCGCTCAAAGAGTGTTTTCTGGTGCCAAATGTCCGAATTTAGAACCTGGTGATAGAAAAAATTTATGAAGTCAGAATAAATATTTCTAAGTATATATACGCCTTGTTTGGTGAATGAAAGGTCAGTAATCCACATGCTCACAAGTCAGAAATGCATGATTGCCGAATTCGTCATACATGTAGCATGTACGGAACCCGGAAATCCATATTGATGGATTTCATGTAAATTACCTATCTGTTAGGTGGAAATCGTTCAAGAAATTTCTTCTGTGAAAAATTCATGAATTAGAACCTGGTGTTAGTGAAAGTTTGTGAAAAAGTATACACGTGTCTAGATGAAAATATTCCTTTTATAGAGGATGAAAGATTAGTAATCCAGATGCCTTCAACTCAGGAATGCATGTTTGTTGAAAATGTCATGTATATAGTATGTACGGAACACGGAATATCATGTAGATGGAATCTATTCAAATTACATATCTCTAGGTTAGAATTCGCTCCAAGAGGGTTTTTGTGGGATCAAAGTGTGAATCTTGAAACTGGTGATAGGAAGAATCTACGAAGTCAAAGTAAATATTTCAGAGTGCATATGTATCATGTTTGGTGGTTGAAAGATCAGTCATGCGCAAGTTTACAACCCAGAAATTCATGTTTGAGGAATCCATGATGCATGAAACATGTTTGGAATACGGAATGCCATGGTTATGTAAACAATGTAAATTAAATGTCTATTGGTGAGAATTCGTTCAAAGAGGGTTTTCTGGTGCCAAATGTCCGATATTAGAAACTGGTGATAGGAAAAACCTATGAAGTCAGACTAAATATTTCTAAGTGAATATACGCCTTGTTTGGTGGACGAAAGTTCAGTAATCCACATGCTCACAAGTCAGAAACGCATGACTCCCGAATCCGTCATGCATGTAGCATGTACGGAACCCGGAATGCCATGTTGATGGAATTCATTTAAATTAAATATCTGTTAGGTGGAAATCGCTGAAGAAGTATTTTTCTGTGAAAAATGCATGAATTCGAAACTGGTTTTAGGGAAAGATTGTGAAAATGTGTACACGTGTGTAGATGAATATATTCCTTGTATAGAGGATGAAAGATTAGTAATCCAGATGACCTCAAATCAGGAATGTATGTTTGTCAAATCCGTCATATATGTAGCATGCACGGAATACGGTATATAATGTAGATGGAATCTATTGAAATTAGATATCTCCAGGGTAGAATTCGCTCCAAGAGGGTTTTTGTGTGATCAAAGTGTGATTCTTGAATCTGGTGATAGGATGAAGCTACGAAGTCAAAGAAAATATTTCAGAGAACATAAGTATCTTGTTTGGAGGTTGAAACATCAGTCATGCGCATGTTCACAACGCAGAAATGCATGTTTGAGGAATCCGTGATGCATGAAACATGTTCGTAATACGGAAATCTTTGGTTATGGAAACAATGTAAATTACATGTGTATTGGTGAGAATTCGCTCAAAGAGTGTTTTCTGGTGCCAGATGTCCGATTTTAGTACCTGGTGAAAGAAAAAATCTATGAAGTTAGAGTAAATATTTCTAAGCCTATATACGCCTTGTTTGGTGAATGGAAGGTCAGTAATCCACATGCTCACAAGTCAGAAACGCATGATTGCCGAATCCGTCATGCATGTAGCATGTACGGAACCTGGAATGCCATGTTGGTGGAATTCATGCAAATTACATATCTGTTAGGTGGAAAGAGCTCCAGAACTATTTTTCTGTGGAAAACGCACAAATTCGAACTTGGTATTAGGGAAAGCTTGTGAAAATCTGTACACGTGTCTAGATGAAAATATTCCTTTTATAGAGGAGGAAAGATTAATAATCCACATGCTCTCCACTCAGGAATGCATGCTTATCGAATCCATCATGTATGTAGCATGTGCGAAACACGGAATATCATGTAGATGGAATCTATTAAAATTACATATCTCTAGGGTAGTATGGCTCCAAGAGGGTTATTCTAGGAACAAAGTGTGATTCTTGATACTGGTGATAGGAAGAAGCTACAAAGTCAAAGTAACTATTTCAGAGTGCATATATAACATGTTTGGTGTTTGAAACATCAGTCATGCACATGTTCACAACTCAGAAATTCATGTTTGAAGAATCTGTGATGCATGAAACATGTTCGTAATACGGAAATCCATGGTTATGTAAACAATGTAAATTACATGTGTATACGTGAGAATTCGCACAAAGAGTGTTTTCTGGTGCCAAATATCCGATTTTAGGACCTGGTGAAAGGAAAAACCTATGAAGTCAGAGTAAATATTTCTAAGTCTATATATGCCTTGTTTGGTGGATGAAAGGTCAGTAATCCACATGCTCACAAGTCAGAAACGCATGATTGCCGAATCCGTCATGCATGTAGCATGTACGGAACCCGGAATGCCATGTTGATGGAATACATGTAAATTCCATATCTGTTAGGTGGAAATCGCTTCAGAACAATTTTTCTGTGAAAAATGCACGAATTCGAACCTTGTGTTAGGGAAAGCTTGTGAAAATGTGTACATGTGTCTAGATGAAAATATTCCTTTTATAGAGGATGAAAGATTAGTAATCCACATGCTCTCAACTCAGGAATGCATGTTTGTCAAATCCGTCATGTATGTAGCATGTAAGGAACACGGAATATCATGTAGATGGAATCTATTCAAATTACATATCTCTAGGGTAGAATTCGCTCCAAGAGGTTTTCAGGGATCAAAGTGTGATTCTTGAAACTGGTAATAGGCAGAAACTACGAAGTCAAAATAAATATTTCATAGTGCATTGGAAAGTTGTTTGGTGGTTGAAACATCAGTCATGCGCATGTTCACAACTCAGAAATGCATGTTTGAGGAATCCGTGATGCATGAAACATGTTCGTAATACGGAATGCCATGGTTATGTAAACAATGTAAATTACATGTGTATTGGTGAGAATTCGCACAAAGAGCGTTTTCTGGTGCCAAATGTCCGATTTCAGAACCTGGTGATACGAAAAAAATATGAAGTCAGAATAAATATTTCTAAGTCTATATACTCCTTGTTCAGAGGGTGAAAAGTCTGCAATCCACATGCTCACAAGTCAGAAACGCATGATTGCCAAATCCGTCATGCATGTAGCATGTATGGAACCCGGAATGACATGATGTTGGAATACATTTAAATTCCATATATGTTAGGTGGAAATTGCTCCAGAACAATTTTTCTGGGAAAAATGCACGAATTCGAAACTTGTTTTAGGGAAAGCTTGTGAAAATGTGTACACGTGTCTAGATGAAAATATTCCTTTTATAGAGGATGAAAGATTAGTAATCCACATGCCCTCAACTCAGGAATGCATGTTTGTCAAATCCGTCATGAATGTAGCATGTATGGAACACGGAATTTCATGTAGATGGAATCTATTCAAATTAAATATCTCTAGGGAAGAATTCGCTCCAAGAGGTTTTTTGTGGGATCAAAGTGTGATTCTTGAAACGGGTGATAGGAAGAAGCTACGAAGTCAAAGGAAATATTTCAGAGTGCTTAGGTAACTTGTTTGGTGGTTGCAACATCAGTCATGCGCATGTTCACAACTCAGAAATGCATGTTTGAGGAATCCGTGTTGCATGAAACATGCTCGTAATACGGAATACCATGGTTATGTAAACAATTTAAATTACATGTGTATTTGTGAGAATTCGCTCAAAGAGTGTTTTCTGCTGCCAGATGTCCGATTTTAGTACCTGGTGATAGAAAAATCTATGAAGTCAGAGTAAATAATTCTAAGTGTATATACGCATTGTTTGGTGGATGAAAGGTCAGTAATCCACATGCTCACAAGTCAGAAATGCATGATTGCCCAATCCGTCATGCATGTAGCATGTACGGAACCCGGAATGCAGTGTGGATGGAATTCATGTAAATTACATACCATTTAGGTGGAAATAGCTCCAGAACTATTTTTCTGTGAAAAATGCACGAATTCGAACCTGGTTTTAGGGAAAGCTTGTGAAAATGTGTACACGTGTCTAGATGAAAGTATTACTTTTATAGAGGATGAAAGATTAGTAATCCAGATGCCCTCAACTCAGGAATGCATGTTTGTCGAATCCGTCATTTATGTAGCAAGTACGGAACACGGAAAATCATGTAGATGGAATCTATTCAAATTACATATTTCTAGGGAAGGAATCGCTCCAAGAGGGTTTTTGTGGGATCAAAGTGTGATTCTTAAAACTGGAGAGAGGGAGAATCTACGAAGTCAAAGAAAATATTTCAGAGTGCATAAGGAACTTGTTTGTAGGGTGAAACATCAGTCATGCGCATGTTCACAATTCAGAAATTCATGTTTTAGGAATCCGTGATGCATGAAACATGTTCGTAATACGGAATTCCATGGTTATGTAAACAATGTAAATTACATGTGTATTGGTGAGAATTCGCTCAAAGAGTGTTTTCTGGTGCCAAATGTCCGAATTTAGAACCTGGTGATAGAAAAAATTTATGAAGTCAGAATAAATATTTCTAAGTATATATACGCCTTGTTTGGTGAATGAAAGGTCAGTAATCCACATGCTCACAAGTCAGAAATGCATGATTGCCGAATTCGTCATACATGTAGCATGTACGGAACCCGGAAATCCATATTGATGGATTTCATGTAAATTACCTATCTGTTAGGTGGAAATCGTTCAAGAAATTTCTTCTGTGAAAAATTCACGAATTAGAACCTGGTGTTAGTGAAAGTTTGTGAAAAAGTATACACGTGTCTAGATGAAAATATTCCTTTTATAGAGGATGAAAGATTAGTAATCCAGATGCCTTCAACTCAGGAATGCATGTTTGTTGAAAATGTCATGTATATAGTATGTACGGAACACGGAATATCATGTAGATGGAATCTATTCAAATTACATATCTCTAGGTTAGAATTCGCTCCAAGAGGGTTTTTGTGGGATCAAAGTGTGAATCTTGAAACTGGTGATAGGAAGAATCTACGAAGTCAAAGTAAATATTTCAGAGTGCATATGTATCATGTTTGGTGGTTGAAAGATCAGTCATGCGCAAGTTTACAACCCAGAAATTCATGTTTGAGGAATCCATGATGCATGAAACATGTTTGGAATACGGAATGCCATGGTTATGTAAACAATGTAAATTAAATGTCTATTGGTGAGAATTCGTTCAAAGAGGGTTTTCTGGTGCCAAATGTCCGATATTAGAAACTGGTGATAGGAAAAACCTATGAAGTCAGACTAAATATTTCTAAGTGAATATACGCCTTGTTTGGTGGACGAAAGTTCAGTAATCCACATGCTCACAAGTCAGAAACGCATGACTCCCGAATCCGTCATGCATGTAGCATGTACGGAACCCGGAATGCCATGTTGATGGAATTCATTTAAATTAAATATCTGTTAGGTGGAAATCGCTGAAGAAGTATTTTTCTGTGAAAAATGCATGAATTCGAAACTGGTTTTAGGGAAAGATTGTGAAAATGTGTACACGTGTGTAGATGAATATATTCCTTGTATAGAGGATGAAAGATTAGTAATCCAGATGACCTCAAATCAGGAATGTATGTTTGTCAAATCCGTCATATATGTAGCATGCACGGAATACGGTATATAATGTAGATGGAATCTATTGAAATTACATATCTCCAGGGTAGAATTCGCTCCAAGAGGGTTTTTGTGTGATCAAAGTGTGATTCTTGAATCTGGTGATAGGATGAAGCTACGAAGTCAAAGAAAATATTTCAGAGAACATAAGTATCTTGTTTGGAGGTTGAAACATCAGTCATGCGCATGTTCACAACGCAGAAATGCATGTTTGAGGAATCCGTGATGCATGAAACATGTTCGTAATACGGAAATCTTTGGTTATGGAAACAATGTAAATTACATGTGTATTGGTGAGAATTCGCTCAAAGAGTGTTTTCTGGTGCCAGATGTCCGATTTTAGTACCTGGTGAAAGAAAAAATCTATGAAGTTAGAGTAAATATTTCTAAGCCTATATACGCCTTGTTTGGTGAATGGAAGGTCAGTAATCCACATGCTCACAAGTCAGAAACGCATGATTGCCGAATCCGTCATGCATGTAGCATGTACGGAACCTGGAATGCCATGTTGGTGGAATTCATGCAAATTACATATCTGTTAGGTGGAAAGAGCTCCAGAACTATTTTTCTGTGGAAAACGCACAAATTCGAACTTGGTATTAGGGAAAGCTTGTGAAAATCTGTACACGTGTCTAGATGAAAATATTCCTTTTATAGAGGAGGAAAGATTAATAATCCACATGCTCTCCACTCAGGAATGCATGCTTATCGAATCCATCATGTATGTAGCATGTGCGAAACACGGAATATCATGTAGATGGAATCTATTAAAATTACATATCTCTAGGGTAGTATGGCTCCAAGAGGGTTATTCTAGGAACAAAGTGTGATTCTTGATACTGGTGATAGGAAGAAGCTACAAAGTCAAAGTAACTATTTCAGAGTGCATATATAACATGTTTGGTGTTTGAAACATCAGTCATGCACATGTTCACAACTCAGAAATTCATGTTTGAAGAATCTGTGATGCATGAAACATGTTCGTAATACGGAAATCCATGGTTATGTAAACAATGTAAATTACATGTGTATACGTGAGAATTCGCACAAAGAGTGTTTTCTGGTGCCAAATATCCGATTTTAGGACCTGGTGAAAGGAAAAACCTATGAAGTCAGAGTAAATATTTCTAAGTCTATATATGCCTTGTTTGGTGGGTGAAAGGTCAGTAATCCACATGCTCACAAGTCAGAAACGCATGATTGCCGAATCCGTCATGCATGTAGCATGTACGGAACCCGGAATGCCATGTTGATGGAATACATGTAAATTCCATATCTGTTAGGTGGAAATCGCTTCAGAACAATTTTTCTGTGAAAAATGCACGAATTCGAACCTTGTGTTAGGGAAAGCTTGTGAAAATGTGTACATGTGTCTAGATGAAAATATTCCTTTTATAGAGGATGAAAGATTAGTAATCCACATGCTCTCAACTCAGGAATGCATGTTTGTCAAATCCGTCATGTATGTAGCATGTAAGGAACACGGAATATCATGTAGATGGAATCTATTCAAATTACATATCTCTAGGGTAGAATTCGCTCCAAGAGGTTTTCAGGGATCAAAGTGTGATTCTTGAAACTGGTAATAGGCAGAAACTACGAAGTCAAAATAAATATTTCATAGTGCATTGGAAAGTTGTTTGGTGGTTGAAACATCAGTCATGCGCATGTTCACAACTCAGAAATGCATGTTTGAGGAATCCGTGATGCATGAAACATGTTCGTAATACGGAATGCCATGGTTATGTAAACAATGTAAATTACATGTGTATTGGTGAGAATTCACACAAAGAGCGTTTTCTGGTGCCAAATGTCCGATTTCAGAACCTGGTGATACGAAAAAAATATGAAGTCAGAGTAAATATTTCTAAGTCTATATACTCCTTGTTCAGAGGGTGAAAAGTCTGCAATCCACATGCTCACAAGTCAGAAACGCATGATTGCCAAATCCGTCATGCATGTAGCATGTATGGAACCCGGAATGACATGATGTTGGAATACATTTAAATTCCATATATGTTAGGTGGAAATTGCTCCAGAACAATTTTTCTGGGAAAAATGTACGAATTCGAAACTTGTTTTAGGGAAAGCTTGTGAAAATGTGTACACGTGTCTAGATGAAAATATTCCTTTTATAGAGGATGAAAGATTAGTAATCCACATGCCCTCAACTCAGGAATGCATGTTTGTCAAATCCGTCATGAATGTAGCATGTATGGAACACGGAATTTCATGTAGATGGAATCTATTCAAATTAAATATCTCTAGGGAAGAATTCGCTCCAAGAGGTTTTTTGTGGGATCAAAGTGTGATTCTTGAAACGGGTGATAGGAAGAAGCTACGAAGTCAAAGGAAATATTTCAGAGTGCTTAGGTAACTTGTTTGGTGGTTGCAACATCAGTCATGCGCATGTTCACAACTCAGAAATGCATGTTTGAGGAATCCGTGTTGCATGAAACATGCTCGTAATACGGAATACCATGGTTATGTAAACAATTTAAATTACATGTGTATTTGTGAGAATTCGCTCAAAGAGTGTTTTCTGCTGCCAGATGTCCGATTTTAGTACCTGGTGATAGAAAAATCTATGAAGTCAGAGTAAATAATTCTAAGTGTATATACGCATTGTTTGGTGGATGAAAGGTCAGTAATCCACATGCTCACAAGTCAGAAATGCATGATTGCCCAATCCGTCATGCATGTAGCATGTACGGAACCCGGAATGCAGTGTGGATGGAATTCATGTAAATTACATACCATTTAGGTGGAAATAGCTCCAGAACTATTTTTCTGTGAAAAATGCACGAATTCGAACCTGGTTTTAGGGAAAGCTTGTGAAAATGTGTACACGTGTCTAGATGAAATTATTACTTTTATAGAGGATGAAAGATTAGTAATCCAGATGCCCTCAACTCAGGAATGCATGTTTGTCGAATCCGTCATTTATGTAGCAAGTACGGAACACGGAAAATCATGTAGATGGAATCTATTCAAATTACATATTTCTAGGGAAGGAATCGCTCCAAGAGGGTTTTTGTGGGATCAAAGTGTGATTCTTAAAACTGGAGAGAGGGAGAATCTACGAAGTCAAAGAAAATATTTCAGAGTGCATAAGGAACTTGTTTGTAGGGTGAAACATCAGTCATGCGCATGTTCACAATTCAGAAATTCATGTTTTAGGAATCCGTGATGCATGAAACATGTTCGTAATACGGAATTCCATGGTTATGTAAACAATGTAAATTACATGTGTATTGGTGAGAATTCGCTCAAAGAGTGTTTTCTGGTGCCAAATGTCCGAATTTAGAACCTGGTGATAGAAAAAATTTATGAAGTCAGAATAAATATTTCTAAGTATATATACGCCTTGTTTGGTGAATGAAAGGTCAGTAATCCACATGCTCACAAGTCAGAAATGCATGATTGCCGAATTCGTCATACATGTAGCATGTACGGAACCCGGAAATCCATATTGATGGATTTCATGTAAATTACCTATCTGTTAGGTGGAAATCGTTCAAGAAATTTCTTCTGTGAAAAATTCATGAATTAGAACCTGGTGTTAGTGAAAGTTTGTGAAAAAGTATACACGTGTCTAGATGAAAATATTCCTTTTATAGAGGATGAAAGATTAGTAATCCAGATGCCTTCAACTCAGGAATGCATGTTTGTTGAAAATGTCATGTATATAGTATGTACGGAACACGGAATATCATGTAGATGGAATCTATTCAAATTACATATCTCTAGGTTAGAATTCGCTCCAAGAGGGTTTTTGTGGGATCAAAGTGTGAATCTTGAAACTGGTGATAGGAAGAATCTACGAAGTCAAAGTAAATATTTCAGAGTGCATATGTATCATGTTTGGTGGTTGAAAGATCAGTCATGCGCAAGTTTACAACCCAGAAATTCATGTTTGAGGAATCCATGATGCATGAAACATGTTTGGAATACGGAATGCCATGGTTATGTAAACAATGTAAATTAAATGTCTATTGGTGAGAATTCGTTCAAAGAGGGTTTTCTGGTGCCAAATGTCCGATATTAGAAACTGGTGATAGGAAAAACCTATGAAGTCAGACTAAATATTTCTAAGTGAATATACGCCTTGTTTGGTGGACGAAAGTTCAGTAATCCACATGCTCACAAGTCAGAAACGCATGACTCCCGAATCCGTCATGCATGTAGCATGTACGGAACCCGGAATGCCATGTTGATGGAATTCATTTAAATTAAATATCTGTTAGGTGGAAATCGCTGAAGAAGTATTTTTCTGTGAAAAATGCATGAATTCGAAACTGGTTTTAGGGAAAGATTGTGAAAATGTGTACACGTGTGTAGATGAATATATTCCTTGTATAGAGGATGAAAGATTAGTAATCCAGATGACCTCAAATCAGGAATGTATGTTTGTCAAATCCGTCATATATGTAGCATGCACGGAATACGGTATATAATGTAGATGGAATCTATTGAAATTAGATATCTCCAGGGTAGAATTCGCTCCAAGAGGGTTTTTGTGTGATCAAAGTGTGATTCTTGAATCTGGTGATAGGATGAAGCTACGAAGTCAAAGAAAATATTTCAGAGAACATAAGTATCTTGTTTGGAGGTTGAAACATCAGTCATGCGCATGTTCACAACGCAGAAATGCATGTTTGAGGAATCCGTGATGCATGAAACATGTTCGTAATACGGAAATCTTTGGTTATGGAAACAATGTAAATTACATGTGTATTGGTGAGAATTCGCTCAAAGAGTGTTTTCTGGTGCCAGATGTCCGATTTTAGTACCTGGTGAAAGAAAAAATCTATGAAGTTAGAGTAAATATTTCTAAGCCTATATACGCCTTGTTTGGTGAATGGAAGGTCAGTAATCCACATGCTCACAAGTCAGAAACGCATGATTGCCGAATCCGTCATGCATGTAGCATGTACGGAACCTGGAATGCCATGTTGGTGGAATTCATGCAAATTACATATCTGTTAGGTGGAAAGAGCTCCAGAACTATTTTTCTGTGGAAAACGCACAAATTCGAACTTGGTATTAGGGAAAGCTTGTGAAAATCTGTACACGTGTCTAGATGAAAATATTCCTTTTATAGAGGAGGAAAGATTAATAATCCACATGCTCTCCACTCAGGAATGCATGCTTATCGAATCCATCATGTATGTAGCATGTGCGAAACACGGAATATCATGTAGATGGAATCTATTAAAATTACATATCTCTAGGGTAGTATGGCTCCAAGAGGGTTATTCTAGGAACAAAGTGTGATTCTTGATACTGGTGATAGGAAGAAGCTACAAAGTCAAAGTAACTATTTCAGAGTGCATATATAACATGTTTGGTGTTTGAAACATCAGTCATGCACATGTTCACAACTCAGAAATTCATGTTTGAAGAATCTGTGATGCATGAAACATGTTCGTAATACGGAAATCCATGGTTATGTAAACAATGTAAATTACATGTGTATACGTGAGAATTCGCACAAAGAGTGTTTTCTGGTGCCAAATATCCGATTTTAGGACCTGGTGAAAGGAAAAACCTATGAAGTCAGAGTAAATATTTCTAAGTCTATATATGCCTTGTTTGGTGGGTGAAAGGTCAGTAATCCACATGCTCACAAGTCAGAAACGCATGATTGCCGAATCCGTCATGCATGTAGCATGTACGGAACCCGGAATGCCATGTTGATGGAATACATGTAAATTCCATATCTGTTAGGTGGAAATCGCTTCAGAACAATTTTTCTGTGAAAAATGCACGAATTCGAACCTTGTGTTAGGGAAAGCTTGTGAAAATGTGTACATGTGTCTAGATGAAAATATTCCTTTTATAGAGGATGAAAGATTAGTAATCCACATGCTCTCAACTCAGGAATGCATGTTTGTCAAATCCGTCATGTATGTAGCATGTAAGGAACACGGAATATCATGTAGATGGAATCTATTCAAATTACATATCTCTAGGGTAGAATTCGCTCCAAGAGGTTTTCAGGGATCAAAGTGTGATTCTTGAAACTGGTAATAGGCAGAAACTACGAAGTCAAAATAAATATTTCATAGTGCATTGGAAAGTTGTTTGGTGGTTGAAACATCAGTCATGCGCATGTTCACAACTCAGAAATGCATGTTTGAGGAATCCGTGATGCATGAAACATGTTCGTAATACGGAATGCCATGGTTATGTAAACAATGTAAATTACATGTGTATTGGTGAGAATTCGCACAAAGAGCGTTTTCTGGTGCCAAATGTCCGATTTCAGAACCTGGTGATACGAAAAAAATATGAAGTCAGAGTAAATATTTCTAAGTCTATATACTCCTTGTTCAGAGGGTGAAAAGTCTGCAATCCACATGCTCACAAGTCAGAAACGCATGATTGCCAAATCCGTCATGCATGTAGCATGTATGGAACCCGGAATGACATGATGTTGGAATACATTTAAATTCCATATATGTTAGGTGGAAATTGCTCCAGAACAATTTTTCTGGGAAAAATGCACGAATTCGAAACTTGTTTTAGGGAAAGCTTGTGAAAATGTGTACACGTGTCTAGATGAAAATATTCCTTTTATAGAGGATGAAAGATTAGTAATCCACATGCCCTCAACTCAGGAATGCATGTTTGTCAAATCCGTCATGAATGTAGCATGTATGGAACACGGAATTTCATGTAGATGGAATCTATTCAAATTAAATATCTCTAGGGAAGAATTCGCTCCAAGAGGTTTTTTGTGGGATCAAAGTGTGATTCTTGAAACGGGTGATAGGAAGAAGCTACGAAGTCAAAGGAAATATTTCAGAGTGCTTAGGTAACTTGTTTGGTGGTTGCAACATCAGTCATGCGCATGTTCACAACTCAGAAATGCATGTTTGAGGAATCCGTGTTGCATGAAACATGCTCGTAATACGGAATACCATGGTTATGTAAACAATTTAAATTACATGTGTATTTGTGAGAATTCGCTCAAAGAGTGTTTTCTGCTGCCAGATGTCCGATTTTAGTACCTGGTGATAGAAAAATCTATGAAGTCAGAGTAAATAATTCTAAGTGTATATACGCATTGTTTGGTGGATGAAAGGTCAGTAATCCACATGCTCACAAGTCAGAAATGCATGATTGCCCAATCCGTCATGCATGTAGCATGTACGGAACCCGGAATGCAGTGTGGATGGAATTCATGTAAATTACATACCATTTAGGTGGAAATAGCTCCAGAACTATTTTTCTGTGAAAAATGCACGAATTCGAACCTGGTTTTAGGGAAAGCTTGTGAAAATGTGTACACGTGTCTAGATGAAATTATTACTTTTATAGAGGATGAAAGATTAGTAATCCAGATGCCCTCAACTCAGGAATGCATGTTTGTCGAATCCGTCATTTATGTAGCAAGTACGGAACACGGAAAATCATGTAGATGGAATCTATTCAAATTACATATTTCTAGGGAAGGAATCGCTCCAAGAGGGTTTTTGTGGGATCAAAGTGTGATTCTTAAAACTGGAGAGAGGGAGAATCTACGAAGTCAAAGAAAATATTTCAGAGTGCATAAGGAACTTGTTTGTAGGGTGAAACATCAGTCATGTGCATGTTCACAATTCAGAAATTCATGTTTTAGGAATCCGTGATGCATGAAACATGTTCGTAATACGGAATTCCATGGTTATGTAAACAATGTAAATTACATGTGTATTGGTGAGAATTCGCTCAAAGAGTGTTTTCTGGTGCCAAATGTCCGAATTTAGAACCTGGTGATAGAAAAAATTTATGAAGTCAGAATAAATATTTCTAAGTATATATACGCCTTGTTTGGTGAATGAAAGGTCAGTAATCCACATGCTCACAAGTCAGAAATGCATGATTGCCGAATTCGTCATACATGTAGCATGTACGGAACCCGGAAATCCATATTGATGGATTTCATGTAAATTACCTATCTGTTAGGTGGAAATCGTTCAAGAAATTTCTTCTGTGAAAAATTCACGAATTAGAACCTGGTGTTAGTGAAAGTTTGTGAAAAAGTATACACGTGTCTAGATGAAAATATTCCTTTTATAGAGGATGAAAGATTAGTAATCCAGATGCCTTCAACTCAGGAATGCATGTTTGTTGAAAATGTCATGTATATAGTATGTACGGAACACGGAATATCATGTAGATGGAATCTATTCAAATTACATATCTCTAGGTTAGAATTCGCTCCAAGAGGGTTTTTGTGGGATCAAAGTGTGAATCTTGAAACTGGTGATAGGAAGAATCTACGAAGTCAAAGTAAATATTTCAGAGTGCATATGTATCATGTTTGGTGGTTGAAAGATCAGTCATGCGCAAGTTTACAACCCAGAAATTCATGTTTGAGGAATCCATGATGCATGAAACATGTTTGGAATACGGAATGCCATGGTTATGTAAACAATGTAAATTAAATGTCTATTGGTGAGAATTCGTTCAAAGAGGGTTTTCTGGTGCCAAATGTCCGATATTAGAAACTGGTGATAGGAAAAACCTATGAAGTCAGACTAAATATTTCTAAGTGAATATACGCCTTGTTTGGTGGACGAAAGTTCAGTAATCCACATGCTCACAAGTCAGAAACGCATGACTCCCGAATCCGTCATGCATGTAGCATGTACGGAACCCGGAATGCCATGTTGATGGAATTCATTTAAATTAAATATCTGTTAGGTGGAAATCGCTGAAGAAGTATTTTTCTGTGAAAAATGCATGAATTCGAAACTGGTTTTAGGGAAAGATTGTGAAAATGTGTACACGTGTGTAGATGAATATATTCCTTGTATAGAGGATGAAAGATTAGTAATCCAGATGACCTCAAATCAGGAATGTATGTTTGTCAAATCCGTCATATATGTAGCATGCACGGAATACGGTATATAATGTAGATGGAATCTATTGAAATTAGATATCTCCAGGGTAGAATTCGCTCCAAGAGGGTTTTTGTGTGATCAAAGTGTGATTCTTGAATCTGGTGATAGGATGAAGCTACGAAGTCAAAGAAAATATTTCAGAGAACATAAGTATCTTGTTTGGAGGTTGAAACATCAGTCATGCGCATGTTCACAACGCAGAAATGCATGTTTGAGGAATCCGTGATGCATGAAACATGTTCGTAATACGGAAATCTTTGGTTATGGAAACAATGTAAATTACATGTGTATTGGTGAGAATTCGCTCAAAGAGTGTTTTCTGGTGCCAGATGTCCGATTTTAGTACCTGGTGAAAGAAAAAATCTATGAAGTTAGAGTAAATATTTCTAAGCCTATATACGCCTTGTTTGGTGAATGGAAGGTCAGTAATCCACATGCTCACAAGTCAGAAACGCATGATTGCCGAATCCGTCATGCATGTAGCATGTACGGAACCTGGAATGCCATGTTGGTGGAATTCATGCAAATTACATATCTGTTAGGTGGAAAGAGCTCCAGAACTATTTTTCTGTGGAAAACGCACAAATTCGAACTTGGTATTAGGGAAAGCTTGTGAAAATCTGTACACGTGTCTAGATGAAAATATTCCTTTTATAGAGGAGGAAAGATTAATAATCCACATGCTCTCCACTCAGGAATGCATGCTTATCGAATCCATCATGTATGTAGCATGTGCGAAACACGGAATATCATGTAGATGGAATCTATTAAAATTACATATCTCTAGGGTAGTATGGCTCCAAGAGGGTTATTCTAGGAACAAAGTGTGATTCTTGATACTGGTGATAGGAAGAAGCTACAAAGTCAAAGTAACTATTTCAGAGTGCATATATAACATGTTTGGTGTTTGAAACATCAGTCATGCACATGTTCACAACTCAGAAATTCATGTTTGAAGAATCTGTGATGCATGAAACATGTTCGTAATACGGAAATCCATGGTTATGTAAACAATGTAAATTACATGTGTATACGTGAGAATTCGCACAAAGAGTGTTTTCTGGTGCCAAATATCCGATTTTAGGACCTGGTGAAAGGAAAAACCTATGAAGTCAGAGTAAATATTTCTAAGTCTATATATGCCTTGTTTGGTGGATGAAAGGTCAGTAATCCACATGCTCACAAGTCAGAAACGCATGATTGCCGAATCCGTCATGCATGTAGCATGTACGGAACCCGGAATGCCATGTTGATGGAATACATGTAAATTCCATATCTGTTAGGTGGAAATCGGTACAGAAAAATTTTTCTGTGAAAAATGCACGAATTCGAACCTTGTGTTAGGGAAAGCTTGTGAAAATGTGTACATGTGTCTAGATGAAAATATTCCTTTTATAGAGGATGAAAGATTAGTAATCCACATGCTCTCAACTCAGGAATGCATGTTTGTCAAATCCGTCATGTATGTAGCATGTAAGGAACACGGAATATCATGTAGATGGAATCTATTCAAATTACATATCTCTAGGGTAGAATTCGCTCCAAGAGGTTTTCAGGGATCAAAGTGTGATTCTTGAAACTGGTAATAGGCAGAAACTACGAAGTCAAAATAAATATTTCATAGTGCATTGGAAAGTTGTTTGGTGGTTGAAACATCAGTCATGCGCATGTTCACAACTCAGAAATGCATGTTTGAGGAATCCGTGATGCATGAAACATGTTCGTAATACGGAATGCCATGGTTATGTAAACAATGTAAATTACATGTGTATTGGTGAGAATTCGCACAAAGAGCGTTTTCTGGTGCCAAATGTCCGATTTCAGAACCTGGTGATACGAAAAAAATATGAAGTCAGAATAAATATTTCTAAGTCTATATACTCCTTGTTCAGAGGGTGAAAAGTCTGCAATCCACATGCTCACAAGTCAGAAACGCATGATTGCCAAATCCGTCATGCATGTAGCATGTATGGAACCCGGAATGACATGATGTTGGAATACATTTAAATTCCATATATGTTAGGTGGAAATTGCTCCAGAACAATTTTTCTGGGAAAAATGCACGAATTCGAAACTTGTTTTAGGGAAAGCTTGTGAAAATGTGTACACGTGTCTAGATGAAAATATTCCTTTTATAGAGGATGAAAGATTAGTAATCCACATGCCCTCAACTCAGGAATGCATGTTTGTCAAATCCGTCATGAATGTAGCATGTATGGAACACGGAATTTCATGTAGATGGAATCTATTCAAATTAAATATCTCTAGGGAAGAATTCGCTCCAAGAGGTTTTTTGTGGGATCAAAGTGTGATTCTTGAAACGGGTGATAGGAAGAAGCTACGAAGTCAAAGGAAATATTTCAGAGTGCTTAGGTAACTTGTTTGGTGGTTGCAACATCAGTCATGCGCATGTTCACAACTCAGAAATGCATGTTTGAGGAATCCGTGTTGCATGAAACATGCTCGTAATACGGAATACCATGGTTATGTAAACAATTTAAATTACATGTGTATTTGTGAGAATTCGCTCAAAGAGTGTTTTCTGCTGCCAGATGTCCGATTTTAGTACCTGGTGATAGAAAAATCTATGAAGTCAGAGTAAATAATTCTAAGTGTATATACGCATTGTTTGGTGGATGAAAGGTCAGTAATCCACATGCTCACAAGTCAGAAATGCATGATTGCCCAATCCGTCATGCATGTAGCATGTACGGAACCCGGAATGCAGTGTGGATGGAATTCATGTAAATTACATACCATTTAGGTGGAAATAGCTCCAGAACTATTTTTCTGTGAAAAATGCACGAATTCGAACCTGGTTTTAGGGAAAGCTTGTGAAAATGTGTACACGTGTCTAGATGAAATTATTACTTTTATAGAGGATGAAAGATTAGTAATCCAGATGCCCTCAACTCAGGAATGCATGTTTGTCGAATCCGTCATTTATGTAGCAAGTACGGAACACGGAAAATCATGTAGATGGAATCTATTCAAATTACATATTTCTAGGGAAGGAATCGCTCCAAGAGGGTTTTTGTGGGATCAAAGTGTGATTCTTAAAACTGGAGAGAGGGAGAATCTACGAAGTCAAAGAAAATATTTCAGAGTGCATAAGGAACTTGTTTGTAGGGTGAAACATCAGTCATGCGCATGTTCACAATTCAGAAATTCATGTTTTAGGAATCCGTGATGCATGAAACATGTTCGTAATACGGAATTCCATGGTTATGTAAACAATGTAAATTACATGTGTATTGGTGAGAATTCGCTCAAAGAGTGTTTTCTGGTGCCAAATGTCCGAATTTAGAACCTGGTGATAGAAAAAATTTATGAAGTCAGAATAAATATTTCTAAGTATATATACGCCTTGTTTGGTGAATGAAAGGTCAGTAATCCACATGCTCACAAGTCAGAAATGCATGATTGCCGAATTCGTCATACATGTAGCATGTACGGAACCCGGAAATCCATATTGATGGATTTCATGTAAATTACCTATCTGTTAGGTGGAAATCGTTCAAGAAATTTCTTCTGTGAAAAATTCACGAATTAGAACCTGGTGTTAGTGAAAGTTTGTGAAAAAGTATACACGTGTCTAGATGAAAATATTCCTTTTATAGAGGATGAAAGATTAGTAATCCAGATGCCTTCAACTCAGGAATGCATGTTTGTTGAAAATGTCATGTATATAGTATGTACGGAACACGGAATATCATGTAGATGGAATCTATTCAAATTACATATCTCTAGGTTAGAATTCGCTCCAAGAGGGTTTTTGTGGGATCAAAGTGTGAATCTTGAAACTGGTGATAGGAAGAATCTACGAAGTCAAAGTAAATATTTCAGAGTGCATATGTATCATGTTTGGTGGTTGAAAGATCAGTCATGCGCAAGTTTACAACCCAGAAATTCATGTTTGAGGAATCCATGATGCATGAAACATGTTTGGAATACGGAATGCCATGGTTATGTAAACAATGTAAATTAAATGTCTATTGGTGAGAATTCGTTCAAAGAGGGTTTTCTGGTGCCAAATGTCCGATATTAGAAACTGGTGATAGGAAAAACCTATGAAGTCAGACTAAATATTTCTAAGTGAATATACGCCTTGTTTGGTGGACGAAAGTTCAGTAATCCACATGCTCACAAGTCAGAAACGCATGACTCCCGAATCCGTCATGCATGTAGCATGTACGGAACCCGGAATGCCATGTTGATGGAATTCATTTAAATTAAATATCTGTTAGGTGGAAATCGCTGAAGAAGTATTTTTCTGTGAAAAATGCATGAATTCGAAACTGGTTTTAGGGAAAGATTGTGAAAATGTGTACACGTGTGTAGATGAATATATTCCTTGTATAGAGGATGAAAGATTAGTAATCCAGATGACCTCAAATCAGGAATGTATGTTTGTCAAATCCGTCATATATGTAGCATGCACGGAATACGGTATATAATGTAGATGGAATCTATTGAAATTAGATATCTCCAGGGTAGAATTCGCTCCAAGAGGGTTTTTGTGTGATCAAAGTGTGATTCTTGAATCTGGTGATAGGATGAAGCTACGAAGTCAAAGAAAATATTTCAGAGAACATAAGTATCTTGTTTGGAGGTTGAAACATCAGTCATGCGCATGTTCACAACGCAGAAATGCATGTTTGAGGAATCCGTGATGCATGAAACATGTTCGTAATACGGAAATCTTTGGTTATGGAAACAATGTAAATTACATGTGTATTGGTGAGAATTCGCTCAAAGAGTGTTTTCTGGTGCCAGATGTCCGATTTTAGTACCTGGTGAAAGAAAAAATCTATGAAGTTAGAGTAAATATTTCTAAGCCTATATACGCCTTGTTTGGTGAATGGAAGGTCAGTAATCCACATGCTCACAAGTCAGAAACGCATGATTGCCGAATCCGTCATGCATGTAGCATGTACGGAACCTGGAATGCCATGTTGGTGGAATTCATGCAAATTACATATCTGTTAGGTGGAAAGAGCTCCAGAACTATTTTTCTGTGGAAAACGCACAAATTCGAACTTGGTATTAGGGAAAGCTTGTGAAAATCTGTACACGTGTCTAGATGAAAATATTCCTTTTATAGAGGAGGAAAGATTAATAATCCACATGCTCTCCACTCAGGAATGCATGCTTATCGAATCCATCATGTATGTAGCATGTGCGAAACACGGAATATCATGTAGATGGAATCTATTAAAATTACATATCTCTAGGGTAGTATGGCTCCAAGAGGGTTATTCTAGGAACAAAGTGTGATTCTTGATACTGGTGATAGGAAGAAGCTACAAAGTCAAAGTAACTATTTCAGAGTGCATATATAACATGTTTGGTGTTTGAAACATCAGTCATGCACATGTTCACAACTCAGAAATTCATGTTTGAAGAATCTGTGATGCATGAAACATGTTCGTAATACGGAAATCCATGGTTATGTAAACAATGTAAATTACATGTGTATACGTGAGAATTCGCACAAAGAGTGTTTTCTGGTGCCAAATATCCGATTTTAGGACCTGGTGAAAGGAAAAACCTATGAAGTCAGAGTAAATATTTCTAAGTCTATATATGCCTTGTTTGGTGGATGAAAGGTCAGTAATCCACATGCTCACAAGTCAGAAACGCATGATTGCCGAATCCGTCATGCATGTAGCATGTACGGAACCCGGAATGCCATGTTGATGGAATACATGTAAATTCCATATCTGTTAGGTGGAAATCGCTTCAGAACAATTTTTCTGTGAAAAATGCACGAATTCGAACCTTGTGTTAGGGAAAGCTTGTGAAAATGTGTACATGTGTCTAGATGAAAATATTCCTTTTATAGAGGATGAAAGATTAGTAATCCACATGCTCTCAACTCAGGAATGCATGTTTGTCAAATCCGTCATGTATGTAGCATGTAAGGAACACGGAATATCATGTAGATGGAATCTATTCAAATTACATATCTCCAGGGTAGAATTCGCTCCAAGAGGTTTTCAGGGATCAAAGTGTGATTCTTGAAACTGGTAATAGGCAGAAACTACGAAGTCAAAATAAATATTTCATAGTGCATTGGAAAGTTGTTTGGTGGTTGAAACATCAGTCATGCGCATGTTCACAACTCAGAAATGCATGTTTGAGGAATCCGTGATGCATGAAACATGTTCGTAATACGGAATGCCATGGTTATGTAAACAATGTAAATTACATGTGTATTGGTGAGAATTCGCACAAAGAGCGTTTTCTGGTGCCAAATGTCCGATTTCAGAACCTGGTGATACGAAAAAAATATGAAGTCAGAGTAAATATTTCTAAGTCTATATACTCCTTGTTCAGAGGGTGAAAAGTCTGCAATCCACATGCTCACAAGTCAGAAACGCATGATTGCCAAATCCGTCATGCATGTAGCATGTATGGAACCCGGAATGACATGATGTTGGAATACATTTAAATTCCATATATGTTAGGTGGAAATTGCTCCAGAACAATTTTTCTGGGAAAAATGCACGAATTCGAAACTTGTTTTAGGGAAAGCTTGTGAAAATGTGTACACGTGTCTAGATGAAAATATTCCTTTTATAGAGGATGAAAGATTAGTAATCCACATGCCCTCAACTCAGGAATGCATGTTTGTCAAATCCGTCATGAATGTAGCATGTATGGAACACGGAATTTCATGTAGATGGAATCTATTCAAATTAAATATCTCTAGGGAAGAATTCGCTCCAAGAGGTTTTTTGTGGGATCAAAGTGTGATTCTTGAAACGGGTGATAGGAAGAAGCTACGAAGTCAAAGGAAATATTTCAGAGTGCTTAGGTAACTTGTTTGGTGGTTGCAACATCAGTCATGCGCATGTTCACAACTCAGAAATGCATGTTTGAGGAATCCGTGTTGCATGAAACATGCTCGTAATACGGAATACCATGGTTATGTAAACAATTTAAATTACATGTGTATTTGTGAGAATTCGCTCAAAGAGTGTTTTCTGCTGCCAGATGTCCGATTTTAGTACCTGGTGATAGAAAAATCTATGAAGTCAGAGTAAATAATTCTAAGTGTATATACGCATTGTTTGGTGGATGAAAGGTCAGTAATCCACATGCTCACAAGTCAGAAATGCATGATTGCCCAATCCGTCATGCATGTAGCATGTACGGAACCCGGAATGCAGTGTGGATGGAATTCATGTAAATTACATACCATTTAGGTGGAAATAGCTCCAGAACTATTTTTCTGTGAAAAATGCACGAATTCGAACCTGGTTTTAGGGAAAGCTTGTGAAAATGTGTACACGTGTCTAGATGAAATTATTACTTTTATAGAGGATGAAAGATTAGTAATCCAGATGCCCTCAACTCAGGAATGCATGTTTGTCGAATCCGTCATTTATGTAGCAAGTACGGAACACGGAAAATCATGTAGATGGAATCTATTCAAATTACATATTTCTAGGGAAGGAATCGCTCCAAGAGGGTTTTTGTGGGATCAAAGTGTGATTCTTAAAACTGGAGAGAGGGAGAATCTACGAAGTCAAAGAAAATATTTCAGAGTGCATAAGGAACTTGTTTGTAGGGTGAAACATCAGTCATGCGCATGTTCACAATTCAGAAATTCATGTTTTAGGAATCCGTGATGCATGAAACATGTTCGTAATACGGAATTCCATGGTTATGTAAACAATGTAAATTACATGTGTATTGGTGAGAATTCGCTCAAAGAGTGTTTTCTGGTGCCAAATGTCCGAATTTAGAACCTGGTGATAGAAAAAATTTATGAAGTCAGAATAAATATTTCTAAGTATATATACGCCTTGTTTGGTGAATGAAAGGTCAGTAATCCACATGCTCACAAGTCAGAAATGCATGATTGCCGAATTCGTCATACATGTAGCATGTACGGAACCCGGAAATCCATATTGATGGATTTCATGTAAATTACCTATCTGTTAGGTGGAAATCGTTCAAGAAATTTCTTCTGTGAAAAATTCACGAATTAGAACCTGGTGTTAGTGAAAGTTTGTGAAAAAGTATACACGTGTCTAGATGAAAATATTCCTTTTATAGAGGATGAAAGATTAGTAATCCAGATGCCTTCAACTCAGGAATGCATGTTTGTTGAAAATGTCATGTATATAGTATGTACGGAACACGGAATATCATGTAGATGGAATCTATTCAAATTACATATCTCTAGGTTAGAATTCGCTCCAAGAGGGTTTTTGTGGGATCAAAGTGTGAATCTTGAAACTGGTGATAGGAAGAATCTACGAAGTCAAAGTAAATATTTCAGAGTGCATATGTATCATGTTTGGTGGTTGAAAGATCAGTCATGCGCAAGTTTACAACCCAGAAATTCATGTTTGAGGAATCCATGATGCATGAAACATGTTTGGAATACGGAATGCCATGGTTATGTAAACAATGTAAATTAAATGTCTATTGGTGAGAATTCGTTCAAAGAGGGTTTTCTGGTGCCAAATGTCCGATATTAGAAACTGGTGATAGGAAAAACCTATGAAGTCAGACTAAATATTTCTAAGTGAATATACGCCTTGTTTGGTGGACGAAAGTTCAGTAATCCACATGCTCACAAGTCAGAAACGCATGACTCCCGAATCCGTCATGCATGTAGCATGTACGGAACCCGGAATGCCATGTTGATGGAATTCATTTAAATTAAATATCTGTTAGGTGGAAATCGCTGAAGAAGTATTTTTCTGTGAAAAATGCATGAATTCGAAACTGGTTTTAGGGAAAGATTGTGAAAATGTGTACACGTGTGTAGATGAATATATTCCTTGTATAGAGGATGAAAGATTAGTAATCCAGATGACCTCAAATCAGGAATGTATGTTTGTCAAATCCGTCATATATGTAGCATGCACGGAATACGGTATATAATGTAGATGGAATCTATTGAAATTAGATATCTCCAGGGTAGAATTCGCTCCAAGAGGGTTTTTGTGTGATCAAAGTGTGATTCTTGAATCTGGTGATAGGATGAAGCTACGAAGTCAAAGAAAATATTTCAGAGAACATAAGTATCTTGTTTGGAGGTTGAAACATCAGTCATGCGCATGTTCACAACGCAGAAATGCATGTTTGAGGAATCCGTGATGCATGAAACATGTTCGTAATACGGAAATCTTTGGTTATGGAAACAATGTAAATTACATGTGTATTGGTGAGAATTCGCTCAAAGAGTGTTTTCTGGTGCCAGATGTCCGATTTTAGTACCTGGTGAAAGAAAAAATCTATGAAGTTAGAGTAAATATTTCTAAGCCTATATACGCCTTGTTTGGTGAATGGAAGGTCAGTAATCCACATGCTCACAAGTCAGAAACGCATGATTGCCGAATCCGTCATGCATGTAGCATGTACGGAACCTGGAATGCCATGTTGGTGGAATTCATGCAAATTACATATCTGTTAGGTGGAAAGAGCTCCAGAACTATTTTTCTGTGGAAAACGCACAAATTCGAACTTGGTATTAGGGAAAGCTTGTGAAAATCTGTACACGTGTCTAGATGAAAATATTCCTTTTATAGAGGAGGAAAGATTAATAATCCACATGCTCTCCACTCAGGAATGCATGCTTATCGAATCCATCATGTATGTAGCATGTGCGAAACACGGAATATCATGTAGATGGAATCTATTAAAATTACATATCTCTAGGGTAGTATGGCTCCAAGAGGGTTATTCTAGGAACAAAGTGTGATTCTTGATACTGGTGATAGGAAGAAGCTACAAAGTCAAAGTAACTATTTCAGAGTGCATATATAACATGTTTGGTGTTTGAAACATCAGTCATGCACATGTTCACAACTCAGAAATTCATGTTTGAAGAATCTGTGATGCATGAAACATGTTCGTAATACGGAAATCCATGGTTATGTAAACAATGTAAATTACATGTGTATACGTGAGAATTCGCACAAAGAGTGTTTTCTGGTGCCAAATATCCGATTTTAGGACCTGGTGAAAGGAAAAACCTATGAAGTCAGAGTAAATATTTCTAAGTCTATATATGCCTTGTTTGGTGGATGAAAGGTCAGTAATCCACATGCTCACAAGTCAGAAACGCATGATTGCCGAATCCGTCATGCATGTAGCATGTACGGAACCCGGAATGCCATGTTGATGGAATACATGTAAATTCCATATCTGTTAGGTGGAAATCGCTTCAGAACAATTTTTCTGTGAAAAATGCACGAATTCGAACCTTGTGTTAGGGAAAGCTTGTGAAAATGTGTACATGTGTCTAGATGAAAATATTCCTTTTATAGAGGATGAAAGATTAGTAATCCACATGCTCTCAACTCAGGAATGCATGTTTGTCAAATCCGTCATGTATGTAGCATGTAAGGAACACGGAATATCATGTAGATGGAATCTATTCAAATTACATATCTCTAGGGTAGAATTCGCTCCAAGAGGTTTTCAGGGATCAAAGTGTGATTCTTGAAACTGGTAATAGGCAGAAACTACGAAGTCAAAATAAATATTTCATAGTGCATTGGAAAGTTGTTTGGTGGTTGAAACATCAGTCATGCGCATGTTCACAACTCAGAAATGCATGTTTGAGGAATCCGTGATGCATGAAACATGTTCGTAATACGGAATGCCATGGTTATGTAAACAATGTAAATTACATGTGTATTGGTGAGAATTCGCACAAAGAGCGTTTTCTGGTGCCAAATGTCCGATTTCAGAACCTGGTGATACGAAAAAAATATGAAGTCAGAGTAAATATTTCTAAGTCTATATACTCCTTGTTCAGAGGGTGAAAAGTCTGCAATCCACATGCTCACAAGTCAGAAACGCATGATTGCCAAATCCGTCATGCATGTAGCATGTATGGAACCCGGAATGACATGATGTTGGAATACATTTAAATTCCATATATGTTAGGTGGAAATTGCTCCAGAACAATTTTTCTGGGAAAAATGCACGAATTCGAAACTTGTTTTAGGGAAAGCTTGTGAAAATGTGTACACGTGTCTAGATGAAAATATTCCTTTTATAGAGGATGAAAGATTAGTAATCCACATGCCCTCAACTCAGGAATGCATGTTTGTCAAATCCGTCATGAATGTAGCATGTATGGAACACGGAATTTCATGTAGATGGAATCTATTCAAATTAAATATCTCTAGGGAAGAATTCGCTCCAAGAGGTTTTTTGTGGGATCAAAGTGTGATTCTTGAAACGGGTGATAGGAAGAAGCTACGAAGTCAAAGGAAATATTTCAGAGTGCTTAGGTAACTTGTTTGGTGGTTGCAACATCAGTCATGCGCATGTTCACAACTCAGAAATGCATGTTTGAGGAATCCGTGTTGCATGAAACATGCTCGTAATACGGAATACCATGGTTATGTAAACAATTTAAATTACATGTGTATTTGTGAGAATTCGCTCAAAGAGTGTTTTCTGCTGCCAGATGTCCGATTTTAGTACCTGGTGATAGAAAAATCTATGAAGTCAGAGTAAATAATTCTAAGTGTATATACGCATTGTTTGGTGGATGAAAGGTCAGTAATCCACATGCTCACAAGTCAGAAATGCATGATTGCCCAATCCGTCATGCATGTAGCATGTACGGAACCCGGAATGCAGTGTGGATGGAATTCATGTAAATTACATACCATTTAGGTGGAAATAGCTCCAGAACTATTTTTCTGTGAAAAATGCACGAATTCGAACCTGGTTTTAGGGAAAGCTTGTGAAAATGTGTACACGTGTCTAGATGAAATTATTACTTTTATAGAGGATGAAAGATTAGTAATCCAGAT
This sequence comes from Vicugna pacos, assembly GCF_048564905.1. Taxonomy (NCBI): domain Eukaryota; kingdom Metazoa; phylum Chordata; class Mammalia; order Artiodactyla; family Camelidae; genus Vicugna; species Vicugna pacos. The sequence continues at coordinate 3,410,561 of NC_133017.1, forward strand.
GCCCTCAACTCAGGAATGCATGTTTGTCGAATCCGTCATTTATGTAGCAAGTACGGAACACGGAAAATCATGTAGATGGAATCTATTCAAATTACATATTTCTAGGGAAGGAATCGCTCCAAGAGGGTTTTTGTGGGATCAAAGTGTGATTCTTAAAACTGGAGAGAGGGAGAATCTACGAAGTCAAAGAAAATATTTCAGAGTGCATAAGGAACTTGTTTGTAGGGTGAAACATCAGTCATGCGCATGTTCACAATTCAGAAATTCATGTTTTAGGAATCCGTGATGCATGAAACATGTTCGTAATACGGAATTCCATGGTTATGTAAACAATGTAAATTACATGTGTATTGGTGAGAATTCGCTCAAAGAGTGTTTTCTGGTGCCAAATGTCCGAATTTAGAACCTGGTGATAGAAAAAATTTATGAAGTCAGAATAAATATTTCTAAGTATATATACGCCTTGTTTGGTGAATGAAAGGTCAGTAATCCACATGCTCACAAGTCAGAAATGCATGATTGCCGAATTCGTCATACATGTAGCATGTACGGAACCCGGAAATCCATATTGATGGATTTCATGTAAATTACCTATCTGTTAGGTGGAAATCGTTCAAGAAATTTCTTCTGTGAAAAATTCACGAATTAGAACCTGGTGTTAGTGAAAGTTTGTGAAAAAGTATACACGTGTCTAGATGAAAATATTCCTTTTATAGAGGATGAAAGATTAGTAATCCAGATGCCTTCAACTCAGGAATGCATGTTTGTTGAAAATGTCATGTATATAGTATGTACGGAACACGGAATATCATGTAGATGGAATCTATTCAAATTACATATCTCTAGGTTAGAATTCGCTCCAAGAGGGTTTTTGTGGGATCAAAGTGTGAATCTTGAAACTGGTGATAGGAAGAATCTACGAAGTCAAAGTAAATATTTCAGAGTGCATATGTATCATGTTTGGTGGTTGAAAGATCAGTCATGCGCAAGTTTACAACCCAGAAATTCATGTTTGAGGAATCCATGATGCATGAAACATGTTTGGAATACGGAATGCCATGGTTATGTAAACAATGTAAATTAAATGTCTATTGGTGAGAATTCGTTCAAAGAGGGTTTTCTGGTGCCAAATGTCCGATATTAGAAACTGGTGATAGGAAAAACCTATGAAGTCAGACTAAATATTTCTAAGTGAATATACGCCTTGTTTGGTGGACGAAAGTTCAGTAATC